>NC_080187.1:193374317-193677347 GCF_030028045.1 Hippopotamus amphibius kiboko | reverse complement strand
TGGGAGTATTTACGCTATGGAAATTGGCAAATGCTACAAATCAAGGCTCTTATCTTTCTTCCCAGAACCTCCTTCCAAGAGAACCAGTTGTCAAATACTTACTAATGAAGTATGTGCAATTTAGGTGCAATTGGAAGTCAATGGAGGGTTTAAGCAAGAAGATGAGTTGATCTAATTTACATTTTGAAATAATCACTCTTGCTGCTGTGTGGAGAATGGTTTCTGGGGGATGAGAGTGGAAGCCAGGGACCTAGCAATTTCACTCCTGGATTTATATTCCCCAAACCCCCAAAACACTAAGTCAAAAAGATACATGCAACTTCAATGTTCATAGCAGCATTATTTACAATTGCCAAGATATGGAAGCAACCTAAGTGTCCATCAACAGATGAATGGATAAAGAAGATGTGGTACATGTATATACAACAGAATACTACTCGGCCATAGATAAAGAATGAAATTTTGCCATTTCAGCAATATGGATGGACTTGGAGGGCATTATGCTAAGTGAAATAAGTCAGACAGAGAAAGACAAATACTGTATATCACTTACATGTGGGATCTGAAAAATACAACAAACTCGCGAATACAACAAAAAAAGAAACATATTCACAGATATAGAGAGCAAACTAGTGGTTAGCAGAGGGGAGGGGTGGAGGCAATGGGAAGTACAAACTATTGGGAATAAGATAGGCTTAAGGATGTATTGTACAACACAGGGAATATAGCCAATAATTTGTAATAACTGCAAATAGAAAGTAACCTCTAAAAATTGTATTAAAATTTTAAAACATTTCAAAAGGAATTTTAAAAAAGAGTGGAAGCTAGGAGACCCAATGAGAAAGACTTGAATCCAGATCTTCTGACCCCAAGTCCAGTGCTCATTTTACTGTCAAAACTGAGGTCTGTACCTAGTATTCCCTTCCAGAGCCTATAGAAACTCTGACCCTTTAAGCTTTTGCTACAGTGTCCAATTTCCTAAACCTTTAATCAGCAAAAAGCTCTCTTCTTTACAAAAAAATTACCATTGGGCATTATTAAGATGGCAGAGTAGGAGGATGTGGAGCTCACCTCCCCCCACAAACACATCAAAAATACATCTACATGTGGAACAATTCTCATGGAAGAAACTGCAAACTGGCAGAAGCACTCCTATACAACCAAAGCTGTAAGAAAGATCTCCATGTGACTAAGTAGGATGGAAAATAAGGCTTTGGATTGGGATCTGTGCTCCTGGGAGAGATATGTAAGGAACAGAAAGTCCACACAAGTCAACTGGCACCCAGGGAATGAGCAGGTTGAGCCACAATCTGGACACCCCTGTCCTGGAGTCCCGCATGGAGGAGACAAGCCCCCTCACCTGCTGGGAAATCCACTGAGACAGATAGAAGGGCCGGAGAAGCCTACACTCTACTCAGGAGGAGTGTGCACATGCTGGCTTGCTAACAATCAGAGTGGAGAGCTGCACTGGCAGCTGCAGCCTTATTGTACTTTCCAATCTGAAGAGACAAAAACCCTGGCCCTTGCTCACTCCATACCACAACCTGATATGAGATCTGGGCAAAGATTAGGTTCATCTATGCAGAGTCAGCCTGGAGGGCCAGGGGTATGATCTGGGTGGAGCTGCAAAGCCCACTGTCAGCATGTGTATGGTGCAGTGGGTGGGTGTGCAGTGGACAGAATCAGTGCGCACAGGGTAGCACCACAATAGTGTGTAGTGGCTAAGTGCTAAATCTCCAGCAGAAAGGCACTGGGAAGGAGTATGTGGTGGTTGTTTCCCAGGCAGAGTGCCTGGCTCTGTCCACTCCACAACACAGCTTAGTGTTAGATCTGGAGCAGACAGGTCATGGGAGAAGTCTCCCACAGAGGCAGCCCAGGTCTCAAGTGGAAGTGAAGACACCTCAATTCCTGCAGCCACAATGCCCAACCACCAGCCCCAGCCTACTCCACACCACAGCCTTGTACTAGATCTGGGATAAACATAATAGAGAAAGGGGAGCAAATTTGGGCAGCTTCTGAGTGGAATCATAGAAACCTACACAGGTGGCAGATGAGTCCTCCGTGACTGCGTATATCTCACTTCGTTCAGCAATCATCTCCTTTGGGGCAGGGCAAATGGAACATTCAAGGGCAATGGAGCCAGATCAAATCAGACCCTCAGGGCTTCTACTCCAACAACTATTGAGCAGACCCTGCCCTTTACAGCCATGAAGCAAAGAGGAATACCCACCTCACATTCCATACAGCCTCTCGATACTACAATATCAATCACATACCCTATCAAAGGGATAACAGCCAGCACACTCTGAGGAAAGACATGGCTGGCATCCATACCAAAAACAGCCCTTGCACCAAAAATATCAAACACACACAGGCTACACAGGTATGCTCCCACATAACACCACTTCAAGACCATGGTAGATAACTGTTTTTCATAAATGCACAGAGACAAAGTTAAGTAAAATGAAAAGACAGAGGAACTACTCCCAATTAAAAGAAAAAGAGAAATCACATGGAAGAACAATAGTGAAACAGATCTCACCATTCTACTAGACACTGAGTTCAAAATGATGTAATTAAAATGCTAAAGGAATTAAGAAAGATTACTAATAGAAAAGCAGATCACTGTAACAAGGAACTAGAAACTATAAAGGTGAACCAATCAAAATTAGACAATTCAATTGTTGAGATTAAAAACCAATCTAGAAGCAATGAATAACAGACTGACACAGAAGAATGATTAAGTGATCTGGAAGATAGAATAATGAGAATCACCCAATTGGAACAGCAGACAGAAAGACAGATGAAAGAAAACGAGTGTCAACTGAAAAAAATGCACAACCTAAAAGCTGAGACTTGTGTTTTATTTAGCAGACAAAAGGACTTAAGCCCAGGACAGAGTCTCTCAGATAGCTCTAAGGGACTGCTCTGAAGAGGTAAGGGAGGATCCAGGATATATAGGGGTTTTGCAACTAAAACTAGGTAGTCAGAACATTAAAACATTACGTTAACTAAAGAAAATCAGAAATCTCAAGTTAATGAATTTAGCAGTTTTCTTTGGGAAGATGCAAGAGTCTGGGCTCATTGAAATCATTACTTTGATAGGCACCTTAGCTATCCAGGGCTAGTATCCTGTTCTTTCCAATCCCAAGTCCCCTCAGGGTAGACTTGGGGTTGGCTGCAGTGTCTGAGGGCTTGGCAGTGGGCAGCTCTTTTGTCTCTCTCCTGAGTTCCCACAGGGCTCACCATCAGGCGGTGCAGGGGAGCTTGAGAGCTGCAACATCCTTTGCTTACTGATATGGCAAGCAACATTTTTTATTCAAAGAAGCAACATAAGAGATGTATGGGCCCAGGAATCCCACTACTGGGCATATACCCAGAGAAAACCATAATTCAAAAAGATACATGTATCACAATGTTCATTGCAACATTATTTACAATAGCCAGGACATGGAAGCAACCTAAGTGTCCACTGACAGATGAATGGATGAAGAAGATGTGGTACATATATACAATGGAATATTACTCAGCCATAAAAAGGAACGAAATTGGGTCATTTGTAGAGATGTGGATGGACCTAGAGAATGTCATACAGAGTGAAGTAAATCAGAAAGAGAAAAACAAATACTGTATATTAATACATATATGTGGAATCTAGAAAAATGGTACAGATGAACCTGTTTGCAAGGCAGAAATAGAGACACAAACATATGAACACCAAGGGGGAAAAGCAGGGGAGGAGGGGGAGGGACGAATTGGGAGATTGGGATTGACATATGTACACTATTATGTGTAAAGTAGAAATAAAATAAAATTAAAAATTAAAAAATTAAAAAAGAGATGTATGAGATAATATAAAGCACACCAACCTACACATAATAAGGGTTCCAGTAAGAGAAGAGAGACAAAAGGGGATCAAAAATGTATTTGAAGAAATTATGGACAAAAACTTCCCAAAGCTAAAGGAGGAAACAGATATCCAGGCACACGAAACACAGAGGGTCCCAAACAAGATGGACTCAAACAGATCCACAGCAAGACATATCACAATTTAAATGGCAAAAATTAAAGATAAAGAGAGGATTCTAAAGGTAGCAAGAGAAAAACAAACCCAGCTACAAGGGAACCTCCATAAGGCTATAAGCAGATTACTCTCCAGAAACTTTGCAGGCCAGAAGGGAGAGGCATGACATATTCAAAACTCCTGAAAGGGAAAAACCTGAACTTAGAATACACTACCCAGTAAGATTAACATTTAGAATATACAAAGATAATTTCTCAGACAGGTAAACACTAAAAGAATTCAGAAATATTAAACCTATGCTACAAGAAATATTTAAAGGTCATCTCTAAATAGAAAAGAAGCAAGTAACTCTGAAAAGGGAAAATCACACTAGGAAAGGCAAATATATAAAAAGATTGAAGATCACTTAAATAAGCCAATATGTAGACTAAAAAACAATTAAAAAATTGTAAAAATAATTATAACTACAAGTAACAGTAAAAGGAAAAGCATAAAGTTGTAAAATAGGACATAAAAGTATCACAAAATGCGGGGGAGGGGAGTATAAAAAAGTAGATTTCTTTAGAATGTGTTTGAATTTGAATGACTACCAGTTTAAAGCAAGCAGGTACAGTTATGGGTCAACATACTTGAACTCCATGGTAACCACAAATCAAAAATATATAATAGATTAACAAAAATCAAAAAGAAGGGAACTCAAGCATACTACAAAAGAAAATCATCAAACCACAAAAGGAAAAACAAAAAGAAGAAATGAACAAGGAAGGACTATAAAGTCAACTGGAAAACAAGGTTTTAAATGGCAATAAGTACATACCTGTCAATAATTATTTTAAAGGTCAATGGACATAGAGGGAAGATTGGATTAAAAAACAACAACAACAAGAACATATACTGCCTGCAAGACACTCACTTGAGGGAGAAAGACACACACAGACTGAAAATGAAGGAATGGAAAAAGATATTTCATACAAATGGAAATGACAAGAAAGCAGGCAGAAGCAATACTCATATCAGACAAAATAGACTTTAAATCAAAGGCCATAAAGAAGGAAAAAGAAGGGCATTATATGATGACAAAGGGATCAATACAAGTAGAGAATATTACACTCATTAGCATATATGCTCCCAACATAGGAACACCAAAATATGTAAAACAAATACTAACAGAGACAAAAAGAGAAACTGACAGGAATACAATAACAGTAGAAGACTTTAACACCCACTGACATCAATGGATGGGTCTTCCAGACAGAAAATTAGTAAGACAACAGAGGTCCTAAATGACACTATAGACCAGTTGGACTTCATTGATATCTATAGGACACTACATGCAAAGAAAAAACAAAAACAAAAACAAAAAAATATATTCTTTTCAAGTGCACACAGAACATTCTCTAAGATAGACACATACTAGGTCACAAAACAAGCTTCAACAAATTTAAAGGATAGAAATTATTTCAAGCATCTTTTCTGACCACACTAGTCTGAAACTAGAAATCACAAATAAAAAATGGGAAAAGAACAAATACATGGAAACTAAACATGCTACTGAAAAACCAGCGGGTCAACAGTGAAATTAAAGAACTCAGAAAATACCTCAAGACAAACAAAAATAAAAACACAAACTTACAAAATCTATGGGACACAGAAAAAGCAGTTCTAAGAGGGAAGTTCATAGCAATACAAGCCTTCTTCAAGAAAAAATAAAATCTTGAAGAAAAAAAAAAGACAACCTTAACTACCACCTAAAAGATTTAGAAAAAGAACAAACAAAACCCAAAGTCAGCAGAAAGAAGAAAATAATTAAGATCATAAAAGGGGAGGGTGGGAGGCTCAAATCAATAAAATTAGAAATGAAAAAAGAAACGTTACAACAGACACCACAGAAATACAAAGGATCATAAGAGTCTACTACAAGCAACAATATGCCAATAAAATGGACAAGCTAGAAGAAATGGACAAATTCTTAGAAAGGTACAATCTCCCAAGACTGAACCAGGAAGAAATAGAAAATATGAACAGAACAAACACAAGTACTGAACTGAAAATGTGATTTTAAAAGTTCCAACAAACAAAAGTCCAGGACCAGATGACTTCAAAGCCAAACTCTATCAAATATTCAGAGAAAAGATAACACCTACCTTCTCAAACTATTCCAAAAAATTGCAGAGGAAGGAAAACTCCAAAACTCATTCTATGAGGCCACCATTCCTGATACCACAACTAGACAATAATACCACCAAAAAAGAAAATTACAGGCCAATATCACTGATGAACATAGATGCAAAAATCCTAAAGAATATACTAGCAAACCAAATCCAACAATACATTAAAAGGATCAGACACCATGATCAAGTGGGATTTACCCCTGGGATACAAGGATTTTTCAAAATTTGTAAATCAATCAGTGTTATTCAACACATTAACAAATTGAGGAATAAAAACTATATGATCATCTCAATAGATGCAGAAAAAGTTTTTGACAAAATCCAACACCCATTTATGATAAAAAAAAAGAACTCTCTGGAAAGTGGGTATAGAGGGAGCCTATCTCAACATATAAAGGCCATATATGACAAACACACAGCCAACATCATACTCAATGGTGAAAAGCTGAAAGCATTTCCTCTAAGATCAGGAACAAGACAAGGAGGTCCATTCTTGCTACTTTTACTCAACATAGTTTTGGAAGTCCTAGCCCGAGCAATCAGAGAAGGAAAAGAAATAAAAGGAATCCAAATTGGAAAAGAAGTAGTAAAATGGTCACTGTTTGCAGATGACATGATACTACACATAGAAAATCCTAAAGATGCTACTACTAGAAAACTACTAGTACAGAAATACAGAAAACTACTAGAGCTAATCAATGAAATTGGTAAGGTTGCAGGATACAAAATTAAAACACAGAAATCTGTTGCATTTCTTTATACCAACAATGAAAGATCAGAAAGAGAAATTAAAGAAACACTCCCATTTACCATCACATCAGAAAGAATAAAATACCTAGGAATAAACCTACCTAGGAGACAAAACATCTATACTCTGAAAACTATAAGATACTGATGAAAGAAATCAAAGATGACACAAACAGATGGAAAAATATTCCATGTTCTTAGATTGGGAGAATCAGTACTGTCAAAATGAATGTACTACCCACAATCTACAGATTCAATGCAATCCCTATCAAATTACCAATGGCATTTTTCACAGAACTAGAACAAAATTTTTTTTAATTTGTATGGAAACACAAAAGACCCTGAATAGCCAAAACAATCTTGAAAAAGAAAAATGGAGCTGGAGGAATCAGGCTTTGTGATTTCAAACCATACTACAAAACTACAGTAATCAAGACATTACGGTACTGGCACAAAAACCAGACATGTAAATCAATGGAACAGGACAGAAAGCTCAGAAATAAAACATGCACCTATGGCCAATTAATCTATGACAAAGGAGGCAAGAATATACAATGGAGAAAAGACAGTCTCTTCAATAAGTGGTGCTGGGAAAACTGGACAGCTACATGTAAAAGAATGAACTTAGAACATTCTCTAACACCACATACAAAAATAAACTCAAAATGGATTAAAGAGCTAGATGTAAGATCAGATACTATAAACTCCTAGAGGAAAACACAGGCAGAACACCATTTTACATAAATCACAGCAATATCTTTTTAGATCTATCTCCTAAAGTAATGGAAATAAAAACAAAAATAAATAAATTGGACCTAATTAAAGTTAAAAGCTTTTGCACAGCAAAGGAAACCATAAACAAAATGAAAAGGCAACCCACAGAATGGTAGAAAATATTTGCAACTGAAGTGATTGACAAAGGATTAATTTCCAAAATATACAAACAGCTCATGCAAGTCAATATTTAAAAAAAAAATAAAAAAAATGGGGAGAAGATCTAAATAGACATTTCTCCAAAGAAGATATACAGATGGCCAAAAGGCACACAAAAAGATGCTTAACATTGGTAATTATTAGAAAATGCAAATCAAAACTACAATGAGGTACCATCTCACACAAGTCAGAATGACCATCATCAAAAAGCCTACAAAAAATAAATGCTGGAGAGGGTGTGGAGAAAAGGGAACCCTCCTACACTATTTGTGTGTATGTCAATTGGTGCAGCCACTATGAAGAACAGTATGGAGGTTCCTTAAAAAACTAAAACTGAACTACCACATGATCTAGCAATCCCACTCCTGGGCATATATCTGGAGAAAATCATAATTCAAAAAGATACATGCACCCCAGTGTTCATTGCAGCACTATTTACAATAGCCAAGACATAGACATTAATGTACATTAACAGAGGAATGGGTAAAGAAGGTGTGGTACAGATATACAATGGAATATTACTCAGTTATAAAAAAGAATGAAATATTGCCATTTGCAGTAACATGGATGGACCTAGAGAATATTATACTTAGTGAAGTAAATCAGACAGAGAAAGACAAATACTGTATGATATCACATATATAGATGCTGAAAAATAATATAAATGAATGTATATACAAAACAGAAACAGACTCATAACCATAGAAAACAAACTTTGGGTTACCAAAGGGGAGAGGGAGGGAAAGAGAGACAAATTAAAAGCATGGGATTAACAGATACAAGCTATTATAAATAAAATAGATAAGCAACAAGAATTTACTGTATAGCATGGGTAATTATATTCAATACCTTGTAATAACCTATAAAGGTATATAATCTGAAAACATGTATACTTTTCTATATACCTGAAACTAACACAATATTATAAATCAACTATACTTCAATAAAAAATGATCATTAACGTTAGGCTTCTCAATCAAGACCCTCAAATGAATCAGCTTCAAAGACCCTCAAGTGTCAGAGCCTTGAAGAGCATATGGCTCAGCCCTTGTCTCCACCCCCAACTCTGCTCAGTGTGGAAACTGAGGCCTGGAGAAGCTTAATGGCTTCCCCATGACAGACAGATGGGTAGGGGAAGAGCACAGAGAGACCCTGCTTCCTTGTCCAGTGTTGTTTCTGCTACGTGGAAAGGCTGAGAGACAGTGAATGCAGAAATCTGTCCTGACATTCTTACTGCAGGTGAGATCAGTAACAAATGACAATGACGGGAAACTTTTGCAAACCGTAAATTAATTTAAAAAAAATGTAACGTAAGACTATCGTTGCTTACTCCTACCCTGGAGTGCACTAAGATTAAACTTTGGCTACTTCTCTAGTACAGATCAGCCCTACTGCCCTACTCCTCTCGGCCTCATTTACCTCCTTGGATGAATCATCTGTGACTTGGCCTACATGACAAGAGATGGGACATTTCCAAGAGAATTGCTGGATGCAGGTACCTACAAACAGTATCATCTTAATCCTTTTGAGTCCAATGCTGCCCCAGCTTTTTTTTTTTTTAAATACCACCCATTACTCTGGAGCCTACAACACAAAATTATCTTCATTCTTTGCTACATCTTCAATTTCTCCCAATAATTTGACTCTTTGTTTCTGTTTGTAAATATACTCAAATTTCTTCCAAACCAAAGCAATCTTTTTTATTAATGATCTCTTCCCCTCACATTGCTGCCATATCTGCTTCCTTTTTGTTACTTGTCTCCTGAAATAAAATCTGTCCTCGTTGGCCCTAATTCCTCACTTGCGTCACCTGTAGTCTGAATTCTGTCCCCTCCCCACCTCCCATGCCATTGAAAATGCTCTTGTTAAAGTCCCCAGTGACCTCCTCAATGCCAAATCCAATTTTCTGTTTTCAGTCATTATCCTATTGCTCCTCTGCAACATTTAACTTGAAGAGTGAATAAGAATTAGCCAGGTGAAGAGGTGGAGGAATGAGCAAGAGACTAAATGCCCAAGTGTCTTATTAAGGCTTTATTGCTGCCCCAGCTTTTGAGTTCCCTTCATCACAACCTGTCAAGGTATTTTCAGTTTTGCAGTTGGCTATTCGTGTTTCCAATGACATGCATTCTGCTTGGCACTCTCTGAGGCCTTTATGAGCATGTTCCCTGTCAGATATTTGGGTTAGATGCATTTAACAACAGCAGGGGGAGAAACAGCTCTTAGGAAACAAGCTTTTTACTCAGTCTCAGGAAGATGTACACTCAGTGCTGATACTTTCTCAAAGCTTCTAGTTGTTTACGATACAAATGTAGGTAATTTAAAGGTGGCCATAAAGGCAATCAAAAAAGCTTTCCTCTTTTAATCACAAGAAAGCAAAACAAATGTTAAAAAAGTTAACCCACCTCTTTCAAAAGACCTTACAATTATAGACCATGGAAATAAAAGTGACTGAAGTTCATTAGGATGAAACAATTGCATGTTTTCTTGTTAAGAATTAATCATGGGGAATGCACGGAAGGACGCAGTCATTCCCACAGAGAACCAGCTGAACACCAGCAGACGGCCTCGGACACCGGAAAGGGCTGCGGAGAACCTGACATAGCCGACTGAATATTCGTCTAATCCAATACTTGGACATTAGTCTGAGGCTTGGACAGTCTTCTATAAACACCTCTATCACCAGGACAAGCAACCCCAAAAGCTTGGACAACCATGAGGAAACAAAGAAACACCATGCAGGCAAAGGAGCAGGAAAAAAACCCACAAGACCAAATAAATGAGGAGGAAATAGGAAAAATGCCTGAAAAAGAATTTAGAGTAATGATAGTAAAAATGATACAAAATCTCGATAACAAATTAGAGAAAGTACAAGAAACAGTTCATAAGAACTCAGAAAAACAAACAGCAATGGATAACAAAATAACTGAAATTAAAAATACTCTAGATGCTCTAACCAGCAGAATGACTGAGGCAGAAGAACGAATAAGTGAGTTGGAAGATAGAATGGAAGAAATAAACGCCACAGAGCAGGAAAAAGATAAAAAAATAAAAAGACTAGAAGACAGCCTCAGAGACCTCAGTGATAACCTTAAACGTACCAACATTCGAATTATAGGCATCCCAGAAGAAGAAGAAAACAAGAAAGGGTCTGTGAAAATATTTGAAGAGGTTCTAGTGGAAAACTTCCCCAACATGGGAAAGGAAATAATGAACCAAGTCCAAGAAGCACAGAGAGTCCCATACAGAATAAACCCAAGGAGAAATACACCAAGATACATATTAATCAAACTAACGACAATTAAACACAAAGAAAAAATATTAAAAGCAGCAAGAGAAAAGCAACAAACAACATATAAGGGAAAACCCATCAGGATAACAGCTGACCTTTCTACAGAAACTCTGCAGGCCAGAAGGGAATGGCAGGATATACTGAAAGTCCTGAAAGAGAGAAACCTACAGCCAAGAAGACTCTACCCAGCAAGAATCTCATTCAGATTTGAGGGAGAAATCAAAAGCTTTCCAGACAAGCAAAAGTTAAGAGAATTCAGCACCACCAAACCAGCCTTACAACAAGTGCTAAAGGAACTTCTCTAAGTAGGAAACACAAGAAAAGGAAAACACCTACAAATACAAACCCAAAACAATTAAGAAAATGGTAATTGGAACACACATGTCAATAATCACTTTAAATGTAAATGGATTAAATGCTCCAACCAAAAGACACAGACTGGCTGAATGGATACAAAAACAAGACCCTTCTATATGCTGCCTACAAGAAACCCACTTCAGACCAAGGGATACATATAGACTGAAAGTGAAGGGATGGAAAAAGATATTCCATGCAAATGGAAGTCAAAAGAAAGCTGGAGTAGCAATACTCATATCAGACAAATTAGACTTGAAAGTAAAGACTATTAAAAGAGACAAGGAAGGACACTACATAATGATCAAGGGATCCATCCAAGAAGAACATATCACAATGGTAAATATCTATGCCCCCAATATAGGATCACCTCAATACATAAGGCAAATGCTAACAGCTATAAAAGGGGACATCGACAGTAACACAATTATAGTGGGAGACTTGAACACCCCACTTACATCAATGGACAGATCATCCAAACAGAAAATAAATAAAGACACACAAGCTTTAAATGACACATTAGACCATCTCGACTTAATTGATATTTATAGGACATTCCATCCAAAAACGACAGACTACACTTTCTTCTCAAGTGCACACGGAACATTTTCCAGGATAGATCACATCTTGGGTCACAAATCAAACCTCAGCAAATTCAAGAAAATTGAAATCATATCAAGCATCTTCTCAGACCACAACGCCATGAGACTAGATATCAATTACAGGAAAAAAACTGCAAAAAATACAAACACATGGAGGCTAAACAATTCACTATTAAACAACCAAGGAATCACTACAGAAATCAAAGAGGAAATCAAAAAGTATCTAGAAACAAATGACAACGAAAACACAACAACCCAAAACCTATGGGACGCAGCAAAAGCAGTTCTAAGAGGGAAGTTTATAGCAATACAGTCCTACCTTAAGAAACAAGAAAATGATCGAATAAACAACCTAACCTTACACCTCAAACAACTAGAGAAAGAAGAACAAAGAAACCCCAAAGTGAGCAGAAGGAAAGAAATCGTAAAGATCAGAGCAGAAATAAATGAAAAAGAAAGGAAAGAAACCATAAGAAAAATAAATAAAACTAAAAGCTGGTTCTTTGAGAAGATTAACAAAATTGATAAACCATTAGCCAGACTCATCAAGAAAAAAAGGGAGAAGATGCAAATCAACAGAATTAGAAATGAAAAAGGAGAAGTCACAATGGACACCTCAGAAATACAAAACATCATGAGAGACTACTACAAGCAACTATATGCCAATCAATTGGATAACCTGGAAGAAATGGATACATTCTTAGAAAAATACAATCTTCCAAGACTGAACCAGGAAGAAATAGAAACCATGAACAGACCAATCACAAGTACAGAAATTGAGGCAGTGATTAAAAATCTCCCAACACACAAAAGCCCAGGACCAGATGGATTCACTGGCGAATTCTATCAAACATTTCGAGAAGAGTTAACACCTATCCTTCTCAAACTCTTCCAAAATATTGCAGAAGGCGGAGCACTCCCAAACTCATTCTATGAGGCTACCATCACCCTGATACCAAAACCAGGCAAAGATGTCACAAAAAAAGAAAATTACGGACCAATATCACTGATGAATATAGATGCAAAAATCCTCAACAAAATACTAGCTAACAGACTGCAACAGCACATTAAAAAAATCATACACCACGATCAAGTGGGGTTTATCCCTGGGATGCAAGGATTCTTCAATATACGCAAATCAATCAACGTGATACATCATATCAACAAATTGAAGGATAAAA
Organism: Hippopotamus amphibius kiboko; assembly: GCF_030028045.1. Classification (NCBI taxonomy): domain Eukaryota; kingdom Metazoa; phylum Chordata; class Mammalia; order Artiodactyla; family Hippopotamidae; genus Hippopotamus; species Hippopotamus amphibius. The sequence continues at coordinate 193,664,046 of NC_080187.1, read as the reverse complement.
ACCATATGATCATTTCAATAGATGCAGAAAAAGCTTTTGACAAAATTCAACATCCGTTTATGATAAAAGCTCTCCAGAAAATGGGCATAGAAGGAAATTACCTCAACATCATAAAAGCCATATATGACAAACCAAAAGCCAACATTGTTCTCAATGGAGAAAAACTGGAAGAATTCCCTCTAAGAACAGGAACAAGACAAGGGTGTCCACTCTCACCACTATTATTCAACATAGTTTTGGAAGTGTTAGCCACAGCAATCAGAGAAGAAAAAGAAATTAAAGGAATCCAAATTGGAAAAGAAGAAGTAAAATTATCACTCTTTGCAGATGACATGATACTATATATAGAAAACCCTAAAGACTCTACCAGAAAACTGCTAGCACTCATTGATGAGTTTAGTAAAGTAGCAGGATACAAAATTAATGCACAGAAATCTCTTGCATTCCTATACACTAACAACGGAAGAGCAGAAAGAGAAATTAAGGAAACTCTCCCATTCACCATTGCAACCAAAAGAATAAAATACCTAGGAATAAACCTGCCTAAGGAGGCAAAAGATCTGTATGCAGAAAACTTTAAGACATTGATGAAAGAAATCAAAGATGACATAAACAGATGGAGGGATATACCATGTTCCTGGATTGGAAGAATCAACATCGTGAAAATGACTGTACTACCCAAAGCAATTTACAGATTTAATGCAATCCCGATCAGATTACCAATGGCATTTTTCACAGAACTAGAGCAAGAAATCTTACGATTAGTATGGAAACGCAAAAGACCCCGAATAGCCAAAGCAATCTTGAGAAGGAAAAATGGAGTTGGTGGAATCAGGCTTCCTGACTTCAAACTATACTACAAGGCCATAGTGATCAAGACAGTATGGTACTGGCACAAAAATAGAAAGGAAGATCAATGGAACAGAATAGAGAACTCAGAAGTAAGCCCAAACACATATGGGCACCTTATCTTTGACAAAGGAGGCACGAGTATACAATGGAAAAAAGACAGCCTCTTCAATAAGTGGTGCTGGGAAAATTGGACAGCAACATGTAAAAGAATGAAATTAGAACACTTCCTAACACCATACACAAAAATAAACTCCAAATGGATTAAAGACCTACATATAAGGCCAGACACTATCAAACTCCTAGAGGAAAACATAGGCAGAACACTCTATGACATACATCAAAGCAACATCCTTTTTGACCCACCTCCTAGAATCATGGAAATAAAATCAAGAATAAACGAATGGGACCTCATGAAACTTAAAAGCTTTTGCACAGCAAAAGAAACCATAAACAAGACTAAAAGGCAACCCTCAGAATGGGAAAAAATAATTGCCTATGAAACAACGGACAAAGGATTAACCTCCAAAATATACAAGCAGCTCATGAAGCTTAATACCACAAAAGCAAATAACCCAATCCACAAATGGGCAGAAGACCTAAATAGACATTTCTCCAAAGAAGACATCCAGATGGCCAACAAACACATGAAAAGATGCTCAACATCACTCATCATCAGAGAAATGCAAGTCAAAGCCACAATGAGGTATCACCTCACACCAATCAGAATGGCCATCATCACAAATTCTGGAAACCACAAATGTTGGAGAGGGTGTGGAGAAAAGGGAACTCTCCTGCACTGTTGGTGGGACTGTAAGTTGGTACAGCCACTATGGAAAACAATTTGGAGGTTCCTTAAAAAACTACAAATAGAACTACCATATGATCCAGTAATCCCACTCCTGGGCATATACCCAAAGAAAACCATAATCCCAAAAGAAACTTGTACCATCATGTTTATTGCAGCACTCTTTACAATAGCCAGGACATGGAAGCAACCTAAATGCCCATCAACAAATGAATGGATACAGAAGATGTGGCATATATATACAATGGAATATTACTCAGCTATAAAAAGGGATGAGATGGAGCTATATGTAATGAGGTGGATAGACCTAGAGTCTGTCATACAGAGTGAAGTAAGTCAGAAAGAGAAAGACAAATATTGTATGCTAACTCACATATACGGAATCTAAAAATGGTACTGATGAACTCAGTGACAAGAACAGGGAAGCAGATACAGGGAATGGACTGGAGGACTCGAGGTATGGGAGGGGGCGGGGGGTGAAGGGGAAACTGAGAAGAAGCGGGAGAGTAGTACAGACATATATATACTACCAACTGTAAAATAGTCAGTGGGAAGTTGTTGTATAACAAAGGGAGTCCAACTCGAGGATGGAAGATGCCTTAGAGGACTGGGGCAGGGAGGGTGGGGGGGAATCGAGGGGGGGGGCGTCAAGGAAGGGAGGGAATATGGGGATATGTGTATAAAAACAGTTGATTGAACCTGGTGTACCCCCAAAAAAAATAAAATAAAATAATAATAAAAAAAAAAAAGAATTAATCATATCTCATGGGGTTCAGGAGAAATCCCTTACATAATTTTTATTGTTTCCATAGATTTAAGAAATGTTATTGCTGGAGCAAAAAGACCTACCATTTACAAACACTGAAGGTTTAGAAGTTAAGAATTCTGCCTAAGACCACACAGCTCATGGACACCAAGATGAGGAAGAAACTCCTGGATCTCAGTCCAGTGCACGCTCACTCAACTGTCATTGTCCCCTCCAGAAAGCTCAGGCTACACTATGCCCAGCATGTTGAGCTGTTCACTGGTGGTACTACCAGCCCAGGGATGGGGTCTAAATTTCAGTTCAGCACTGCATTCACCTCCTAGACTCACCTGTCTGTCCTCTGTTCCTGGCCTGACCCTGGCCCTCCCTTCCTAAAGTGTAAAGCAAGACAGTGCCTCAGAAGGCCTGGGCTAAATAAGGCAGAAATGGTAAAAGACATCCTGCCCGTTGATGAATGCAGCTGACTGCTTAGACACTTCACTCCACCAATGTCTGGATGTGGGCCAGACTTGGTCTACTTGGCCTATATTCTAGTTATTCTTTTCCCCATGAAATATGGTTCTATTAATTACAGGGGAAATTGGAGGAAATGTCTTCTTTGTGTTATTAAGGAACTGGCATTAAGCCAGTAATAATACAGTGATGAGATGCGCAGATGTGGAGACACGAGCTGAAACCTCCCAAACCTCCCTTTTTTTCTTTTCCTTTATAAATTTTTTTTATTCTGCTAAATATACTTAACACAAAATTAACCTTCCTAATGATCTTTAACTATACAGTTCAGTGATGTTTAAGTACATTTACATTGTAGTGCAATCATCACTAATATCTATCTCCTGAACTCTTTTCCTCTTACAAAACTGAAATTCTATACTCATTTAGCATTAACTTCCTATTTCCTCCACCACCTCCAGCCTCTGACAACCATTACTCTACTTTCTGTCTCTATGAATTTAGTACCTGTGAATCTAGTACCTCATGTAAGTGGAATCACAGTATTTGTTCTTTTACGACTGGCTTATTTTGCTTAGCATAACGTCTTCAATGTTCATCAGTTTTGCAGCATATGTGAGAATTTCCTTCTTTTTTCAGGTTGAATAATATTTCATTGTAATATACCATGTTTTGTTTATCCATTTATCTGTTGATGGGCAGTTGGTTTGCTTCCACCTTTTGGCTATTGTGAATATGCTGCTATAAACATGGGTGTATAAATATCTTTTCACTTACAATTTTTTTGGCTATATATATGCTGAAGAGGAGTAGCTGGATTATATGGTAATCCTATTTTTAATTCTTAGAGGGACAGCCATACAATTTTCCATAGTGACTGCACCATTTTACATTGCTACCAACAGTGCACAAGGTTCCAGTTTCCCCATGTCCTCATCAACACTAGTTAATTTCCATTTTTTGGTAGTAGTCACTCCATATTCTTCTATTATGTTCCTCCTTCTGGCTCTGCTTGGGGACTTGGGTTTCTAGAGAAGGGACTTAGGTGGGGAATTCTCTCAATGCTAGTATCTGGTCTACAGAGTTCAAATAAAACCAATACAAACATCAGCTTTTCTTCTTTATTAAGGGCTTTATCTGTCTGATTTGAATACTTGCCTCAGGGCAGAAGATGTTGAGGACCATGGGGGAGAAAGTAGCCTATGAAGACTGGGATGTGGGATGAAGAAACTGGAGGACACACTGAGTATGAGGAAGCTGGTGAGAGGACCAGAGTGTGTCATGGGATGGGACAGAGGAAGGACCAGGAGTACTGACCCTCAGAAGCAGTGTGTGCTGAGACCTGGTGCTGACCCAAATCCTGCAGGAAATGGACAGACAGGGAAATTACGCCCTAAACCATAGGACTGCCTGAGCATAAAACAGTAAATGAAATTATTCGGGAACCCAGTTATCCTCAGAAGCCTTGGATAGACTTTGAAAAATTATGTCCTTCCAACAATCTGTTCCACATAATTTTCAAGTGATTCTCTTACTTTTGTCTGAATTGACATAGCCTGAGGGTGACCTTAAAATTATATTGTCAGTTTATGTTCTTCTAGAAGTTTCCATTTGAATTATTTCCCTATATCTCAAGTTATTAAACAATATAAGGAAAACTTTCATTAATGTCTGTCAAGACCAAGAGTTCTCACTAGCTACCAGGTCTTCCATCCTTCAGGGGGCTCATTACTTCCTGCTGGATGTGGCACCTAGATTATAGCTCTATTGTGGTTAGTGTTTTAAAGCTTGGCTGGTATCTATGAATTTGGTGCTTTATGATGACAAAATAGGTGACCCTAATGCTGTGCTGAGGAAGGTTGCCATCTGAGGCCCATCTCCAGATGCTGGGACCAGTGCTGCTCCATCCTATGCTGCAGCCTCAAATCCCTCAGCACAGAGCAGTCACATTTGTGTGAAATGTCTTTGTTATAAACATATGATTTCATTGATTTTGCCAGACAGAATGTTGAGCTGAGTAGGAGTGTGATTCAGCATAGCCCAAGGGTTTATCACTTCTGGGAGGAAGAGACGGGAATGCCAGGCAACTGTGCTGAGCACACACAAGGGACTGGTGGAAACTTCCTCTCTGACAAAAATGAGCCCCATCAGGGCATCAAAAATTCCTTTCAAATGTTGCCCAGGTGACTAAGTGAACAAAGCCACAACCTTGCATGCCTTTACTACCCCTGAGACATCATCATCATGTAGTTGTAATTACATTGCACTACACTACTTCCCCCCTTATCCTGGGGAAACAATCCACCACCCCTAGTGGATGGCTGAAAACTCGGATAGTACTGAACCCCATATGTGCAATGCTTTTTTCCTATATCTACATACGTGTGGTAAAGATTATAAATTAGGCACAGTAAGAGATTAACAATAACTAATAACAAAATAGAACAATTATGATAATATTCTGTAATAAGAGTTATGTGAATGTGGCCTTTTTCTCTCTCTCTCAAAATATCTTGTACTAATTTTATACCTTTTCCATTTTAATAAGCACTTTCCACACATTGTGGCCATAACTTTTTCAGTTTGAAATCAGACAGCAAAACTAGCATAAATTTCTTTTTCCTTCTTCGCAATTTCACAGACAGAAGATTCCTTCTTACCATAGATCTTAGAAATCTCAGCATACATTTTTTTCTTTCCTTATTAAGTTGAAAACTTTCACACGAAGGAAGCACTTTACATCAGCAATCCCCAAACTTTTTGGCCCCAGGGACCGGTTTCATGGAAGACGATTTTTCCATGGAAGGGTGTGGGGTGTTGGTTCTGGAGGTAATGTGATAGATGGTTCAGGTGGCAAAGGCAATGCGATTGATGGGGAGTGATGGGGAGTGGTAGGGAGCGACAGATGAAACTTCACTGGCTCAGCCACAGCTCACCTACTGCTGTGCAGCCCAGTTCCTAACAGGCCACAGACCAGTACTGGTCCACGGCTCAGGGTTTGGGGACCCCTGCTTTGCATCTTCTCTTTGGTATATCCGAATTGCTAGCATGGATCCTCTTGCAGTTGGGGACTTTATTAAGTAAAATAAGGGTGATTTGAACACAAGTACTATGATAACATGACAGTGGATTGGAAACTGAGGCAGCCATGGAGTGATCAATGGGCAGAATATGCTGGACAAAGGGATGATTCCTGTGCCAAGCAGGACCAAGCCAGACAACCCGAGATCACCTCAAGCAATCAGAATGATGCTCAATTTAAAATATATGAATTGTTTGCTTCTGGAATTGTCCATTTAATATTTTCAGACCTGTTGAATGCAGGTACTTGAAACTACACAAAGCAAAACCTCTGATAAGGCGAGACCAATGTACGTTGTAATTTTATTGTAATGATCTTAGGCAATGTTTAAATCCTTAGTGGTGTTTGGAATCTTCGAGTATTTCATTTATTTATTTTAACTAATTAATTAATTTGGCTGCATTGGGTCTTCATTGCAGCACATGGGCTTTCTCTAGTTGCAGAGAGAGGGGGCTACTCTTCGTTGCAGTGCACAGGCTTCTTAGTGCAGTGACTTCTCTTGTTGTGGAGCACAGGCTCTAGGTGTGCATGGGCTTCAGTAGTTGTAACACGTAGGCTCAGTAGTTGTGCCTCATGGGCTTTAGAGCACAGGCTCAGTAGTTGTGGCACACAGGCTTAGTTGATCCATGGCATGTGGGATCTTCCCGGAACAGGGCTCAAACTCGTGTCCCCTGCATTGGCAGGTGGTTTCTTAACCACTGCACCACCAGGGAAGTCCCTGGAGTCTTTAATTTAATTTAATTAATTTATTTACTTATTGGCTGCATTAGGTCTTTGTTGCTGCACACAGGCTTTCTCTAGTTACGGCAAGCGAGAGCTACTCTTCATTGTGGTGTGTGGGCTCCTCAGTGTGGTGGCTTCTCTTGTTGCAGAGGAGGGGCTCCAGGTGTGTGGGCTTCAGTAGTTGTGGCACACAGGCTCAACAGTTGTGGCTCACGGGCTCTAGAGCACAGGTTCAGTAGTTGTGGCACACAGGTATAGTTGCTCTATGGCACGTGGGATATTCCTGGAGCAGGGGTCGGACCTGTGTTCCCTGCATTGGCAGGCAGATTCTTAACCACTGTGCCACCTAGATGGGCCATCAAAAGCAGTAATAGTTCAAAGTGTTCCATGAACACAGAAATTTGGAGAATTTTTCTAATATTGTAAACATGTTCTAGTTTAAGTAGGAAAACAATACTTCTTGTGATGCTGAGAGCTGAATACCATTCCTCAGAGTGCCCTGGCTATCAGCATAAACAAACATTTATTGTGACTGTCTTTTGGTAAATGTAATGTTGACAAATAAAGTACTAAGAATTTTCTTCTTTTGCACCTTGTAGAAACTCCTTAAAAAGCCAAATCTCTATTGTAATTATGAACATTTTAGTTTCATCTCCATAGAATCCAGAAGTAAGAATTTACAAACTGAATTTCATAATGAGATAAACACAGATATGAAGAGTCAGCTTTTAAAAATTTTACAGCAATGTGACACAGCCACATTATTTAAGTACATGAGCATAGGACCTGTCTCAGTGAAGAGACAGAGATTGATTGGAAGGTTTTTTCATTTCATTTTCTAATTTATTTTTATTGTATTTTTTAAGTGTCAGACCATGATGGGTTGAAATTAAGAAAAATAAGTTGTCCTTCACTACAGATGCCCTACCATAGGCTCTATCTAGGGCTGAATAAATGTGTATGCTGTATGTGTGCTCAGTAAAAAAAAATATTTTTGGATGCTCTTGTTTTCCCACATAATGGCAGTAGTACCTCTGTGAGCCAAAAGGTATATGCTAGAGCCATAAACTGGAAACTACCAAAATTTCTATCAGTCATAGAATGGAAAATAAATTGTAGTTTGTTCATTTCCATTTTGTACAGCAAAGAGAATGAACAAACTACAACTACATCCAATAAGGATGAATCTCACAGATAGGGTGTTGAATGAAAGAAGTCAGACACAAAAGAATGCAGACTGTATGGTTTCTTTTACATAAGGATCAAAGGCAGGTGGCACTGTGGTGTTAGCAGTTAGGGTGGTATTCACCCTTGGGGTACTGACTGGCAGACGGCACCAGCTGGTTTCTGGGGTGCCAGTCATGTTTTATTCCTTGATCTGCTGCTTACATGCTTATACATTCACTTTGTGAAAATTCATTGAGCTGTGCATTTTTCTACAAGTTTTAGATTAGATTTCAATTAAAAAAATAAAAACAACAATGCAAGCAGATCTGGGGGTCATGATACAGCAGGTTTCAGGGAGAGCAGTGCGCCATGTGGCACCCACCCCAGGGCCAAACAAGGCTAGAGAGTGACCAGGGAGTGAGGCGTGACCACCAGCTCCGTAGCTGGCTTCCTAGGGTAGTCAGCCAACTCACTCATGGCAAGACTTGGTTGGATGAAGGAGACTAAGCAGTGCTGTGACACCTTCACTTCCTTCACACTCAGTGCAGGCTGAGTGTGGCAGCAGAACCAAATAGACTGGGTTTGAATTCTGGCTCCACCACATGACCCAACAGCATTACCCTGGGTCAGTGCCTTAAACACCTGGTGCCTCAGTTTACATGTCTGTAAAATAGGGCTGGTGATAGGTCTGACTATATTAAATTTGGACCCATGTCCCAAACAGAGTAAGTAGCAAGTAAGGGTTTGGTTCTGTTATACCTGTGTAGCAGGCACTTTAATCCTCACATCCATTGTAAGAAGTGGACTCAGGGAAGAAGTGATTTCAGTGAGGCCACATGCCTAATAAATGCAGAAGTGAGATCTGAACCCCGGGTTTGCCTGGTTCCAAAACCCACAATCTAACACTTCCTGACAGAGAAAGGGAAAACTCTCTCCCAGAAACCAGCAAATAGAGAAGATGACCCAAGGAAAATCATTCAAGTGCAAGGAAAAATGTAAGACTTTGGAATAAGTAAAGGAGATTATTGGATAGTCTTTCAGTGGATGCTAGAATCTTTCCAAATTATCTGATTCTATGAGGGTTTCATGTCTTTTTTTAACTTTAGTTACTTTACACCTCTGAAAATTGTAAATAATGGATAGCAATAAAAAGAATTCTTGACTAAAGACATGCAAATAAATTCTGGAACCCCTAAAATAATAATACAGCAAGTTTCAAGTCCATATACAAAGTTACTTCAACATTCCTTTACCCCATACGAACTTGTGGTCTTCTGAATTCTTTTTGAACCAGTTACAATATCTTATAAGAACACTTATTCAACAAGTGAATTTGATAAAATCTTTCACATGTATTTGCTTTATGTTTGCATGAGAATCATGATTTTATTTTATTTCTTTTATCCCCTAACACACAGATGAAGACAGGTTCAGATTTGTGCCCCAGGGTCTCCTGAGGACGGTCTACTCTTTACCATAAATACAGTATTTTAATGGACACCCAAGTAGCCTTTATTTATTTATTTATTTATTTATTTATTTATTTATCCTTGCTGCGCACCTTGTGGGATCTTAGTTCCCTGACCAGGGATTGAACCTGAGCCCCTAGCAATGGAAGTGCCAAGTCCTGACCACTTGACTGCCAGGGAATTCCTGAAAGTAGCCTATCTTTAGATCCAACCATGAATGTTTCTATTTTATGAAAGTCTGTATTTTAAAAATGACATAAGTTTCAGCCTATAGCCACATCTCTTTGAAATATTTTCTAGATTTTGTCCTTACAGATTACTTTGTCTCTGGTGCTATAATTCCAGCCAAAGTTGTCCACAGTCTGAAAAACATCTATACTAGACAAGTACAGTATTAGGTATATCAGTGTTCAGGTTGAGGTTTTCTTTGGAAAGCAAGTCGTAGTTTGCAGCTGGAGGCTATTTCCTGAGTTATTATGCCCCTAACCTCTCTTAATCAAGAGCAAGGAACTATAAAGTTAGATAACAGTGTTGGCACTGGGATGTGGACCCAGGTGAAGGACCTAGAAATATGGACAAAGGCTGCCCTGAAATGACCGAAATTATCTGACCAGCGAAGCAGGAATGAGAAGGTGAAAAAGTTATTGATGCTGCATCTAGAGAGTGGACCCAGCCCACTTGGATGCTCCAACCTAGACCCTGGCCATCCAGACAGAGATTCCTGAGTCCTGGGAATATACCAGGGCCACCTTCAGCTCCCCATAATGGAAGGAGGGCCAGAGAACCCAGTTCGCAATGCCACTCCCTACCTGTGCTCAACTGAAGATGTGTCCCTCTCTAGAAGAAACCAGCTGAGACATCTGCCCCTTCCTGAAAGTTCTGGGGTCTACCACCTCCACCCTCATCTGAATTTAGACATTCCCTGTGCCTGGCTGGATCTGGCCCCTGAGATGTTCCATGGTGCTGTTTGAAACAAAGGAACAAGACGCTTTTAGGGCCAAGGAACACATTGGGCTCACCGGGAGGCCCCAGCAGCTCCTCATGGAATCAGCATGGGCCATGACACAGACTCCTTTGTTTTAATTCCTGATCTGCTGCTAAATGTGAGACCTTAAGCAAGTTGTGTCACCTCTCTCATGAGGCTCCCATTTCTCCATCTATAAAGTGCCGATAATATGATATGGGGATGTGGTGGTCATATCAAAAGTATGCACAAAAGAAAGTATTCTGAAAACACGCAGTACAATTATTGGTCTAGTAATATGTTGATGCTAGCCTTGAACCGCCAAAAATAACTTTATAAAAATAAAAACGACTGCTAAGAAAATTTTATGAGAATTCATCTTTCCACTTGTATAATTTTCATAAAAACTCTGAAAGTGTTAGCACGTAAACAATGCCAGATACTCATTTTCCTTATAAATATATCAGCTTTACAAAACAGAACAAACCCAATTATAAGCACATGATTAATTACAAACCTTTTGTCTCATTAATAAAAGCTTATCTAAATGTGAATTAGGAATGTAAGGAGCATCTTTGAATCTTTGGATCCATTTCTTCAAGCTTAACTGCAAAAACCTTAAAAGCCATACAACTATTCCCACTCCCTGAACTAAATCCAAAGGAAAAGAGACAGTGGAGAGTGAGCCAAACCCCAAGCCTTTGGGATGCCCATGCTTAAACAGTTGGGGAAGAATGCTCAAAGTCATTGCCATTCAAAAAAACAAAAACTACTAGAAGAGCTAAAATTAAAACAACTGAAAATACCAAATGTTTATGAAGATGTGAAGCAACCAAAACTCTCATAAATTACTGGTGGGAGTGTAAAATTGTACAACTTTAGAAAGGTTATTTTCTTATATAGTTGAGCATGTACCTATTACATGTCTGCACCAAAGTGTTTCCTCAAAAGAAATGAAAACATATATCCACAAAGAGACTTGTGTAAGAACATTCATGGCAGTTTATCCATAATGGTCAAAAGCAGAACACAATACAAATTTCTACTTCCAGGAAAATGAATAAATGAACTGTGGTATAAGATGACTACTACTCAGCAATTATCATGAACTACTGACAGATGATGGATGAATTTCATAGACATTATGCTGAGTGAAACAGGCCAGTCATAAAAGAGTAGACAAAGTATGAATCTATTTATACGAAATTTTACAAAAGACAAAACTACCTATGGTGAAAAAAATCAGAAACGTGGTTAACTCCAGGAGGACTGACTAAGGAGAGGCGTGAGGGGAATTTCTGGGGGGATGGAATGTTCTATGCCTCAATAGGAGTATGTGTGTGTTCATGTGTCAAAACATATTAGATTGTACACTTACGATATGTGCATTTCACCCTTTATAAATTTTACCTAAAAAATGACTGAAAACAAATGCTGAACTACTGTTAGTAGACTGCATTTCTCAGTTCATGGGTTAGTAACTCTGAAACTACTTTCTGTGTATCCTAGGTTTGAGCAAATGAATAAATTTTTTAAGAGGACTCAGGGCCAGATTTCTTACTATCGAAGAAAAGAGTTGCAAACATGGATAAAGGAAACAGCATGTTCTCTGAGGTGATGGATTGAAATTGGAGTTATGAGTATGAACTCATGCTTTTTCTTTTTGGGGGGGGGTACACCAAGTTCAATCATCTGTTTTTATACACATATCCCCGTATTCCCTCCCTCCCTTGACTCCCCCACTCTCGAGTCCCCCCCACCCTCCCCGCCCCAGTCCTCTAAGGCATCTTCCATCCTCGAGTTGGACTCCCTTTGTTATACAACAACTTCCCACTGACTATCTATTTTACAGTTGGTAGTATATATATGTCTGTGCTACTCTCTCGCTTCGTCTCAGTTTCCCCTTCACCCCCCGCCCCCTCCCAAACCTTGAGTTCTCCAGTCCATTCTCTGTATCTGCATCCTTGTTCTTGTCACTGAGTTCATCAGTACCATTTTTAGATTCCGTATATGTGAGTTAGCATACAATATTTGTCTTTCTCTTTCTGACTTACTTCACTCTGTATGACAGACTCTAGGTCTATCCACCTCATTACATATAGCTCCATCTCATCCCTTTTTATAGCTGAGTAATATTCCATTGTATATATATGCCACATCTTCTGTATCCATTCATTTGTTGATGGGCATTTAGGTTGCTTCCATGTCCTGGCTATTGTAAATAGTGCTGCAATAAACATTATGGTGCAAGTTTCTTTTGGGATTATGGTTTTCTTTGGGTATATGCCCAGGAGTGGGATTACTGGATCATATGGAAGTTCTATTTGTAGTTTTTTAAGGAACCTCCAAATTGTTTTCCATAGTGGCTGTACCAACTTACAGTCCCACCAACAGTGCAGGAGAGTTCCCTTTTCTCCACACCCTCTCCAACATTTGTGGTTTCCAGAATTTGTGATGATGGCCATTCTGATTGGTGTGAGGTGATACCTCATTGTGGCTTTGACTTGCATTTCTCTGATGATGAGTGATGTTGAGCATCTTTTCATGTGTTTGTTGGCCATCTGGATGTCTTCTTTGGAGAAATGTCTATTTAGGTCTTCTGCCCATTTGTGGATTGGGTTATTTGCTTTTGTGGTATTAAGCTTCATGAGCTGCTTGTATATTTTGGAGGTTAATCCTTTATCCGTTGTTTCATAGGCAATTATTTTTTCCCATTCTGAGGGTTGCCTTTTAGTCTTGTTTATGTTTTCTTTCACTGTGCAAAAGCTTTTAAGTTTCATGAGGTCCCATTTGTTTATTCTTGATTTTATTTCCATGATTCTAGGAGGTGGGTCAAAAAGGACCTTGATTTGATGGATGTCATAGAGTGTTCTGCCTATGTTTTCCTCTAGGAGTTTTATAGTGTCTGGCCTTACATGTAGGTCTTTAATCCATTTGGAGTTTATTTTTGTGTATGGTGTTAGGAAGTGTTCTAATTTCATTCTTTTACATGTTGCTGTCCAATTTTCCCAGCACCACTTATTGAAGAGGCTGTCTTTTTTCCATTGTATATTCGTGCCTCCTTTGTCAAAGATAAGGTGCCCATATGTGTTTGGGCTTAATTCTGTGAACTCATGTTTTTTAATAGATAAATAGGTATATAAATACATTTTCTAGCACTGTCCATTGAGAGCGCTTAAAGCAATGACAACCTAATAACAATGAACACATCTAGCACTTACGTCTTGGTTCTAACTCCCATTCTTCACTAAAATGAACCAGGGCTCCTTCGAGAAAAGCCTTTTATTCCAGAAATGCAGCATGAAAAGCACAAGATGAGCCTGGGACATCTTTTTGTACTAGACATTAAGGAGATGCTCAATGAGTACTTGGGAAAATGACCCAGGATCACCTCAAAGGAACTTCCACTGGCCAAATCTGCAACAATTTGAGCATCAATAATAAAAGTGCATTATATTCTACTGAATATAATAAGAATCCATGAGAGAACACTGTTATGAATAGATACATACATACATTCATAAGTAAGGGAACAGAAAATCTCTTCCCTATGGAAAAATGCTGACTAATAAATATAGAAGGAATGGTGGAATTACAAAATCATCAATTGACACTAAAACTAGTTTGATAAGGGTGAAAGTTTAATGAGAAATGAGATATTTATCTAGTCTCAAAGTATTCCCTTACAAGTCATTTACTTCTTACAAAGGGAAAAACGGTAAACTTATGGTGGAGAAATTTGGCAGACTCTACCTGTTCCAGTTACTAGGGCTACGTAACAATTTATCCCCAAACTCACCACCACTAATCAGCCATTCATTATGCTCATGGATTCTGGGGTTCAGGAATTTGGACAAGGTACATCAGGAATGGCTTGTCTCTGCTCCATGATGTTGGGGTTAGCTGGAAATCTTGAAGTCTAAAGGCTAGAATTTTCTGAAGGCTCCTTTACTCACATACATCACCTACTTGATGTCTGTCACTGGGAGCCTCAGATCTTCTACAAGTGGCCAGTTGGGCTTCCTTACAGGATGGTGGCTGCCTAGACTCACTATGGTACAGTTACTACTTCTCACTTTGTTATTAATAAGTAGCTTATAGGGAGATAGTTTGAGAATGTATAAATATATCTCAATCATGACTTTTCCACTACTTTTAGCATTTATTGATGATTTTTGCCTGCAACAATTATAATTGTAGTATTATTGCAATTTAAACTCTATTTTTAAATGCCAGTTTACTTCACAGACATCTACATTTCTTCAAGAAGTCCAAAATCCAAACAGAGTAATTCTTGGAAGCATTAAACCCATTTTTTCTGACTTACAAGGCTTCATCTTTGATAAAGCCCCTTGTTTTTCTAGTTTGACAATCTTCATTAAGCTACCAAAAAAGATCTCATTGTACATTTAATTGCATTTCTATTAATACACACTGAAGTTGAGCATCTTTTCATGTTTGAATCACTTATATTTCCTTTTTTGATAACTATTTGTTCTTATCATTTTCCATTTCATGTTTACTTGCAGGAGTTTTTTATATATATGAAAGAGTAATTACGGAGTAAAAAATAATATTATGAAAAATAGTCCTTTATCAGTTACACAGGTTGCAAGCATTTTTCTCAGTTTTGTGTTTGCCCATTCTCTTTTAATTTTGAGTATTCTTTCTTATGCACTCTTTTTTCTTATTTTTATGTAGTAGAATTTACCAATTTGTGTATGGGTGTGTATGGTTTATTAAAATATCCTTTCACATTCTGCTATTATTCATCACATCACTCATATTTTCACATACTACTTTTTTCTAATCTTTATTGGAGTATAATTGCTTTACAGAATTGTGCTAGTTTCTGCTGTACAACAAAGTGAATCAATTGTATGTATACATATATCCCCATATCCCCTCCCTCTTGAGTCTTCCTCCAAAACTTCCTATCCCACCCCTTTAGGTCTTCACAAAGCATCAAGCTGATCTTCCTGTGTTCTGTAGCAGCTTCCCACTAGCTATCTGTTTTACATTTGCTAGTGTGTATACGTCAATGCTACTCTCTTACTACATCCTAGCTTCCCCTCTCCTCCTCCCCCCAGCGTCCTCAAGTCCATTCTTTACATCCGCATCTCTATTACTGCCCTGCCACTAGGTTCATCAGTACCATTTTTCTAGATTTCATATATAAGCATTAGCATAAGGTATTTGTTTTTCTCTTTCTGATTTACTTCACTCCGTACGACAGGCTATCTAGGTCCATCCACTTCACTACAAATAACTCAATTTCATTGCTTTTCATTGCTGAGTAATATTTCATCATATATATGTGCCACATCTTCTTCATCCATTCATCTGTCGATGGACATTTAGGTTGCTTCCATGTCCTGGCTATTGGAAATAAGGCTGCAATGAAGATTGTGGTGCATGTATCTTTTTGAATTGTGGTTTTCTCTGAATATATGCCCAGTAGTGGGATTGCTGGGTCATATGGTAGCTCTATTTTCAGTTTTTTAAGGAACCTCCATACCGTTTTCCATACTACTTTAATTTTATTTTCATGGGTTTTTTTTTTTTTTGGTCTATCTGGATATTAATTTGGTGTTAAAAGTGAGTTAGAGATCCAACTTTTTTCTTCAGATAATGATCTAGTTGTCTGAACACCATTAAACGAATAATTTACCTTTTCTCTAATGGATGTAACTTTTACAATGTAATAAATTCCAATATGTATTTGCCTTACTTTCTAGTCTATATTAATAATGTAGTCATGCAATTTTACTATGTTGTTTTAATTATTGTAGATTTATAATATTATAACATTTGGTACGACCAGTAACTTTTCATTATACCTTTTTCTACAATTTCTCTCTCCAAGAATATGCTTCTTTTTCATGTGATTTTAGATTCAGTTTATATGCATAAAAATGTGAATTTTATCATGAAAGTGATGTATTTCTGGATTACTTTAGGGAGACTTTACACCTTTTGTACAGATGTATCAGTATCAAAGTCATCTCATACATACAGAAGCTCAAACATAGCAGACCTTTCTGCTGCTCAAGGCTTTTTTGTATCCTTTTTTGGGTGTGGCTTAATATAGCATTTTAAATGCATTTTTGATGTGTATCTATTTATATGATTACATTTATTTGGGGGGGATTTTATCTGTTTTCTCACTATTGCAACTGAACTCTTTTCTCCCTTCCTATCTTCTAGGGGATTGCTGCTTCTATATGGTTAAATGTTTATAAATAGTTAAATAGGTCATAGGTTCCCTAAGTTTATATCACTTAATGAAGGAAGAGGATTTCATTTCTTTCTACATCGATCACTAACACACAGTAGTAGAAAATGAATCGAGCTCTACACACAAAAGCAAAAGACCATTTTCTGTCCTCTTCTTATCAAATCTTAAAACAACCTCATGAGGCAGATGTTATGATAATCCTCACTTTCAAGTGAGAAATGTGAGATTAGCACAGTTTTATGGCTCACCCAAGTTTCACAAAATCAATGCTTCTGTTTAGGCAGCTTAAACAATCTTCTCTGTCCATTTTCAACCAGTTAATCAAGTAACCCCTAACGGAAGGCTTTGGCCCTGTTTTGTGTGAAAATCTATGTAGGAAGAAAGAGGGAAACAGTGCAGTTTGTTTCAAACCTCAGAAAAGGCAGAAAAAAACTTCACAAAATCCTAGAGCAGAAGCTGAGACAGCTGGAGAGAATTCAGAGAGAGAACCAGCTAGAACACCTGAGTGATGAGTTCCTCAGGAAAGTCAGGCAGGATAGTGCCTGATTTGAGAAAAAAATGGTCTTTACACTTGTTTGTAAGTTTATTCCGAATGGTTTTTCTACTCTCTCTCTCTCTCTCTCTCTCTCTCTATATATATATATATATATATATATATATATATATCTTTGGTAAATTTTCAAGTGTTTTATATAATGAAGTTTTGTGTGGTATTGTAAAAGAGGAATCTATTTTTATGGAGCTAGAATATGGTGAGGCTAATTTTGTAGTTTATCGAAAAGCAGGTGCTCTGCGGGGAGGCAAGTGAGCCTCTGTCGCCAGTCAGTGAACATTTCTAAATGGGAAACAGCAAAGGAAGGTTCCATGTGACAGCCACTGAGAGGCCAGAGCGGTCTGGGCAGAAAACCCATAGTTTTCATTTCTGAATAGAAGCACATCATATTTAAAAGATCTTGAAAAATTGCTGGCAGTATTTAAAGTGAAGCATCACAAATAGAACAGGAGCTCTCACCTGATCTATGTGCCACCATCCTCTTCTGCTCTCTAATATGATTTCCACATTTTCTCTTAACTAGAGTGCTGCTTTGTTGACTTAAATATCCATATTCAGTGTATCAGACATCTGAGCAGATCATAGTCTATATCCAAACCTGATTAACTTGGTTCTTTCATCTTCAAACCTGCCTTCAAATGTGACATGTGCCCTCGTTGTTCTCTGGCTACTACAGCCTGTCATCCAAGCCTATCATTTTTGCTTTCAAAATAAGTTAACTTTTCTCCTCCAGCTAGCTCCCATTATTCCTGGCCTTTATTCCTGAATTCTGGTTTCTCTCATTTACTCAACACATTTTGACTGGGCACCGACTGCTGCTATAGTCAGCCACATCACTTGAAACAGTGTGGAGACATGAAGGCAGCACATGGGAAAGGGCATATTGACAGAAGGTTTCCGGTGAAACTGTGCAGCTCAGGTCAAGAAGGATGAGGAGCTTCCCTGTGGGCTTCCTGACATGAACTCTTTCTAGTTCAATCCACCATGCCGTCTCTTCAGCCTGACTGCTCTCCTTCATTCCTGACTCAAAGCTTTCAAGTTCCCTCCTTCACCCATTCAGCTCATGCACCGTGTCTGTGTGGCTCTGTGCTCAGAGATACAGATGGGGTGAGATCCAGTCCCAGGCCTTAAGGAGCTCAGCAGGAGAAGGACCAGCAGACCCACAGTTATGGAGAGAGCTGCCTGAGGCAGGGACAACGGGTGCTCTGGGTCCCAGAGAGGGTGTGAGAAATTCTGCTAGGCAATGGAAAAGCTGGCCTGAAAGATGAGTAGAAGTTTATCAGCTGGATGTGGGGGAAGGCTAAGCAGGGAGCATCCCAGGCAAAGCGAGCTGCAGGTAGAAAGACACAGAAGAATGAACGGAAGGGTCAGTGACAGCAGTCCCTCTGCATGGTGGGAGAGGAGGTGCATGGTAATGTGTACCACATGGTAGTGTGGTAATGACCCAGATTCTGACCACATCACTGGATGTGATGGCCATATGTTCCCTCCACCACGTGGATTTCTCATCCCTGAGGATGCCTGAGGCAATAACAACTAATAATAAGGTTTCAAATGAATGAAATCCCATGCAGCCACTTCTGACTCTCATTTCACATGCTGCTGCACTGATATGGCTGGGGTTGTATGGGGCCCAACAGTCACTGTGAATCAGGCTCTGGGATCAAGGCTCATGTGCACAAGCCACAGTGTGGACTGAAGTGGTATAAGTTGTAGGACTCAGGCATCGATGGTCCTAGCTGCAGGAGTGTTGGCATCTGATGGCTCAGGTGAGTTTTCCTCTAGGACTTGCTCTCAGTTGAAGAGAGCGGCCTCACCCAAAGTCATGTCCCCTTCCCACAGATAACTCACATCTGGTGATGGATGCAGGGAACTAAGCCTGGCCGCTTGCCTTGATACAGAACAACTCTAGGGGACCACTCCAGCTCCAGAGCCTCCCACAGGACTGGCTGACCTTGTCACCCTGCATGGCAGCTCAACTCCCTCCTCCCAATCCTGCTTCCTTCACTCCACCATAGGTGTCCATCCCAAAAGCACTCCCAATGCACACCAATCTCTGTCTCAGAGTCTGCTTTCCAGAGACCCTTATCCATAACAGATACCTTAGGCAGCCTGGTTCCCATTCAAACAAGACCAGATGGTATTAACATAGTTTCAGAAATACTGTATCGATCTGAAGGAAGTTGGTCAGCCATGGAAACCCCGAAGAGGTTCACCCAAGCTCTGCTGGGAGAAGGAGCCTTGTCAGGGCCTCACAAGCTCTGTGCCACCTGGAAGGATGCTTCCCTCCTGGGGAGATGGATGTGCAGGGCTGCTGAAATCTGGTGCCATGATATGCACCCACAACCTGTAACTAAATCCTCTTTCCCCTTTCTCATGCTCATCAAGAGACACTGTGATTCTCCTTTGCCTTTCTGTGTACCTACACAGAGTGAGTGAATGTGCAGTCCATCTGGCAGTTACACTTTATTATTTTCAATCAGCACATTGACACTTAGGCCTGGAGTCTGCTTCTTGCAAACTCCATCAGCCTGAGTGGACTGATGGGTGCTGAGAGAGCGAGGAAGACATATGTGCAAGTCCACAAGTCAGAATCCAAAACCTGGATGACAGTCAATTCACCATGGCAATGCCCTTCCGGGGGTCTCTCAGGGGGCAGACAGTCACTGCTCCTTATGATATCTTAGCCCAGACTTTCAAATGTCTATAAAGTTAACTCAGAGGGAACACAGAAACCCTTCTGCTTTCCCAATGTAGCTCCTTCTCAGATCAAACTTACTAGGAAACAAACCTCTTTTCCTTCAGATATCAGAGGAGATGACTGTTGGGAAGTTGAGCTTTCTCACAGGCAAAAGAAAGGAAAGGAATTGAGAGCTTCCCCTAGAGTGAGCAAGGACCAAGGCCCTCCTGTTAGGAGATATAGTTGGTATATTAAAACAAGATTTCTATAAGTAATCACCTTAGAATAAAGGAGATAGTTTTGCTGGTAACTGCTTGCTCAGTTCACTTTAAACCTCAACAGTAAACTGACTGAGATTTGTGAAATAAAAATTCACATTTTAAGGCAAGACCAGAAAAATTTAAACATAAAGCTTTTTCTCTGCCCTTTGGCTCCTTTCCTCCTCTCTCATGTGCACTGTACATCTGCATTATGCATTAACCTGATCTTCCCAGTGGCAGAAATACCTGTTTAACCATAAAGATCCCCTTTTCTTCTTCTAACACCAACCAGGTAACTCCTTAGAAGATAACATTCCTTTCTTACTGCTGTAAGGTGTCACAATGACCCATTACTAACATTTTACCTGTGGATATCTTGGTAAACTTTATGTAAAATGACATTATATCATTTCCCTTAAAGACAGCAGGTGATGATCATACTGGTCAGATGACTTGGGGGGACACTGGGCCACACCTAACAGAAGTTCTTATCTTAAATACTTACTTGTGACCCTATTAATGTTATTAGCTATATTACTTCTATTCTGTCTCTCTTAGAAGATGATTGTTTCTTGCATTACCAAATGTATAATTGAGCCTCAGATACAATTATTGATGATTAGGTGACTTGAATCTATTGACCAAATATATAATCCTATAAGATCAATGATTTTATTTTATTTTTTGAAAGCTCTTTATTGGAATATAATTGTGTTACACTGTTGTGCCAGTTTTTGCTGTACACAAAAGTGAATCAGCTGTACTTATGCACATATCCCCATATCCCCTCCCTCCTGCAACTCCTTCCCACACTCCCTATCCCAGCCCTCTAAGTCATCACCCATCATCGAGTTGATCTCCCTGTGTTATGCAGCAGCTTCCCATTAGCTATCCATTTTACAGTTGGTAGTGTATATATATGTCAATGCTACTCTCTCACTTCATCCCAGCTTCCCCTTTTGCCTCCACCCCGTGTCCTCAAGTACGTTCTCTACATCTGCATCTTTATTCTTGCCCTGTCACTGGGTTCATCAATACCATTTTTTAGATTCCATATATATGAGTTAGCATACAGTATTTGTTTTTCTTTTTCTGGCTTACTTCGCTCTGTATGACAGAATCTAGGTCCATCCGCCTCACTACAAATAACTCAATTTCATTCCTTTTTATGACTGAGTAATATTCTATTGTATATATGTGCCACAGCTTCTTTATCCATTCACCTGTTGATGGACATTTAGGTTGCTTCCATGTCCTGGCTATTGTAAATAGTGCTGCAATGAACATTGTGGTACATGTTTCTTTTTGGATTATGGTTTTTTCTGGGTATATGCCCAGGAGTGGGATTCCTCGGTTATGTGGTATTTCTACTTTTAGTTTCTTAAGGAATCTCCATACTGTTTTCCATAGTGGTTGTATGAATTTACATTCACACCAACAGTGCAGGAGAGTTCCCTTTTCTCCACACCCTCTTCAGCATTTATTGCTTCTAGATTTTTTGATGATGGCCATTCTGACTGGTATGAGGTGATACCTCATTGGGGTTTGACTTGCATTTCTCTAACGATTTAATGATGTGCAGCATCTTTTCATGTGTTTGCTAGCCATCTGCATGTCTTCTTTGGAGAAATGTCTATTTAGGTCTTCCACTCATTTTTGGATTGGGTTGTTTGCTTTTTTGGTATTAAGCTGCATGAGCTACTTGTATATTTTTGAGATTAATCTTTGGCAGTTGCTTCATTGGCAAATATTTTATCCCTTTCAGAGGGTTGTCTTCTTGTCTTGTTTATGGTTTCTTTCGCTGTGCAAAAGATTTTAAGTTTCATTAGGTCCCATTTGTTTATTTTTTATTTTATATCCATTATTCTAGGAGGTGGGTCACAAAGGATCTTGCTTTGATGGATGTCATAGAGTGTTCTGCCTATATTTTCCTCTAAGAGTTTTATAGTGTCTGGCCTTACATGTAGCTCTTTAATCCATTTGGAGTTTATTTTTGTGTATGGTGTTAGGAAGTGTTCAAATTTCATTCTTTTACATGTAGCTGTCCAATTTTCCCAGCACCACTTATTGAAGAGGCTGTCTTTTTTCCATTGTAGAGTCTTGCCTCCTTTGTCAAAGATAAGGTGCCCATATGTGCATGGGTTTACCTCTGGGCTCTCTATTCTGTTCCATTGATCTATATTTCTGTTTTTGTGCCAGTACCATACTGTCTTGATCACTGTAGCCTTGTAGTATAGTTTTAAGTCAAGGAGCCTGATTCCTCCAGCTCCATCTTTCCTTCTCAAGATTGCTTTGGCTATTTGGGGTCTTTTGTGTTTCCACACAAATCATAAAATTTCTTGTTCTAGTTCTGTGAAAAATGCCATTGGTAATTTGATAGGGATTGCGTTGAATCTGTAAATTGCTTTGGGTAGGATAGTCATTTTCACAATGTTGATTCTTCTAATCCAAGAACATGGTATGTCCCTCCATCTGTTTGTATTGTCTTTGATTTCTTTCATCAGTGTCTTATAGTTTTCTTTTCTTTTTATTTTAATTAATTAATTTATTGGATTTATATTTTTATTGCCTGTGTCGGGTCTTTGTTGCTGCACACGGGCATTCTCTTGTTGCAGTGAGCAGGGGCTACTCTTCATTGTGGTGTGTGGGCTCCTCATTGTGGTGGCTTCTCTTGTTGTTGAGCACAGGCTCTAGGCATGTGGGCTTCAGTAGTTGTGGCACATGAGCTCAATAGTTGTGGCTCACGGGCTACAGAGTGCAGACTCAATAGTTGTGGCACACGGGCTTAGTTGCTCCATGGCATATGGTATCTTCCTGGGGCAGGGCTCAAACCTGTGTCCCCTGCATTGGCAGGTGGATTTGTAACCACTGCACCACCTAGGAAGTCCAGCGTCTTATAGTTTTCTGCGTACAGGTCTTTTGCCTCCTTAGGCAGGTTTATTCCTAGGGATTTTATTCTTTTTGTTGCAATGGTAAATGGGAGTGTTTCCTTAATTTCTCTTTCTGATTTTTGATTATGTATAAGAATGCAAGAGATTTCTGTGCATTAATTTTGTATCCTGCTACTTTACTAAATTCATCAATTAGTGCTAGCAGTTTTCTGGTAGCATCTTTAGGGTTTTCTATGTATAATATCATGTCATCTGCAAAGAGTGACAATTTTACTTCTTCTTTTCCAATTTGGATTCCTTTTATTTCATTTTCTTCTCTGATCGTTGTGGCTAAAACTTCCAAAACTATGATGGATAATAGTGGTGAGAGTGGGCAACCTTGCCTTGTTCCTGTTCTTAGAGGGAATGCTTTCAGTTTTTCACCGTTTAGAATGATATTGGCATTGGTTTGTAATATATGGCTTTTATTATCTTGAGATAATTTCCTTCTATGCCCATTTTCTGGAGAGTTTTTTTTATCATAAATGGATGTTGAATTTCATCAAAAGCTTTTTCTGTATCTATTGAAATGATCATATGGTTTTTATCCTTCAATTTGTAGATATGATGTATCACATTGATTTGCATATATTGACGAATCCTTGCATCCCAAGGATAATCCCCACTTGGTCATGGTGTACGATCTTTTTAATATGCTGTTGGATTCTGTTTGTTTGCTTGTATTTTGTTGAGAATTTTTGTATCTATATTCATCAGTGATATTGGCCTGTAATTTTTTTTTTTTTTTTGACATCTTTGCCTGGTTTTGGTATCAGGGTGATGGTGGCCTCGTAGAATGAGTTTGGGAGTGTTCCTCCTTCTGCTATATTTTGGAAGAGTTTGAGAAGGATAGGTGTTATCTCCTCTCTAAATGTTTGATAGAATTTGTCTGTGAAGCCATCTGGCCCTGGGCTTTTGTTTGTTGGGAGATTTTTAATCGCAGTCTCAATTTCATTGCTTGTGATTGGTCTGTTCACATTTTCTATTTCTTCCTGGTTCAGTCTTGGAAGATTGTACTTTTCTAAGAATTTATTCATTTCTTCCAGGTTATCCAATTTATTGGCATAGAGTTGGTTGTAGTAGTCTCTCACGATCTTTTGCATTTCTGCAGTGTCTGTTGTAACTTCTCCTTTTTCATTTCTAATTCTGTTGATTTGCATCTTCTTTTCTTTTCCTGATGAGTCTGGCTAATGGTTTATCAATTTTGTTAATCTTCTCAAAGAACCAGCTTTTAGTTTTATTGATCTATGCTATTGTTTCCTTTATTTTTTTTTTAATTTCTGATCTGATCTTTATGATTTATTTCCTTCTGCTCACCTTTTTTTTGTTGTTGTTGTTCTTCTTTCTCTAATTGTTTTAGGTGTAAGTTTAGGTTGTTTATTTGAGATTTTTCTTGTTTCTAGAGATAGGATTGTATTGCTATAAACTTCTCTTTTAGAACTGCCTTTTCTGCATACCATAGGTTTTGGGTCATTGTATTTCATTGCCATTTGTTTCTAGGTATTTTTTAATTTCCTCTTTGATTTCTTCAGTGATTTCTTGGTTGTTTAATAGTGTGTTGTTTAGCAAGATCAATGATTTTAATACTGTAACTCTAGATATGGGAAGAAGCAACAAGAGGGAACCATTTCCTGGACCATAACAGACTTGTAAGACTGGCAGTCCAAAGGCTTTTTGTTACTGTTAACAAGACCTAGTCCAGTAATAAGCTGCCTATCAATGAAATCTTCACCTGATGTGAGAATAAACATTCCTACCACCTCGGGAGAAGTTGGTCACAAAATGCCTCCCAAAACTTGGTTGAAATTAAGACCTAAATAAAGGAAAAGGGCTGTAAAATAAAGAATGTTACCCACCATCCAGTTCTACAAGAATCATTAGCCACTGCAATCACTGACACACAATATACTGTAAAAAGAATTCAGTGTGAGGATCAGGGTGAGGCGCTTTGTGCTAAGGTAAAACTGGCAGAACAGGACTTTAGATAGTCAGATATTTTCAATAGAAATTTTTTATGAACCCAGTTTCTTGCATCTTCCCATAGTTAGAACAGCACTGAAGCCATTAACTGTTTGTTGCTTGTGAATAGTAGCAATCTTCTACTGAGATGAGTGCTTCAGTACATGTACAATTTCATCAAAATCCCATGTACACTTTCCTCCCCCTGTGCCTCTTTGAAACAGTTCTCAGAGTTCTTGGAGAGAATGTCTCCGGGGTTATAATCCTCAGGATTATTGGCTTGAATAAAAATTTCCATTTCTTAGATTGACTATTGATTAATTGTTTGCATTGACAAAAGTGTAAATAAATAGCCAGTCAAAATCATGTCGGCCTAGCCTGCTTGATGTTGTGAAGAATATCTACTCAGCTTCCAGTCGCTAAGAACAGGAGGCCAGCCTATTACGTCCTGTCTTTGAAAAATGGAATTCTAGATGGACATTTCCTGTCTCTCACAATCTGGAGTTTCTTTGTGGGGAGAGGGGTATTCTCCAAGTATCTGCTTTTGAAAATTGACTTCAAAATGGAATTTGGGAAATCACTCTCATCTCTACACCACCTCTATCTCCTCCCTAATCTCTCTCCTCAACCCTGTATTACACCCCTCTCCTCTATGAAGTGTGGATCCCCAGAGGCCTACCAGAGGAGAACATGTACAAGCTCTGGTCACTCAGTCAGTTGAGGTGACTTTCTCCAGGACAGGTGTCTGTGGCAGGTGGATCCGGTGATGTTACTGTAGAGGTGCTGGCAAGGCCTGTCTCAGAGCGGCAGTGCTGGTGAAGAGCTCCAACTATCTCTCCAGGTCCCTCTCTTGCTCTTTCGGCAAAAGAGGTCCAGGGAGTGTCATAAGCAGAGCCCAGAACAGATTCCTAGCCTAGGACCCCTTCCACCAGGACATTTGCTGAACTGTTTCACTAACACACTAATCAATAACACATTTAGACAACCACTTAGTCTGCAAATGTTCACTAGGCCTCTATTGTGGGTAAGTGTAGAGCTGGGGTCACTAAAAGGAGAGGGAAGAAGTGCTGGTGCTGGTGAGGGGAGATATAGATGGGCATAGGAAGAAAGACAAAATATAGACCCTGGAGTAGTACCCAGTGTCTGCAGGAGGGCTTGGCTCCCAGGTGACAGAGAGAATCTGAAAGGTCATATGAAGGGCTGGGGGAACACAACTTGGGCAAGGACTGCCTTCACTCAGCCTCCAGGCCCTCGGAGCAAAGGACACACACTGCCAGCCAGGATTGGCTTCACAATCTGTGCGACCCAGAGCAAAATTAAAATCTGAGGCCCTTTGCTCAAAAAAAAAAAAAAAAAATTAAAGTCAAGATAGTAACAGCAGAACATTAAAACAAGTATGGGGCTCTTCTAAGTACAGGACCTCATGTGACTGCACACTTCATACACCCAGGGAGCTAACCCTGCTGCTACTCATACTTACCATTTCACTCACAAAGCCAAGGAATCTCAAACCTCCCAGTACATAATCTAGGCAACTCCTGACCAAACAAGGAAGCAGAGGTCCAGAGAAATGAAGTGACTTGTCTATGGTCTCACAGCTGGTTACTTGTAGCCAAGACTCCTTAGAAAACAGTTACATCCTGCTTTTGCCAATCAGAATTACATCTTATAGATTTGTCTATTTGCTTCTTTACTTCCTACTGTAAAGGTGGCTAGGTATAGGATAAAAAGAAGAAAATATGCTCTTTTGAACGTAAAATAAGGCCCTGCCAAGAAAAACTGAAGGCAGAACCCTTTATCTCCCCCAGACTCTTCAGCCACCATTGCTGGTTCCTCTTTCTGGGGTAGCAGCCCAGGTCCACCCAGGAAGTCTCTCCACTGTTCAGCTGCTCAGGCATGGCACACAGCACTCTACCACATGGCTGGCATCTTTCTAGGGTCTCCTGACCATCCTTGATGAGGGTGAGAAGGTGCAGAGCACAAATCATGACCTGTCACTGCTGAAAGGACAATGGAGATGAACAGAGCAACACTCCCATTCTACAGATGACAGACTGGAGGCCCAGAGAAGGGATGTGGAGAGTAGGGAGGAGAACCAAGGTCTGCTGGTAGAAAGCTCCTCAAATGCCAATCTTGGCTCAGAAACCGTGTGTGACCATATTGCCAGCTGTACTTCCTTCTCTACAACATTGGGAGGTGAGCAGAGAAGGAAGACAAAAAGGTGTAATGGAAGGGGCTTCTGAGCCAGGCAGACCTAGCCAGGTCTGCTGCTTTTCAACTGTACAAATTTAGCTGTCATGGAAATACTGAGTCTCAGTTTCCCCATCTAAAAAATGAGGATAGAATGTGGGGTTGGATAAAATGAGATGAGATGCCTAAGAGGCCCTGATCCTGCTATTACAGCAGGTGCTCAACCAAGGTTGTGTCCTGCCTATCCTCCCTCTCTTCCTCTGCATCAGGAGTTCCAGCTGGCACCACAAGCATATTTGGAAATCTCTTGGGGGTGGTGTGAAGTGAGGCATCCCAGCATCTAGTTGCATCTCTTGAAAGACATGGATGTGAAGACATTATGAGAGAAGACTTTAACCATGCACACAACTGGGGTTCTGACTCACAGGCAAACTGGGGTTCAGTGGGAAGGGATAGAGAGAAGCAGGGTGATCCTCATTTTGGATCAACGAAGGCCTGGGGTCACATCAGACACACCCAGAATGCCCAGAAATCTTTGAGAGAAGAGAGAACATTGAAAGAGCTGCTAAGACCCTGTGGGCCAGGAGGGGAAGTTAATAGGTAGTACAATCCATGAGTTCCCACCAATGGGGTCTCCTGGTTACTCAGGCTGCTGAGGCCTGCAATTGCCTCCACCCCACACAATGCCATGAGCAAGCCTACAGGGGTCCCTAAGGGTGGGGGACTCCAAGGATAGCCCATCTCTAGGCCATTTCTGTCACCAAAGCTGCTCCTTTCCAGCTCACCTCTCATGCACCCTCCTTCATGTACCTTTCATCCCCTCCTGCCTTCACTCCTGCTGACTCTCAGCTTCAAAGCCCCTTTGGAACTTAAGAAGTCTTCTCCTATCTCAGTGCCTCTCCTTGGGGAAACTCTTCTCGCCCCATCAGCAGGAACCTCATACACATTTGTGGTCCTTCACATGGGCCTGGATCTCTCTGCCATGGCAGCCTCTCACTGGGGCTGGGACCCAGGCCTTTGTCCCCAGACACTATGAACCTTCTGGGGCAAGAAATGTTGAACGGGTCACCTCTGTACACTCCCCAGTGCCTGACACAGTGTTGGTGAGTGTCCTTGGATCAATAAAATGGAATAATTTGGTAATTAGTATTCCACACATGTGCAAGTCTCCACCCTCTACATCTCAGTCCCAGCATTTGAGAAAAACAGAAAAGGGGGGCAAGAGGCCCAGATGCCCCCCATCCTGCACTGAGAGCAGCATTATGGGAGTAACCAGTAGCCAACAGTACCCCTCCCACCCCTGCACCACCCACACCAACCAGGACATGCACACAGCAGAGCCTTCACTGGTTTCCGGACATATCACTATCTTTGCTGTTTTGTGATAGCCTATGGGTCGCAGGAAGGGGTCACTCATGAGGTTACTGGGAGGGTTAACACCACAGTCTCCCTTCAGTGCTCTGGGGAAATCCATCCTGGCAGACCCACCACCTACAGGTTTTCCACAGCTCTGGTCTCCCGCGTGCCAGCCCTCAAGACCACTTTGCTTCCTCATGTCCTCAGGCACTTGGAGCTTCCCAAGCCTTCCTCGTCCTGAACAACCCCTCCTACCCAGAAGCCCCTGTCTCTGAATCTGTGTGTCCAACTTTGGCTCTCTCTGCAGTGCCATGGAGTCTGATTACAGACACTCCCATCAGAGTTCCTGCAGAGGATGGGGGCACGTTTAAAACCATGCACACAAGGTTGAAGCACTGAGTTCTGGAGCGTAGGCACTTTGGAGAGAAGAGGGGATGCGGGCTTGGACTTAGTTATACGGTTCTAGTTCTCTAAAGTGACAGGCAGGGGTTCTAAAGCCAATGTGGCAAATAGGAAGGGTGACCATGGTCAGCAAAATACTGTGTGTGTGTGTGCACGTGCACATATTTCATAATTTAAACTTTTTAAAAAGAACAAAAGCACTTGTGGATATAAGTACAACATATTTCAGGAACATATGACAGCAGTAGGACTCTCCTACTGCTCATTCAAAGGCATTGGGATAATACTGCCCTCAATCTGCTCTCAGTCAAATCAGTTCTCTTGGAGGACCTTCCTCCCCTCCTCTTCCCTGGCCCACCCTGGGCCCCTGTTCCTTCTTCCCTCCTGCCTGTGGCTGACCTGCACCCCTTTCCTCCTGGGGCCCAATCATCTCTGCTTCCAAAACCTCACCACATGGCCCAACCAGCCCCCAAATTCTCCCCCATTCTGCACATTCTTGCCTTCTTCCTAGTGGCCCTCAGGCTGCTTAGGGCTGACAGCCACACAGCCCATAGTAAAATTAACAAAGGGAACGCCTACAGAAGCTGCAAACATTTCTTCAATCTTATTGGAAGGAGGTGTGGTGGGGAAGACCCCATACTGCCTTCCTCCCAGAGGCAGACCAAAATTTCGACTATTTACAGAGCAACTACTGATGAGGAAGATCTGAAGACTAGCAGAAAGGTCTTCTACAGCTAAAGATATAAAGGAGTCACAACGAGACAGGTAGGAGGGACGGGAGACGTGGTTAAGATCCCTACACCCGGGGCGGGCAATCCACTAATGGGAGGATAGTTATAATTGCAGACGTGCTCCCCAATGAGTCAGGGGTCTGAACCCCACATTGGGCTCCCCAGCCAGATGTTCTACAACAGAAAGATGAGCCCCCCAGAACTTTTGTGCTTTTTTAATGGCTAAAGTCAAATTTACTTATTTATTTATTTTTTATTGAAATATAGTTGATTTATATACATATGCTTTTTCAGATTCTTTTCCATTATATGTTATTACATGATATTGAGTGTAGATCCCTGGGCTATACAGCAGATCCTTGTTGGCGCTCTATTTTACATATAGTAGTATATGTATTTTAATTCCAAACTCCCCTTTGGGATTTATCCAACCCCAGCTTTCCCCTTTGGTAACCATAAGTTTGTTTTCTATGTCTGTCAGTCTGTTCTGTTTTGTAAATAAGTTCATGTGTATCTTTTTTTAGATTCCGCATATAAAAGCAATATCATATGATATTTGTCTTTGTCTGACTAACTTCACTTACTATGACAATCTCCAAGTCCATCTATGTTGCTGCAAATGGCATTATTTCATTCTTTTTTTTTATGGCTGAGTAGTATTTCATTGTGTATACATATCACATCTTCTTTATCTATTCATCTGTCGATGGACACTTAGGATGCTTCCACGTCTTGGTTATTGCAGTAAATAGTGCTGCTATGAACACTGGGGTGCATGTATCTTTTTGAACTATAGTTTCCTCTGGACACATGTCCAGGAGTAGGATTGATGGATCATATGTTAGTTCTATTTTTAGTTTTTTAAGGAACCTCCATACTGTTTTCCATAGTGGCCGCACCAATTTACATCCCCAACAGTGGTATAGGAGGGTTTCTTTTTCTCTACACCCTCTTCAGCATTTATTATTTGTAGACTTTTTCATGATGGCTATTCTGACCAATGTGAAGTGATATCTTATTATAGTTTTGATTTGCATTTCTCTAAAATTAGTGATATTGAGCATCTTTGCAAGAGCCCACTGGCCATCTGTATGTCTTCTTTGGAGAAATGTCTATTTAGATCTTCTGCCCATTTTTTGATTGGGTTGTATTTTTTAATTTTTTTTTCAATGTTGAGTTGCATGAGCTGTTTGTATATTTTGTAGATTAATCCCTGTGGGCCACATCAATTGCAAATATTTTCTCCCATTCCGTAAATGGTCTTCTTGTTTTGTTTATGATTTCCTTTGCTGTGCAAAAGCTTTTAAGTTCAATTGGGTCCCATTTGTTTATTTTTGTTTTTATTTCCATTACTCTAGGAGACAGATCCAGAAAGATACTGTTACGATTTAGGTCAAACAGTGTTCTGCCTATGTTTTCCTCTAGGAGTTTTATAGTACCCGAGCTTACATTTAGGTGTTTAATGCATTTTGAGTTTATTTTTGTATATGGTGTTAGAGAAAGTTCTAATTTCATTCTTTTACATGTAGCTGTCCAGTTTTCCCAGCACCACTTTTTGAGGAGACTGTCTTTTCTCCTTTATATATTCTTGCTTCCTTTGTTGTAGATTAATTAACCATAAGTGCATGGGTTTATTTCTGGGATCTCTATCCCTCAGAACATTTGACTTTAAGGCCAGTAGGGCTCCTTTCAGGAGAGCTAGAGGTCTGTGGGAAATAGAGAATCCAGTCCTAAAGGGCGCACATAAAATCTCACATGCTCCGAGACCAAGGGCAGAAGCAGTAATTTGAAAGAAGCCTGGGTCAGACCCACTTGCTGATCTTGGAGAGCCTCCTGGAAAGGCAGGAGGCAATTGAAACTCAGCCTAGGGACTTAGATGCTGGTAGCAGTCGTTAATGAGAGCACATTCCACCAAGAAACACTAGTACTGGTAATCAGCATTGTGGAACTGTCTGTCTAGATTATTAGTGCAGGGACCTGCCCTTGCCCACTTGCGAGTCTGCCTCAGTCCCAGGAAGCCCCCGTCCAGGCAGTTAGCTGGGCATGGATACTGCCCCACTCACCAACAGGCCTGCTACCAAAGGACACCCTGCATACCCAGCAGCCCCAGGACTGGCCCTACCCACCAATAGGCCAGCAAAGCCCCAGGACCTCCAGGACCCTGAAGCTAGTCATCAGACGCAGGCCCACCAAGCAGAAGGCCTACATTAGCCCTAAACCCAGCCTCACCAACCAGTGGGTAGGCCCCAGTGCTGGTCCCACCCACCCTCAGGCTGACACCCACTCCTGAAATCCTAGGGCACTGCAGCGAGAGACCCTGGGACCCAGCTCTACCCACCAGAGGGCCATCACTAGCCCTGAGACTCCCCTCAGCCCTGTCACTGCTGACCAGCAGGATAACATCTGTAACAGAAACTTAGGACCTTGCAGCCAGAGATACAAATCCACCTACCAGTGAGCCACTCCTAGACCTGGCACCTGGTCTCACCCATCACTGGGTGGACAGTAGCCCTGGGAAAACCACGGTGCTGCAGCCAGCTATGTCAGGATCTGGTGCACTCACCAGTGGGCTGTCACTAGCTCTCGGTCACCCCAGAGCCCACAGCCACAAAAGTCAGGAATTAGCCCTGCCCACCAGTAGGAAGATACCAGGCCCAGATCCTTCTGAGCCATGGCCCCATCATCAACAGGTCACCCAACTCTGGGAGCCCTGGACCCACAGCTGGCCACCCCAAGACCAAGCTTTGCCCACCACTAGACCAGCATTAGCCCAAGGACCCCCTTTTCCAGGGCTCTGTAGCCAGTCACTTCATGACCCGGACCTGCCCATCTACAGGTGTCAGCCTATGCACAAGGCAGGGCCTGGCAACCAATCTGACCCAGGTGCAGCCACACCAACCACCATGCCTACAGTAGTCAGCCTGCCACAACAGACAGACCCACACAGCCCACACAGAGGGCACCCCTAAAGCATATTGCTCAGGTGACCAGAGGGGAGTGCACTGCTGGGCCTCTTATGACATTTCCTACATACGGCCACTTCTCCAAGATTGGAAACAAAACCAACCTACCAAACACACAGGAATAAAAATGATGAATTAGGCAAAATGGGATGACAAGAGAAATATGTTCCAAATGAAGGAATAAGATAAAGCCCAAAAGAAAAACTAAGTGAAGTGGAGATAAGCGATCTACATGATAAAGAGTTTAAGGTAATGATCATAAAGATGATCAAAGAAGTCAGAAGAAGAATGGATGAAGAGAGTGAGAAGTTAGAAGTTTTCTTTCTTACTGGAAAGCTCGCTCTTTGGAGGAAGTAATTTAGAGCAGGAAGGGGGTGAGGGATTGCTTTTTTAAAAAAAAAAAAATTGATTTGGCCTCCTGGGGAAAAGATTGCCTGAACCAGATACTGATGAAGTCACAGAATAAATCCACCTCGGGAATGGGCTTCATTTTCATGTATTTTGGTAAGAAATTTGGCTCTCAATTGGGAATTCAGTCACTCTACCTTCTCAAGGGCAAGATGATAAGGTTCTAGCAGACCAAGCGTCTAAACGAACCTGAGACTTTACCAGGGAAAGAAACGCTGCACTTCAAGCCAAAGGATCTCTTTGGGCTTGCTTGTTTTGACTTGAAATCACAAATTTGTCTTGTCTAAGTGTCCCACCACATTATCAAACAAAGGACCCATCTCTATAGGACAGCATCCTCTGAAGCAACAGGAGTCCCAGATGTACCTTTGGGGGATTCTCTAATTTTTCTGCCCCTCTGATTTCCACAGGACTTTAAATTGTCTCCCCTGAGATCAAGCAACACAAGATGGTTTTGGAAGTGCTGAACCCAATGCATTATAACATCACCAGCACGGTGTCCGAAGGTGCACCTGTTGCCAGCATTGCAATCCTGCTGCTCACTGGCTTTCTTCTCTTTGTTTGGACTTATAAAAACACATCCTCAATACCAGGTAACTCAGTCATTTAGTTCTGTATCTAAGGAGAGTGTCTCTTTGGGCTTTTGTCCATGAGCATAAAGAAAATTTTCAAAACAGCAGAGTAAACCTGAGGAGATGGCTGAAGCCCACAGCAGCTTGGCAAATGAACTCAGATGAATATTTTCATACCAATTATCTGCACATGTTAAATGAGCATTAGAAAAAATATTAGATAACCTCTCCCAGTCTGCATTTTGTTTTGGTGAGGTAGACTTGGCACAAGTATCCTTTAAAGTAAGTTTAAGAAGGGGTGGAACAAGGTAAAATTGCAGGTTTCTTTTTTATTTATTTTTTTTATTTTTTTTTTTATTATTTTTTTTGGGGGGTACACCAGGTTCAATCAACTGTTTTTATACACAAATCCCCATATTCCCTCCCTTCCTTGACGCCCCCCCCTCGAGTCCCCCCCACCCTCCCTGCCCCAGTCCTCTAAGGCATCTTCCATCCTCGAGTTGGACTCCCTTTGTTATACAACAACTTCCCACTGACTATTTTACAGTTGGTAGTATATATATGTCTGTGCTACTCTCTCGCTTCTTCTCAGTTTCCCCTTCACCTCCCGCCCCCTCCCATACCTCGAGTTCTCCTGCAGGTTTCTTTTTTAATTCAATTTCATTCCACTTTTGCTCTAAAGGTGAAAATGTCTCTGGATTGTCTTCTATACTCCTTTTCTGTCTCCCTCCCACTTTGCCGCTCCCTTTCTTGAACTTATTCTTTCTCTTTATCCCACTCTTCATTTTCTTTTACTCTTGGGCATGGTGGTGATGTTGGTGCCACCATAAGGGCTGGATGGGACCTGGACAGTGGAAGAAAAATGGGGGCCACCATGATTCCCCTGAAAACCTAAAAAAATCTTCAACAAGCTCTGTGGATCAATCAAAAGTAGAATATAATACAATTATCCAGATAATTCCAATAGAAACCCCACCACTCTACACTATCAGATTAACTCAGAAGTCTCAGAAATATCAGACTGTTTTGTAGTTTTCAGGGAAAATTCCTCATGGCAGGCATGTGTCCCCATAAAACTTCTATAAGTCAGTCATCTACTTACAGTGTTACTACAACAATCCTAAGATTAAGACCCCTTGACCCAAAACTCCCAAACTTATTCTGATTATATAGACATTAACAAAGGCTTTCCAATTTAAGGGCAGAAAGAAACACCTGACAGTCTTTTCCACATTCACTCAGCTACTTCAAACTTAAGTAATCAACCTTGTTTGCCAGATTTGGGCTTAGACATCCAATTTGAATGACTCACACAAACACTTAGATTATCTAAATTTTCAGCACTGCACTGTCTCAGATAGTGTGTGAGTTTTAGCTCCGTGACTATTTCACTGACAGATTGCAATGAAAGGAGTAAGATATAGAAATGTTATAACTTTACAATAAAACGCCTAAAACCGTTCCAACAAGCTCTTGACGAACTTCACCACCACCACCACCATCAAGCTACCACGTCTGTCCTCTGACACAAGCAGCGGCAGGTCCCCGGCTGCCCGCCCGCTTCACGCTCCTCACCATTCTGTCATCGTCTGCAGCAGCCAGGGTGTAAGGGCCGCTGGTCTTCGCGAAAACCAGATCACTGGACTCAGGCTCTGGCCCAGCCCCTGTTCAGACCCACTGCCTCATTTCTCAATGCTTAGCTTTGTTTTGTCTATTGAGATTTAGCTTAAGAGTCTCTTCTTAAACCAAATCCTTTCTGAAGGGAGGGGTGGGGTGGGGAAAGGAATGGATGCTTTCTGTTTGGACATTGTCTTTGCAGACCATGTTTCTCACAGTTAAACAGATGACACCAAAGCCAAAAACTAATTCAAACCTGCCCGTTCCATTGACGGGTGCTTTCAAGTCCAAAGTTTTCAGACAAAACTAGGCATCCAGACAGAGCTGTCAGCTTGTCACTTGTCCTGGTTTTTGGGCCTGCGACCAGAGGGACTGAGTGACTTGTATTTGAAACTCATTGACACTGTTCAACACAGCAAGAGTAGACACCTACTCCAGTCCGTTCAGACTGAAATGACTGAGACCAAATGGAACTGTTGCGATGTCGACGGGACTATATTTTACTCATAGAGCTGTGAGGAGCCTCGTGTTAACTGGTGGTGCTGTTTTAATCATGCTGTGTGTGTGATTCACCTACATACATCAGAAGATGTAAGAGGACGTTTAGATATAAAACAACAAGAACAGCAGTAACTTAAAGCACTCTGTCTTTTTGGTGTGGTAGAAATACTGATTGTGATCTGATGACTTTCCTAGGTCCTGGCTACTTTCTGGGAATTGGGCCCCTCATTTCCCACTGCAGGTTCCTCTGGATGGGGATTGGCAGTGCCTGCAATTACTACAACAAGATGTACGGAGAATTCATGAGAGTCTGGATATGTGGAGAGGAAACCCTCATTATTAGCAAGTAAGTCTGCTAACAACTGGTGACATATTTTAAAAATCAAGGCTGGGATATTTCCCGTTAAAAAACAAAATTATTTTTATATTTTGCCATCTTTGTTTCCAAAGTTATGTTTTCACTACTTCAAAACAAAGATGAGTCGTTCCCAGGTAAAATCTAACACTTCAGACAAATAGAATAATCGGGTTTTGCTTGAAGCCAGAGGTACATATTAAGAACTCTGGAAGACTGCAAATTATTCACAATTTCTCTGAGCAGTGAATGTGGAACCTTAGAACACAGATGATTTGGTTTTGACAAACACACTTGAGGGAGAGGTATTATCTTTTATGCTTTCCTAAGATTTTGGTCTTAGCTATATAAGCATTAAAACAAACACACAAGCAATAATAACTAAAACAAACACCTGAGGAAAAAAATTCTGACTGTATCAATTTGCTGATGTGTTTCTAATGCCAGGCTACTGAGGAAGCAGACAAAGAAGCCATTCATACACTGCTATCCTATTGGTGGCTGTGTGCCAGTGAACTTTCTGAGTGGTTTTATATAAATTGGGAACAATATTGCCTATTAAAAGAAACGGTATTTCCCCGCTTCCCGTACACGGTTATATTTTCCAGATAACTTTAGCTGATTGAATTCACTTCAGGGTTAACGAAATATGCATCAACTAACTAGCTTCGTGAAATATTAGTTTTCTTACTGCTTTGATCATAGAAAATGAAGAGTGTAAAAGAGAGCACATACCATAGATGTTCCGCTATCTTTGCAAGATTTTTAGCAAAGCCATCTGCCAAAATGTCTCGTTAATGAGTTTTTATATTTATAATCCCTGACAGAGATCTGCCCACAAACTAAGACGGACCAGGGTATTTTACTGATTTATTAGAATTGTTTCTTCAGATACACAGACTATTGCCCAGAAGTAAGTGAAGCATCTCTGGAAACTACATTGATATTTATTTTCAGGCCATGATGATATACATCATTTCTGAAAACACCGTGATGAACTCAAAACCCAATTCTTTGAACCAAATACTTGAAAGAAGGGAGCAGGGGAGAAAAAGTTATCTTTCCAAATATTTCTACCTATTCAAGAATGTTATTTTGAACCAAACTAATACCTCAATTTTTGCCGGGGTTTTTTTCTATTTCATTCAGTTTGGTGGTGTAAAAATTTGAAGAATAGCTAAGGCAGACCATGTTTACACAACTAAACATGTTTATACAGCTTCAAGTGGAAATGTCATTTCACTGGGTTCATAGTGAAACACCCCAGTGCAGTGGTTCTCACACAGTGGTCCCCTGACCAGCAGCAGCCATGTATCTAGGAACTTGTGAGAAATGCCCATCCTTGGGTCCCACCCCGACCCACTAAATAAGAAAATCTGGGGGTGGGGCCCAGCGATCTGCTTCCACGAGCCCTCCAGGTGATTCTGAGGCACACCCCGGTTCAGATCCACTGCTCTAATGGTGAGACCAGAGTTACTCTTGGGTTTTACTTCTCTGGGTCTATTAAACTCCACTCAGCCAGATTTAAGTGAATTTGATAGTTCTCATTTCAAAGTCAATACTTCACTCACGTTTGCAACTGACTAGAGTCCCAAAAATGTCCTGGAACAGATGACGACTGGGCTTGGAGGACTGGGACACTGCCTCCTGCTCTTTGATCCCCCAGCACAGCAAGTTGCCTCCCAGCCCTCCTCAAGTCAGTGTCGGCCTTCCCTGTCACCCCTTTCCCTCAATACAGGAGAAGGCACCCACAGGACATTTATCCAAAAGGATGATGCCTGCAGCTCAGGATCTAAAGCTGTGCTTCCCTCACCCTGGATGCACATTAAAGTCATCTAGGGAGTTGTTCAAAACCCCACTGCCCAGGCCACATCCCAACTTTTACAGTCTCTTGAGTGGGGGTGGGGACCAGGCATCAGTAGTGTTTAGAGCCCCCCAGGTGATTCCAATGTGCTGCGGAGCTTGATGGAGGAGAGAAGGTAAGATGCTTCCGGGGCAGGAGAGCCTTTCCCTGGGGTTGGGGAAAAGCGTGGAGTGGTTTTGTCTGATTTGCTTACTGTTAAGTCTAGCTCAGGTGGTGGGAGTGCAAGACGAGACCTGGAGGGAAGAATGAAGCACGTGAGAAGGACCAGAGGACCAGGACAGAAACCACTCTTAGACACTAGATACTTAGATCACCAGATAAATTCCGAAGAACCCCAAAGGCAATTCCGGAAATAGGACCCTCGTTACAGCACAGGTGGCATCTGACCACTGCTGTCTTAATTAGGAAAGCGACCTTAGCGACCCTGACAGAGTCAGGTGCTGATTCATGCTGAGAACATGGACAACAACCCACTCTGCCCTTCCCCCAGCTCTCCCAGTCCTTTCCCTGTCCTGTCCTCACAGGCTTTTCTCTGGTTGGAGTCTCTGTGTTCTCCATAATTGCCTCCCAGCCGCTCAAGTCTGTTGTTAAGGGCTAAGCTCCCCACAAGAATTGGACATGCTTATCCCCATCTCCTTCCCTTGCCTGCTCTGCAGGTCCTTCCAGAACTACCCGTACCTCTCGAGAAGACCCCATTGGACCTCAGAAAGCTTTTCTTTTTCTTTGAATAGTTTCCCAGATTTTTTCTCTTTTGAAAAGTTTGACATCTGTAGTCATTACAACTGTGCTGAGATTAGGGTCCAACTTTCAAATCAGCTTAGTTCTGAAGTGGTGGGGGCTACAGAACCTCAGGGGGGAGTGTCAGGCATGAGTGCTGCCAGGATTCTACCTGAGCAGCTGGGGGCTGTGGGGGGAGGTGCACCTGATCACCTGTAGATAACGTGTGCGTGATTCTCCAGGCAGAAATGCTCCACATTAATGAGGGTCTCAGACGCTATGCATGACACTATATGTCATATGTATATGTTAGTGTTTGTAATAATATCAAAAAGGAGAATGTGGGTGGCATCCATAAATGGAAATTAACAATTAACATACTAATTGGGGTCAGATTTGCCCGCCTGTTAGCAATTTAAGTACTAAGTAATGTTATAAAATTTATATACTTATTTTAATTGTGTACAAATTTATAGGGAATTCATTTACTTATTTCATAAGCCTACATTTATTGAGAATTTACTCTATACTAACCACTGGATGACCCTAACTCGTCATAGTCATTATTGACTCTCCATTCACTCATTAAACAAACATTTATTGAGAACTTCTTATGTGCAACAGGTATCATGAACAAATCAGCCCCAGATCCCTACCCCTGCAGAGGAATATATTGTTACAGTGTTAATTCACTGAAAATAAAAGGGTAAAACCTAGTATAGCAGTAGGGTGAACAACTGTCTTGGTTTACTTGGGACTAGATTCCCCATGTTGTGCACTATTTAAGCTAAAACTCAGACAGTGCCAGGCAAACCAGCATGGTTGCCCACACTATTATCAGGTAGATACGTGCTATATAGAAGATGAGGTGGGTGGAGTAACTTTGGGATGGGGAGAAATCAAGATTCCATTTCAGATATTTTGACTTGCCTTGCCTAGTAGCACTGAATGGGATATTAAGAAGGAAGTTCTGACCATTCAGACCTTCCACTGTAGTCAGAAACCAGCAACGGAGGCTGAGAAGGACAGCCACACAGAGAAGGGAAAGCCAGGAGAGTGTGGTGGTCTGAAAGCAGGTGAGGAATGCATGTCAGGGAGGGTGGAATTGTCAACTATCCTGACAGTGCCACATGAATGGACAGAGGTGTGAGCATTGCATTTAGCACCAGGGAGGTCATGGGTGACCTTGACAAGAGCAGTTTCAATGGAGTGCTGGGGGCAAAAGTCTGAACACTGTGGAAAATGGGGAGAGAAGACTGGGAGGCAGCAGGTATAGACACTCTTTCAAGGAGTTTGCCATAAAGGAGGCAGAGAAATGGAACAGAGCTGAAAGGGATGTTTAGTCCAAGGAGTTTTTGTTTGTTAAGATACAAGATGTTATGACAAGTCTGTTTTGATGGGAATGAGGAGTTACAGAGGAAACTGTTATGCAGCAGAAAGGGGGAGTGTGCCAAAGTAAGATGCCGAGGGGTCCAGGTGGCAAGTGGAGTTGGCCTTGAATAGGGACATGGAAGTTCATCTGCAGTAACAGGAGGCAAAGTTGACTATATGGGCACTGATGCTGGTGGTTGGACTTGCAGAAGTTCTAGTTGCTTCTGTTTTCTCAGGAAAATAGGAAATAAAGTCTGTAGTTGAGGTTAAAGGTGAGGAAGTAGAACACTGGAGGAGAGAGGAGACAGGATACAACAGTCATCCAGGAGAGGGAGAGAGTGACTGGACTTAGGAAGTGTAGCAGAATTGCCAGCTGCACTAAGGGCCCACGTGAATTTAACTGAGACCTGCCAATGTGTGTGTGTGTGTGTGTGTGTGTGTGTGTGTGTGTGTCCATGTGCATGTATGGTTTTTCCCCTGGCCCCCATTCAGCTGCCGCGTGCAGAGTAAGCTAAGCTAAGAGTTGAGTTTAGAGAGGATTGAGATTTTACCAGGCAACTAGGACAAAGTAAGCAGAGGGTCAAGGCAGTTGAGGTTGCATGAAAGGGAGAGACTTTATTGACAAGAAAATATTCTTCCAACTTTCTAATAAGAAAAGTTCAAATGAACAGGGAAGTTAGAAGAGCACTCCTCCCACTTTTTGCCCCCAAGACCTTGACATTCTGAAGAGACCATGTCAGTTGTCTTACAGGGTGTCCCACATTCCAAATTTCTCTCACTGTCTCATTATGGTGTCATTGAACATACTTTTCTACTGCCACTATTGCTTATAAACTGAACACTAGGTTCGTCGGCTCTATTCAATTCAGCTTCATTGATTTGCCCTAATGCTTTCCTGTTAGTCCTAGGCACTGCATATTGCATCACATCAAGAGACCAGAGAAGGTGGTCCCATATTAGTGATACTGAATTTGATCAGCTTAAGGTGCTTGCAGTCAGATCTCTCTGTTATAAAGGTTCGTTTTCTCTTGCAGTGACCTCAGTATTAAACCTGGGTAAGGATACTAGAGGGCAAAGGACAGGGAACACGTGGTAGGACTGATGGAGCCTAAGTCACAGGCACTGAACAGGTCTACACAAGGCAAGTGTTTTTAAATGTTTGGTACCAATTATCCCATTGGTCGTCTCCCCCGTATTTCTAGTACTCATCAGTCTTGAAGCTGACCACAGGTGTGTGAGTTCTTTAAACTCAGAACGGGAGGGTGGCTTCTTCTTTACCACCTAAGAACCTACTTCCTGGCTACTTTTCATTTTGAAGAGACAATAGGTTTGCCACCTTTGGAGATGTCTCTTGACTTCAGTCACGTTTCAAGAAGAATAATGACCCCGGGCACCAGGCATCTTACACTACCCGCTGTCCCCTCTGAGCACGGGGACTCACCTGGTCTCTCCTCAGTGGTGAGAAATCCTCACTCTCCCAGGTGGACAGTCAATGCAACACCTCCCTCACCTGGTGTTACAGGCCGGCCCGCACTGTGGGCAAGGGGTCTCTCCTGCTCTCCTTGATGGCACGAGAGCTCTGGGCTGGCGTCCCTAATTCGTCACCAACCTTCCCGTCTTCACCTTCCTATCTTCACCTTCCTGACCTGCTCCAGTTAGATAAAGCCTGCCTACTTTTGATAAGTGACCTTAGTTTAAACTGCTTGTCCTTGGTGATACTTTGCTTGCTCTGTGCACCACTTCTGTCTTGCCTACTTTGTTCTTTGCCAGGTCCCAGCCTCTGACTCAGGATAACTGAGATGTTGGCACCCCCTAGAGGACAACTGATTTAATCGTTGGCTCTTTATCAACTAGCGTTTAGCTGGGTAGAAGTTTGGGTTGAAGTTTTTAAGTGACCAGTAATTCCTCCAAACATATGCACAGACCAATATACGCAAGTGCTCTAAAGGTCAGAGAAGAAAAACAGTATTCTGCTTGTCCTCTAATATGAGTTTGTGAATAAAGAGTATACCAACTACTTGCAGCTGTGATTATAGCGTGAGGTAGGGGATGGTAAGAATAGCTAGAATTCTGAAGCCTATTAATTAATAGAATTTCAGTCCTTTCTATGGCGTGATGTCTGTCTATAGGACAAAATTGTACCTATGTTATCAGTCAAATTAATTCCCTGGAATAAAAATAGAAGTATCTGGATTTGTGTCAGTATTGAAAATACAATAGAATAAAGCAAGCCACTCCACCTTTTATCAAGAAGAGAATAACTATTCATTTATCCTTTATGCTCTCAAGTATTAAATTATTTAAATGATCAATTTATACTTCCAGTGCCATAGCCTAACCTATAAGCAATCTTAATAAAACATCTTCTCAACAAAGCGAGTCTCTCTGCAGAAGAATCCTGTACCACTGTCCTAAGAAGAAAATATTCCCCTCACATGTGGAGGCCCATGATGTCTTCAGCTAGGATTTTACAACATGTTGTAATGCTCATTGCCTTATCGTGCCCAAATTCGACTGGGATTGGGGGCAGGAAGCATGTCCTAGAGGACAAGATGGGTGGGGAGGGGCCGTCTCCTCCTTCCTAGTTGTTCTGAAGGCCCAGCCCAGGGCTGAAGAACTGGGCCTGGGGCTTGGAGACAGAGGACAGAGCAGTGGAAGAGGAACCAGGAAGTTCAAGGAAGCCTGGGTTATTGGCAAGGTCCTAGGGTTACCACATCAAGAGCTATCTAATGGCTCAGCACATCCTATGTCCTGGGAGAACTCTGTGACCCTGGAGACCATGAGGAGTCATGAGGGATACAGAGCCCCAAGGGAGCTGCTGTCACCACCACAGAGAGCCTTCCAGGCCCAGCCCAGCCAGCCAAGCCCAGGGCAGAAGTACCTAGGAGATATCCTTCAATCTAGAATGATACCCCCCTGGAGGGCCCAGGCCTGATTAGAGCCTCTGGGGGATGGGTGGTACAAGGCAGAACTGCTGCTTCCAAACTACAGAGATAAGACTTCAGTTTTTCCAGCAACTCCCATATCTGAGACTCACTTCTGCAGTGGGGGCCACTGTCTGGAGTTGGGCTGCTTGGGAGCTGGAGGCTCTCAGGAATATGGTGGTGTGGAGGGTTCCGTTTCTTACAGCCTTGCAGTTCTGACCGCAGTAGTGAGTAGTATTTTAGAGTCTTGGAGTTAGAGAAGAAGAGGGAATAACAAATAACTTTGTGTGTGTGTGTGTTGATCTTTAGTGATGCTTTAGAGAGCTAGTAGGTAGGAATGTTTCAACTGGAGAAGCATGTTCTTGTGCTGACATAAGTGCTCATTTAATCTGAATACTAGAAATTACAGATTGCATTTAGATCAACGGGCATTTGCTACGAGACCCACCGGGTAGGCCCACTCATCACACTGAGTTCTCCTGACCCTTAACAAGTAACCCCAAGGATTGCTTCCTCTGCAGGTCCTCAGGTGTGTTCCACGTAATGAAGCACAGTCACTACACATCCCGATTCGGCAGCAAACTTGGGTTGCAGTGCATCGGCATGCATGAGAAAGGCATCATATTTAACAATAATCCGGAGCTCTGGAAAACTGCTAGAACTTACTTTATGAAAGGTATTCAGGTGCTGGGTATATTCTGCTCTTTAGTCTATGAATATGCTTTCTTGAAATCATTTTTAACTTCTGCTGCTTCACAGTTCTGAAATAGTAAGAGCTAACATTCATTATACGTGTACTATATAGTAGGCACTGTTTTAAACGCTTGATACTTTAATCCCACAGCAACCCCATATGGTAAATACTCTTACCACCTACTTTTTACAAGTGAGAAAACTGAGGCATAAAGAGGTTAAGTAACTTGCCTAAGTTTCCACCAGTAGTAAACGGTAGCATGGGATACAACCCCAGAGCCCACATATTCACCCAATACAAATTCTGTTCTTCTTGTTGATGCACAAACACTTTCATGAATGTGAAGAATTGGCACCCCATATACTTAAGATTGCTTCAATTAAGGATTTAGTGTGTTAGCCATATAGTTGATTTAACATAGCCAACACGTTTGCTGAATCATTGGCTGACATCCCAGATGTTTTAACAGCAATTTGCAAATAATTTACAGAATTTTAGAAGTGAGAAGAGTTGTATATGTCATTTCATCCAGTCTCTGAGTTTATACTTAAGGAAGTACGTTTCTAGAGAGCTTGTGATTTTTCCCACAGGCAACATAGCCAGATGTGGATGACCAGAGACTGGATTCCAAACTTTCTTATCTAGTGATTTCCCTCTTAC
Organism: Hippopotamus amphibius kiboko; assembly: GCF_030028045.1. NCBI lineage: Eukaryota > Metazoa > Chordata > Mammalia > Artiodactyla > Hippopotamidae > Hippopotamus > Hippopotamus amphibius. Next base: position 193,619,820 of record NC_080187.1, on the reverse strand, counting down.
TATATGTGGCTAGAATTGAAGCCTTTGGCTTCAAATCACACCTTCATTATCTTTTATGGGTTTTATGGGTCAAAAGTCTGACAGAGGCATTGAGCAAGGTTGTGTTCCTTTCTGGAGCCTCTAGGGAGAAAGTGTTTCCATGGCTTTCCCAGCTTCACTTGGCTGCCCATTCTGTTTATACATTTGAAATGTGGTTTACACATTTGAAATGTGGTTTCATACTCTTGAACATAGAGGCAAATCATACATCAGCCTGGCAGTGATAATCAAAGCCAGCCCTTCCACGCAAAGGATTGATTCATTAAGGCATCATTTATTTCACTTGTGGATGTGACAGTCACCCAGGAAACAGTATCCGGGCCTTTCCTACATCCAAGTCCCTCCTAAATAAAGTCAGACAGTATGCTGCCAACCCAAACTTCCTCTTTATACACGGGCGGAAATGTTTAGAGTCCAGTACCACTCACCAGGTCATCTTTCTTATTTGTACTGTGTGCCTTCACGGGCTTCAGCAGCACAGCTGATTTGCTTAAGGGCTCTGACTTCAACAGCAAGTCTGAACAAAAAAGACATAAAAAGAAAGATTACTGCTAAAGAAAGCTTACAGCAACCTTGAACAAAGAGAGTAAGGAGGACTTTAAGAGTTAAACTCTCACATTAGACCACCTACCATCAGGACCACTAGCTGCTCAGATGGTCAGGAGCCAGGCAAAGGGAGAGATCAGAGCCAGTTCACTCTACCTGGTTTCATTCATTCATTAAACTATTCATTCACTCATTCATTCATTCCTCTATTTGACAAATATACATCAAAGGCCACCCTGTACTATGGACTTGAAGTACAATGCTAATAGGTTATCACTGCCCTTAAAATGTCCCCAGTCCTGTGAGGAAGACTGCTCAACAAAGTTTTGTTTTACTGTTATGACACTGATTGAGTACAATAAATCTGGACGTAGTGTGAGGAGAAACCAAAATTAAGAGAAGGGTACATTTGGTAGTTTATAAGACTAGCACTTTACACATAAGAACTGCAATTAAACAAGAAGCACCTTAGATCTAAAGTGTAAGATCCAACTTGAATAGATCTGTAGCAATATTCTGCCACCCATTGAAACATAAAATATCACCCTGGTGAAATCCAAACCTTCTTTAGAGAAAAAGGTATATAATGAATATAGAAAATTACTGATTTGTAATTTATGATCATAGGTACTAAATGTTTCATTTGCAATGTCACAAATGATTTGTCATCGGTAGAATAAAAGCTTAATTTTGAATCATTTGTTTTAAAAATATTTATTTTTTATTCCTTCTTTTTTTTTAATTTTATTTATTTATTATTTTTTGGGGGGTACACCAAGTTCAATCATCTGTTTTTATACACATATCCCCATATTCCCTCCCTTCCTTGACTCCCCCCCTCTCGAGTCCCCCCCACCCTCCCCACCCCAGTCCTCTAAGGCATCTTCCATCCTTGAGTTGGACTCCCTTTGTTATACAACAACTTCCCACTGACTATCTATTTTACAGTTGGTAGTATATATATGTCTGTGCTACTCTCTCGCTTCATCTCAGCTTCCCCGTCACCCCCTGCCCCCTCCCAAACCTCGAGTTCTCCAGTCCTTTCTCTGTATCTGCGTCCTTGTTCTTGTCACTGAGGTCATCAGTACCATTTTTAGATTCCATATATGTGAGTTAGCATACAATATTTGTCTTTCTCTTTCTGACTTACTTCACTCTGTATGACAGACTCTAGGTCTATCCACCTCATTACATATAGCTCCATCTCATTCCTTTTTATAGCTGAGTAATAGTCCATTGTATATATATGCCACATCTTCTTCATCCATTCATCTGTTGATGGGCATTTAGGTTGCTTCCATGTCCTGGCTATTGTAAATAGTGCTGCAATAAACATTATGGTAAAAAAAATAAAACAAAAAAAAAAAGAAAAAAAAAAAAAAAAGAAACATTATGGTACATGTTTCTTTTGGGATTATGGTTTTCTTTGGGTATATGCCCAGGAGTGGGATTACTGGAAAATATGGTAGTTCTATTTGTAGTTTTTTAAGGAACCTCCAAATTGTTTTCCATAGTGGCTGTACCAACTTACAGTCCCACCAACAGTGCAGGAGAGTTCCCTTTTCTCCACACCCTCTCCAACATTTGTTGTTTCCAGATTTTGTGATGATGGCCATTCTGATCGGTGTGAGGTGATACCTCATTGTGGCTTTGACTTGCATTTCTCTGATGATTAGTAATGTTGAGCATCCTTTCCATTCATTTATTTTTAATCATAAAAAGTGATACTGGCTAGTAGACAATTAGTAAATACAGAAAAAATGTAAAGAATAGGAATATTTCCACCCACTTATTAAACAAAAATTTGTGGTCAATTAAGCTCCAAACATAAAAAGCCAAAATCACCTGACGGTCTGTGTGCCCTGGAGTTGGAAGTAGCTCACTCTGATGTGTCCCCTTCAGCCTTGTCTGGGCCCGGCGTGGTGCGCATGGTGACCATCTGCGCTGATTCCATCACCAAGCATCTGGACAGGCTGGAGGAGGTCCGCAATGAGCTGGGCTACGTGGACGTGCTGACCCTCATGCGGCGCATCATGCTGGACACCTCTAACATGCTCTTCCTGGGGATCCCCTTGGACGGTACTGAAACGTTCATTCTTGTGACTTGACATTGGGCCCTTTATTAAACAGGGCATGAGAAGGATAACGGACTCAAGTAAAGATATGCTCTTTTGTATACGGCTCTTCTCTAAGCCTTTCTAAGTACTCCTAAAAAACTTCCTGGTATGTCTGCCTTGTTCTCTTATAAGATCATAAATATCCATAGCAGGGCCGTGCTCTATTTCTTTGGAATCTCTCCTCATTGCTCTAAGAAATAGGATTCTACCCACACTGAAACTTAACAGATGTGATCATTTGATTTGCTCATAAATATATCCTACCACCAGACCTATGTATTTAACCATTACCAACCATTCTTTTGGGCATGATATATACATACTACACATATGTGTGTGTGTGTGTGTGTGTGTATATACACACACAGCACATAAACACATACACATTCTATCTATCTGTACATATATGCATATATATATACACACACACGCACATAAATGCACATACACACCTCTCTCTCAAAGCCACTAAGAGTGAAAACTTTGACTCTATACAATGAAAGGGTGCTGCTGCTGCTGCTGCTGCTGCTGCTGGAAATGATGATGATAACATCATTAATTTAGTATCTACTCTGTGCCAGGCAGTATGAAAAGTGGCTTCACATAAGGTTTGTGATTTAGCATTTAGAACGACCCTGGCAAGATGTCTCACTCTAGAAACTGCTTTCCTCACTATATCACAGAAGCAAATACTAAACACATACAGGCAACTCTACCACCAACAAAAGAACAAACATTAATCAGGTGGATTCATTCCATTCTCCTGTTGTCAGCTTAATGAAATTTCCCCTTATTTGATTTCTAGCAGTGTTCATTGATTCATCCATTCATTCAGCTAATATTTATTGATGGCCTGTTTTATTCCAGGCTTAGGTTCTGGGGATAGAGCAGTGAACTAGACAAAGTTTTGCCTTCAAAGAGTTTACATCTCAGTGGGGAAACGGACAGCAAGCAAGTAACTATCTAGTAATATTTTAGGCAGTAAGTGCCTTGAAGAAAAAGCAAAGCAGGGCAAAGGGCTAGAAAGTGAAGGGGGAGGTCAGTGGGAATCCGAGGCTACTGTGGGGAGAGAGGGTGGTCAGGAAGGCCTCTGTGGAGAGGACATCTGAACATAGCCCCAAGTAAAGTGCGGCCACGAGCCGCATGCAGCTCTGAGGGAAGAACATCACAGGCATAAGAACAGGCACGATTTACATACTTGCCCACACCAGCCCCCTGATTGACCACATTTGGAGAAGCAGACACACCATCAGCCCTCCCTTCCTCTCCTCCACTCTCCTCGCCTCAACTCCCCTGCTCTTTAATTCTTCCTTACAAGAGTCACAGGACCCCCATCGGATTGACATCAGGATGGGAGCCCCGTTCACTCTGAGGACTTTAGCCACAGCCTCTTGCCTGATCCCCTTTCAGACAGGGACTCGGAAAGTCCTGTTTGCCTGTTCCACGGACAACTCTCCTAAGGTTTGGCAGGTACCTATTTTAGAAGTCCCCGCTCTTTGGTTCCCCACTAGCCTTGATTCTTAGGAGGGATCAAGTAAAGGGAACTGTACAGCTTTCTGTTAACTTATGGATGCAGACTGTGGTCTAAGAACCTGCATAAGCCATACAGAGTTATGTGTATTTCCCTCTGCTTCCCGGGTCCTTGTGGAACTCTCAGTTGGCCAGAGGGACCCAGCTTCTTCATTTCTATGAACTGCAGTTTCTGCATCTGCATGTTTCCCTTCCCTTGTATATAATTTGAAAAAAGCAGCACTTTTCTTTTCTTTAGTATTCACTTTAATTCAAGGACACCCATTAAAGAGCTGACTGTGCACAAGACTCAGGACAAAGCATTGAAGATCCCAGATGAATTCCACACTCTGCACCAAAACATAAACAACAGAGTGGGGAGGCTTTTCGCCTTTCCAGATGCCAGAATTGAGGCTATAACAGCATTAATTACTTATTTCCCACAGTCAGAAAAACAGACGGTGTTGGAGGCTCAGCCAAGGAGAAGGATGTGAGATTCTAGGCTGTGTCTCTAACACAAACATGAAAACTGACAAATCTCTGGTTAACGTGGCAACTTTAGATGACAAGCAGAATAAATTGGTCTTGATTTGTTTAGCGGCATTCCCATGGCTGAAACATGCATTGAAGGTGGAACCTTGCCCTGCTTAGAGTCACAGATGCTAGGAGAGTCTACAGGGGATCTTCTCTGATCAGGGAGCCCTTCTTGGACTCAGATTTTTGCTCATCTGCTCTGCTCTGTTTCTGTTTTTCCAGAAAGTGCTATCGTGGTTAAAATCCAGGGTTATTTTGATGCATGGCAAGCTCTCCTTCTCAAACCAGACATCTTCTTTAAGATTTCTTGGCTATACAGAAAGTATGAAAAGTCTGTGTAAGTAACACATTTTGGAAAATTTATTGGTGAGACTAAATTCATTTGTGTTGTGTCTTAGCTATCGCTGGCCTCTTCGGCAAGCTTTCTCCTCTCCAGAACCACGAGGGAGCTGTTGATTAAGTTACTGGTGAAGCACTTCTTACAGTAATTTGGGTGCATGTGGCCAGAGCACAGAGGAAAGGAAGACTTTGGCCTAGGGCAGTTTTTCACCTAGTAGGCCAAGAGCTCCATCTCTGGAACTAGGACACTGCAGTGTATTTTGAGTTGAAGAGAAGGGTTGGCTGAACTTATTATTATTTGTCAAAATTCTCTTTGCATGTCTGGAAAAATGGAAACATGAAATCATTTTATTGTTGTGTTGCTCCTGAGTGAATTTAACTTAATTCAACTTGTAAGAATTGACGGTAGTTGCAAAAGAATTTTTTTATGATGAACTTTTATAAGATGTTGTTAGTTATGTATCTTATGTCTTGGGGGATCCTAAAATTGTCATTAAATGGCTTTGCTTTGATCTCAGGCTAGTCTAGCAGAAGGCTGGACAAATGCCTAATGGCCTATTGGGTAATCAATGGGCTTTTAGTGTGTAAGTAGCCAGCCACTAAAAGTGCCACCTCTAGACACCAGTGGAAGGCTGAGGGGATCTAGAGGTAGACAGACCTGCTTTGCATCCTGTCTCTACCACTTAGAGAGCAGGTCTAAGTGGTCTTTGCATCCTGTCTCTTCCCAAATGGATGTGGCAAGCTCTTTAAAGTAAAATATAACATACCTTCCATGGTGGGGATAGAGGTTAACGAGATCCTCTATGTAGGGCAGTCAGCACAGAGCATGACACATAGTAGGCAGTAAACATGTTAGCTTTCCCCATCGCTCTGTTCACATCTTCCCCAGATGTCCCTGACTATCTTAAATTCATCTCTAAAAGTTCCCAAACCTGTTTGAAGAGTTAACTTCATCCTGTTTGCATGTTTTGATATTCAGTAATATTAGTCTCCAGGAAGTAAGTCAATTTGATGTTGCTTTATATATTCCCAAGTGGCTGATGAGGATCGGGAGATGACTTGGACACTTGGTTCTTTAAACATTTCTCTTTGTTTCTACCAGAGTTTACTGTGACTTGAATCAATTAGATAAGTGATTCATCTCTTCATTGTGGTCAGAATTTGTGGTGGTCTGAAGAGTCTTATAGGTCCACAGCTAAACTTGGTCGTTAGTTTAGCTTCAGTATGGTCAGCAGGCCCATAGAAACTTATTGCATGAGACTGTATAACAGTTTCGTTTTGGTTTCTTTAAAACTATCTCAAAAACATTCCCTCTCTATATAAATTTGCCAATGCTTAGTGAACTAGGTAATATCTCCTCTGATCTAGAGCATTAAAAACCTAGAGAAAGCTTTTAATCTTTCCCCCCATGCCTTTGCAATGATGCCAATACTTCTTTTATTGAGGCATAATTGGCATATAACATTATGTTAGTTTCAGGTGTACAGCATGATTCAATATTTGAATATACTGAGAAATGTTCATCACAATTAATCTTAACATCTTTCATCAAATTTTTACAAAATTTTTTCAAAATTTTTTCCTTATGATGAGACCTTTTAAGACGTACACTCTTAGCAACTTTTAAATATGCAATACAGTATTATTAACTGTAGTCAACATGCTGTGCATTACATCCCCATGACTTATTGATCATAAAACTGGAAGGAAGTTTGTACCTTTGATCTCCTTCAACCATTTCACGCCCAACCTATCCCCAGCACCAATGGCAATCACCAATCTCTTCTTGTAACAATGGGATTTTTGCTTTTGTTATTTTTTAAAGATCCCACATATAAGTGAGATCGTATAAAATTTGCCTTTATCATACCAATATTTTTGAAAATATATTTATGGAACTGTGTCTAGGACATCTACTTCCATCCCTGTATATTCAATTTTATATTTTTCCCTCTTTGAATTCCCAATATTAGAACAGCATTGTTTTCTACTTTTTATTTTGTCAAATGTAAGGCTTTTCAGCCTCAGAATACATTAAATAGGTGTTTGTGGCCTGGATTCGTAAACTAGAGATCATTATTTGTTGGTACAGACACATTCTTGAAATATATGTTTGTAAGTCAGAGACTTCCTATTTCCTGGAAAATGTCACTGAACTCAATTCGCCTAGTTTTTAATGGCATACAAATTCAAATGCATGCATATAAATAGAAGCAACTTTTAACCTGAATAGGAGGAATTCCAAGGGATATTCAGGCCCCTGATTCTGGGCCAGAGAGGAAGCAGATACATAGAAGTGAATGCAGCTCCATTAAGAAATTCTCTACGAATTCAAAGTCTAGGGGCATTTCAATACATCCCAGACTGTCTGGGGGCCATTGCTCAGATAGGAATGCTATGAGCATTCTAGCCCACCAATGAGTGAATGTAGGAGATATTCAACAAACATTTGCTGAACAAATGGATGGGTAGACGAATGAATGAATGTGAATGTATTCCTGCTGTATACTTGGAATGTGTGTGTATGTGTGTGTGTGCATGTCTGCCTATAAGCATACTCACAGAAATACACAATGGTAGACATTCTTATTTAGAGTGACACAATGAAAATACTACCCTGAAGAATATCTCTCAGAATGTTTAAAAATATTCCTTGAGATACCCCAAAAAACTTTTAGAAATAGGAGGAATCTTAAAGAATCTTCCATTACTTTTCCTGCTGAACTGGAGTAAATATAGAGGCTATTTAGGTCAACAGAGTATTTAAGTGTGTAGGCAACCATGTCAACAAGAATTTGAAAGAAAGATTTATTGTACATTTAACATAATACAACATAGTGTTCCCTGAGCTTGGGGAACAATACAATTTTACATGAACGCCTACACTTAAAGACAAAGTCAAGAATAACAGAACTGAGATCTCAAGGTGGCCTTGTTGTTCATCTAGTCCGATCCCTTCACTTTAATAAGAGACATAAGACTCAGAGACTTAAAGATAGCAACCTGGACCAGAACCTGACCCTTTGTCCAAGGTGCTCTTCCCTCCACCACACTGCCAAAATGCAGATGCATACTGATGCAGCCAGTCAATCGTTCAACAAATATTTACTCAGTGTTACTATGAGGCAGAAACTGCAAGGGAGGAGATAAATATCAGGAAGAATACTTCCTGGGTAGAAGAGGAACCTCAAACTCAATGGTCTCCAGGGCTATGCAGATAAAAGTGGGCTGGGTGGATGTAAGACAAAGGAAATGGAGGTGCCCATAGCAGACTGGAGAGTGCGTGCTCCCACTAAAGGCATTCACTGGCTTTGGTTTTTGATGTTTAATTTAAGCATCCTGCTGGCCCAATCAAATAGCAGAAAACATAATTGGATTTAGCCTTTTGGTACCAGTTTTCAACCCTTAACTACAGGTTACAGCCTTGATTTTGCTACCACTGCTGAGATATCTTGGCTAACTCTGGTTCCTTAACATGATATCATGTATATGTAATTTAAGGATATTTGATAAGAATTAAGCATAAATTCAGTTATTCATGAGCACTAATGGCTTCAACTAAAGAAGATCATTTTATTTTTAAAAATGGCAAATGAATCCATTTATCTAGATGTAATTACATCTGTGTACAAGTAGGTAATATTTTCACTGTCTTTTCCAGCAAAGAGTTGAAAGACGAAATGGAAATTCTGACAGAAAAAAAAAGACGCAAGATTTTCACAGCAGAGAAACTAGAAGACTCTATGGATTTTGCCACTGAGTTGATTTTGGCTGAGGTACAGACCTGAACTAACCATAATTCCCACACAACATATGTGTATCACTGTTTGTGTATCAGTGTCTAAAAATTCCCTCCTATTAATTATTGCATGTTTCTGCTTTTGACTATCTGCTCCAATATTGCTATAATGCCCAACCCAACAGCCCACTATTAGACAATCAGGAGAGACTGACCTTTAAGACTGAAACTTCTTAGTGTCTGCACAATACAAAATATGACAACCAGGAAGTCCAAAGACACTAAACACACAGATATTTGGTTAAATTGTTCAGCTTTGAGCTGAAGATTGTTAATGAAAATGTCCATCATCAGTCCCAGAGATACATAATTCCTATGATTTCATTTTGTTGAGGTTATTGATCTTTGAGTGCCACCTCCCTTCCTGTTCTGAACCTTTCATTTACTTTTCCAATGTTTCTCCCCTTTTCAATTGTTCAGAAACGTGGAGACCTGACAAGAGAGAATGTGAACCAGTGCATATTGGAAATGCTGATCGCAGCGCCAGACACCATGTCCATCTCTGTCTTCTTCATGCTGTTTCTCATTGCAAAGCACCCCCAGGTTGAAGAGGCAATAATGAAGGAAATCCAGACTGTTGTTGGTAAGAATCTGTCAAACAAACAATAGAGCTTAGAAAACAATTCCTTCTGAATATTGGCTTCTAGGTCCTAAGAGTCTTATGTCAAAATCTTTATTAGAATCCACCCAGAGAACAGCAAAGCAAGTCATTGTGTCATATTTTCATTATGCCAGACAGGTTTCTGTGTTTTTCTAAGATAAAAAAAGACATGCTGCTTGGAAAAAATTCAAATAACAGAGAGATGTATGATGCAGAAAGTAATACTTCCTGATCCCTTCCACTCTCCTCCCCTCATTCCCATTCCCCAGGAGGAATCACTGTTAATATTTTGATGTGTATTCTTCAATGTCTTTTTTTATGATCACATAAACACATATATATGGTTTTATTTGTCTGTGTTTAAAAAACATGGGATCATCCACAAGGATTTGCTACCTTATCAGTAACAAGAAGCTTTTGAGGGTCCACCCAGGGAAGTGGCTGTCATTTATTGCAGCATTTCTGGGTTTCAAGCAGTCCATTCTTCCAGCTGGTAGCAGAGGGAGGAGGAGAGGGTGATAACAAATGAGGGGACTGATTAGTTTCCTTCTCCCCCCCAAGTCCAGGGGTGCTGGCCCCTTCCTGCCCCCACTCTCTCCTCCTCCTCTGCAGGAAGGCCTCCAGGTCCCTGCTCAGCTCTTCCCAACTCTGCCTCCTCCCTGCTCTGCCTCTGCTGCAGCCTCACTCTGCCACAGCTTCTGATATCCCTTCCCTAGAAACACTGCCACATTCAGAAGAAGTCAGAATTGCTTTGGGGAGAAAACAGAATGCCTTATTTTGAATGTGCTTCACATTAAGTAATCTCTTTAGGAACACATTTCTGACATGTGTGAAGAGATATAAGTAATGATACAGACTTTTCTTTCTTGACTTTACAGATCCCTATAAAACAACCTATTTTGTTGTAGAAATGCACCATATTTTAAAAAAATTTTAGCTTATTTATCTTTAAAATAATCTGAGTGGTGCTTGACAATAAAGAAAATTTCATACAAGGATTAAATATGTAAAAGGGTTCTGCAGATGCACTGCTGTTGGAGGGCCACTGCCTGGGAAGATAGAGAGCGAGGAGCCAGAATAACATCCGAGTTTCAAATTCTGGAATGTTTTCTCAAGTGCCCTTTTCAGGCTATGGGTTCTGTGCCACCTGCAAAGACACTGCGGTGAATAAGCCAGTGCCATCCCTGAAGTCCTGGGCTCTCCTTCTCCTGGGAAAAAGAGAACTCAACAAGCTGTCTCACTGGAGTGGGAGAGAGTATCACAGAATGATGAATTATAGGCAACAAGGAGGAAATAGCCCTTAAGACCATAAGTCTTTTAGAGGGCTGGAATAGGGAAGGTGGGAAGAAGTCGCGGGAGGGAGGAGACATGCAGATATATGTATAAGTACAGCTGATTCACTTTGTTGTACAGCAAAAACTGGCACAACAGTGTAAAGCAATTATATTCCGATAAAGAGCTTTAAAAAAAAAAAAGACCATAGGTCTTTAATAAGATCCTTGAGAGATGAAAAGTTCTTTTGCCCCATGATGTCCCCCTGACACTACAGTACTCTCTAAAGATAAAATAGGGACAACCACTAGTACCTGTGTATGTGTTCCCTCTAGACCCCCACACCTGGTACTTACATCCTAGGGAATGCCTTTTGTTACCTTCTCCATCTTCTCCTCTCTAGTTCTCCACGCTCAGATAAACACACCGATTAGACTCTTATTGTGTACAAAAAGCAATATGTGAGGTGCTGGGTTGTTAGAGTTCTCTGACTAAGTGAGACCTTTCCTGAATAAACTAATTATACAGGAGACAGAACTGCCTTGGGACCGTGGGCTGATTTTCATTCTGCAAATGTAGTACCCCATTTGAGGATGCTTTGAAACTTTGCTAATTCTGAGAGTAATCCGGTCCTCTCTGACCCATGTTGCGCCAAACTCAGACAGTGGAGTTGTCTATCAATCCCCAGCTCACATGGGGCTGATGAGGCACCCCTTTCATTGTGGTGCAGAGAAGGGGTTCTTGCCACTCTACCACACCAGGTTGTTCTTGATGAGATGAGGAGGAGAGATTTACAGCGTTATTTTCTGATAGATGACTGCAAAGAATACCAGAAGAGAAAATTTCTTTAAACCTAATTAAACTCACCATCTCACTTTGACTAGAGAAGGAATGAATGTCTCCTAGAATTTAGAGTAGGGGACAAAACTCAAGAACCACAGAGGCGGTAGATAAATTTATGAAGCAGTTTGGGTGGGTCTACATGATGCTGCAGAGAGGATGTCCCTCTAAGGGCTCATCAGCCATACACCCTCAGCCAACTCTTGCCATGCTGGGATGTGAGTCCATTGTTACCTGGTTTTTTATTTTTCTACAAGTCCAGAAGTTTCTATGAAATCCATCAGATGTTAAGATAATTGACTTCAAATCTGAATTTTTGTAAGGCACTCTGTGGACCAAACACAATGCATTTTAGAATTATATAAATATATTTTTTTCAACCAAGACCAAACTGACCCTGTAATTATACTGATATGAGACAAGGAGTTTTATGCCCATCACATGTTGAAACTAACATGACCTCCTTTGTACTTTTTATCTGCTCCCACAGGTGAAAGAGACATAAAGAATGATGATATTCAAAAACTAAAAGTGGTAGAAAACTTTATTTATGAGAGTATGCGATACCAGCCTGTTGTGGACCTGGTCATGCGCAAAGCCCTAGAGGATGATGTCATCGATGGCTACCCAGTGAAAAAGGGGACTAACATTATCCTGAATATTGGAAGAATGCATAGACTCGAGTTTTTCCCCAAGCCCAATGAATTTACTCTTGATAATTTTGCCAAGAATGTAAGAGCCCTTCCTTAAAACTGAGTGTGCCACTCTTGAAAATGTCAACTGTTAAATCCTCTCTGTTTCCGTTTTTTGCGCCATGTATATTTCATTCTATTTACTCATTCCCTCCTGCCTCACCAGGAGAGCACATTTCCCCCAGCTTGGAACATGGTCACCATGTCTGTTCTCAAGCCAAGGAGGTTGGCTCTCAGCTCTGGGAAATGTCTTCATGGAGGCCACACAATAGGTCAAAATGTGAACAATTCAGGCCCTTAATTTTGGCTAAAATGAGCCAAATTTTGTTTAACCAACCCACTTTTCCATTTAAACTTATCAGTTTGTCATCATGCAGATTCAGCTGTAACATCACCTAAGCCAAGGAAGTCTACTTCTGCTTCAGATGGGAATCAAATGAGAAGAAAAGATTTGGTTTTTTGCAGGGGGCCTTTGGTTCCCCAAATGGCCCCACAAGCACTAGGTCCCATTCTAAATAGGACTTGGTAATTAGAAGAGCCTCACCTTGTTCTTCTGTAATTGAGGTTTACTGGAGATTCTGCCTCCATTACATCAAATTCTAGGCAATGATTTTCTTTAACATGAATTATCCAGATGGTTCCCTTTGTGCCCCCTTTTTCCATTTCCATATGGGGAAGAGATATGATCTTTTTAAACCAGTTTCTAACATATTCCATTTCTATATAAGCAAGCATGCCATGTTGGCAATTGGTCAAAAATAACTTACTGAGCATCTATTAAGTGCCACACACTATATGAATCCAAATGGGGACAAGACAGGCAAAGGTGTCCCATTAAATATTAGCTAAAGATACTAAGATCCTTGGCACTAACAGGCAGGGAACCCATACTTTTGCCTAAATTTGTCCTTGTCATCAGGTTATATGGCCTGGCACACACACACAAAAATCTTTGCCTCAATGACCGGCAGAACAGCAGTAAAGCCGTGGCCTTCCCACAGAGCTAGTTGAGTATTTTACATGAAAAGCAAAACTGGGAATTGTTGTAGTTACATCTGTATCACCAAGAGTGAATCAAGCTGGATGGAGAAGGAGGCTTATCTGAGTTACAGTCATTCTTCTCCGTGAAGGAACAATATGCCCAAGTCCCCGAAACTGAGCATTCTGACACTGTTTTCAGGGTGAATCAGAGGTGCATGACTCTAGCCTTTACTACTCTGGCTAATTGTCTGATTGTTTTCCTAGGTTCCTTACAGGTACTTTCAGCCATTTGGCTTTGGGCCCCGGGCCTGTGCGGGAAAGTACATCGCCATGGTGATGATGAAGGTCATCCTGGTCACACTTCTGAGACGCTTCCGCGTGCAGACATTGCAAGGTCGATGTGTTGAAACGATGCAGAAGAAAAATGACTTATCCTTGCACCCAGATGAGACCGGCGACCTGCTGGAAATGATTTTCATCCCAAGAAATTCAGACAAGTGCCTTGAGCGCTAAAAATGTTTGGTCAGTCCCTGACCCTGAGCACTTCTCAACAGTATTCCACATGCAAAGCACCCATTTTTGCCAGGTAGTCCTCTTCACATGAACAACCGTGGCCCGTGGGGTTTTATAGGCTTACCTCCCGTGGGTTGTCAGCAAGCCGGGAGACACCAGTCATCTGACCGAATCCAAACCAGAAACCAGAGTGCAAGAGAAAATGCGGAGGCCAAGAGTTTGTGCAGGCAACTGCAGCCCTAAAGGCCCAATTCCACAAAACATGCTTTGGAAAAGACAAGCCATCAGCAAAACTCCTGCCCTACTCCTTACTGTCCTGCCCTGAGATGGGAGCTTTATGATGTCTGGGGCAGAAGCACTCAAGTCAATTACAAAGGCCAGGCTGACACTGGGTACCTAGGGCTAAACACACCAGCTAGTGGGAATAAAGGGGTTTTGATTTTGTTTTCTGTGGGTTGGGGACTACAACATCCATACTCTTGGAGAAATGCTTACAAATTCAGCATTTGACTTTTCCTATGAATTATGTTAAATTAACTCTTATTTAACCACCTGTGATTTATCTATGGCAAAAGTTAAATGGAAGCCTGTCCTTTCCCAATCTCTCAATTTATGCCTCAACCAGATTATATATCTGTTCTACAAAAAAAAAATCATCCAATGTGTTTCAAATTTAAATAAAAATATTTTTGATGTTTGCATTGTTGCCTAGCTCTATGAGTACACTAACCAAGAAATAACCTTAGGTAATTGCATCTATTAACTTCTACCACAGCCTCAATGCTTTGGGGGAGGGGAAGTCTCTGAATCTATATCTGATTCTACAACCTAGTGAGTTCAAACTACTGAGTGCTCCTCATATACCATTATCCTTCTATGTCAACATTTCTCTCCATCTTGCTTTCTATGGCCCCAAAATAAAAGAGGAACAGATCAGCAGAGAACGTGGCCAAGGTAAAACCCCTGCAATCACATTTTATCCTAGCTCAGATTAACAGTTAGTTTAGAGGTTTAACAGTTATCTAGTTTATCTAATCACTACATGTAGCCATGGGTAAAATGCACACCTCGGAATTAGCTCTTGAGATGGAATCAAATAGATGACGAAATTTTCCACATGCCAGTTTCCTTGTGTTATATCACCAATACAAATGTGTATATGGAAGGCCACTTAAAAACTGAAAAATTAAACTCATTTAAAAACTTGTAAATATTGGCCATTGAGTCAACCTGAATATTCTTTTCATCCAGCTATTTGGCAGAGCTGTTTTCTTTCTCTTGGAATCCATGCCCAGACTCCATTCTTTTTTTTCTTTTTTTCCTATGCCTGGCAGCATACAGGATCTTACTGTCCTCCATTATTATTCTCAATGTTAATACTGAATCAACACTCTGGCTCAGTCATTCTAATTGACCCAGAATCCAGGTAAAAGGGAGAGGTATCCTAAGCAGTCAGGGACTGGCATTAGTAAAGAAGGAAATATTTGCACTTTGTTGTACTACTAAAACTGACACAATGTTGTAAATCAACTATAATTCAATTTTAAAAAGTAGGAACTACTGGAACCTGGGATTATCTGGACCATCTATATGGCTGAAACATATGTAGAAATAGCGTCACTCTTCTGCCTCGTTCCCATTCCAGTTTATTGTGAAGAGTGTTCATTCTTTCAGACCAAGAAAACAATCATAAGCATCGGAACTTTCTTATTATATTAAGTCCTTTGCATAATCATTTCATTTAATTCTGCCAACAATACTATGAGGCAGGTAAAACTCCCATTTTACAGATAAATTCTGCCCTTCCGTCCATTTATATTCTTTGCTGCCTGCTTCACAGAGTTTCTCAAACCTACCCACACAAACCCCAACACACATGCTCAGAGTTTCAAGTTCTCTTATCAAAACCTGCTTACCCCCAATATTTTCTTAATCTGCTAAACATACCTACCTCAGTTATAAAGCATAGATAAGACTCAAAATGTTTTCCTCCCTTCCAACACAGGTTTTTGTTTTTCTGAGGAATTGCCTAAAATAATTACAACCCTCAGCAAGCAGGGCTTGTGGAAGGAGAGGAGGGAGGAAAGGAATTGCTGCGTTCCAGATACTCCTAAAATAACAGCACCTACTTTCCCTACAAGTGAAGCTGTTCTGACCTATACCGTGGTATCTATGTTGTAAGGGTTCCCCAGTCAGAATGGCTAGAGGAGGCAGGCACCTATGATCAGGCCAGCTATAAGCAGAGCTTGTGGGAGAAAAGGAGCACGTCTCACCTATAGGCCTTGAACATAGGTTCAATGTTCTAAATACAGTGTCAGCCAAACCAAAGTCATCCATGAGCTAGATTGGGCTCACTAGTAACTCCCTTCCCAGGGGAAATCAACATGCTCCCTGACTGCCAATACTTTCCTTCTGGCAAGCTTACCACCTTCCCCAAACACAGCTTGCTGCTTTTCCTACTCAAAGCAATTTAGAAACAACCAAAAACAGGCAAAGAGAAATCAACTGTTACTTTGAAGAGATACCTGCCTGTGATAATGCAGGTGTGGGTGACATTTCTTTGTGTGTTATATTTGAGGCAAGTATGAAGAGGAAAGAATGGTTATAAATTGTTCATGTGCCACAACTAATAGCTCTCCACCTCCAAGTGCTTACCAGAGACCAGGTTATCTGATTTAAACCTCACAACAATCATACAAGGTAGAAATTTTTCTCCATTTTACAAACGATAAACCTGATTCTCAAAGAGTAACTTGACCATATCTCTTAGTTATAAAATTGAACCACTGACTTATCCAAAGTGTATAATCTTTCCTGAATGCTATATCATCTAAAAGTGGGATTTGGGCCTTAGTAAAATCAAATATAGTATAAATATACATGCCTGTAATTACTCATTGTTATAGGTATTAAAACTGTGGGACAGAGTAGCAGAAATTCAGGTACTGAGAAAGTGATACATTTTGCTCCTATTTCAGCTCTGATTAGCCATTCCACCGTGGGAATGAGCCCAAAAACAATGACCTGGGACTTTGGCCTGTCTCTCCAACCACCAGCCAAGGGTGGGTCAAACCAGTTATATCAATTTGTCTATAGTAAGAATTCAGCTAGAGAAAGATGGCAACAGAGTAGAAGGATGTGAAGTTCATCTCTCTCCAAAGATGCATGGAATACTCAATAGATGCAACAATTCTCAAGGAAAACCAGCTGAACACTAGCAGAAGACCTGGGGCATGGGAAAGGACTATAAAGATCCCTGCATAACTAGTTGGATTTTCTGTGGTGCTGAGTTCTTTTCCCCTAGCTTTTTTTTTCTTCTTTTTCTTTAATACAATTTCATTTTTTTTCTTTTTCTTTTTATGTTTCCATTTATAGTTTGCTTTTCTGTTGCTCTCTGTATTTTATCACATTTTATTTAATTTTATCTTATTTTCTTTTTCATCATTATTATCAGTGTGTTCTTCCTTGCCCTATTCTTCAGTTGACACACTGCTTTGTCTTTATCTTAGTTATCTGGTCTTTATCTTAGTTCTAATTCTAATTGTTTGATTTCATTTGAGGGATCTTCAGTTTATCAGGTTGTTCTCTTGCCCTTTGTTATATTTGGTCCTCATTTGTTTTTGGTCCTTGCTATATTTGGCCCTTGTTTTTGCCATTTCTCTGGGGTTTAGTTTGTCATTTTTTTTTATTATTCTTTTTTCTTTCTCTCTTTCTCTTTCTTTTGTTTTTCTTTTCTTTTCTCTTCCTTTTTAAATTTTTTTTATATATTTCCATTTCTACCTTGCTCTTCTGTTGTTCTGTCTTCTTTCCCCTTTCTCTCTTTCTCTCTCCCTTTTTTTTTTAAATCATTCTTATTGTTTTGTTTTGTTTCTTTGCATCAGTCTTTAGTTGGCACTCTGTTTTGGTTTTGGCTTTTTGGTTTTGAGTTTTTGTTGATTTTCTTTTTAATTGCCGGATTTTGTTCTGGGGTTCTTTTGTCTGGTTGTTCTAGTGCTTTATGTTTTATTGGGTTTTGTTTTTGTTTCTCTTGTGCATATATGTGTTTCCTTGTTTCAGTATTTGTTTCATTTAAATTTTTACCATTAGTCTGAGGCTTGGTTAGCCTTTTTTAATCCCCTTTATTGCTGGGACAAGTGACCTGTGGGGTCTTGATTCCTCGACCAGAAGTAGGGCCTGAGGCTCTGGGGTGGGAGCACTTAGTCCAGGACTCTGGACCATTGGAGAATCCCAAGCCACAGGGAATATTAATCACAGAGAGCTCTCATGGAGGCCTCTATCAGAGTCTAAGACATGGCTCTGCCTGACTGCCTGCAACTGCCAGTGCTGGATACTTCACACCAAACTATAAACAAGACAGGAACACAAACCTACCCATCAGCAAACAGACTACCTAAAGTCCTACTAAGCTCACAGATACCCTAAAACACACCACCTGACATGGCCCTGCTCATCAGAGAGAAAAGACTCAGATCTACCCACCAGAATGCAGGCACCAGTCCCTCCCATTAGGAAGCCCACTCAAGACACTTGACCAACCCCTGCACAGGGGGCATAGAACAGAAGCAAGAGTAATTATGACTAGGCAGCCTAGGGAAATGAGACCTCAAATATTGGAAATTAGACAAAATGAGAAAACAGAGAAACATCTTGCAGCCAAAGGAGAAAGATAAAAGACCACAAAACCAAATAAATGAAGAAAAAATAGACAACTTGCCTGAAAACAATTTCAGAGTAATGATAGTAAAGATGATCCAAAATCTTGAAAACAAAATAGAGAAAATACAAGAAACATTTAACAATGACATAGAAGAAATAAAGAGCAAACAAACAGTAATGAACAACACAATAACTGAAATTAAAAATACTCTAGATGGAATCAACAGCAGAAGAACTAAAGCAGAAGAACGAGTAAGTGAGCTGGAAGATAGAATGGTGGAAATAAATGCCACAGAGCAGAATAAAGAAAAAGAATAAAAATAATGGAAGACAGTCTCAGAGACCTCACAGACAACATTAAGCTCACAAACAGTTGACTCATAGACATCCCTGAAGAAGAAGAAAAAAAAGAAAGGATCTGAGAAAATATTTGAAGAGATTATAGTTGAAAACTTCCCCAACATGGGAAACAAAATAGTCAATCATGTCCAAGAAGTGCAGAGTCCCATACAGAATAAACCCAAGGAGAAACACACCGAGACACATATTAATCAAACTAACAAAAATTAAACACAGAGAAAAAATGTTAAAAGCAGCAAGAGAAAGGCAACAAATAACATATAAGGGAACCCCCATAATGTTAACAGCTGATCTTTCTGCAGGAACTCTACAGGCCAGAAGGGAGTGGCAGGGTATACTTATAGTTTTGAAAGGGAAAAAACATACAGCCAAGAACACACTACCCAGCGAGAATCTCATTCAGATTTGATGGAGAAATCAAACGCCTTACAGACAAGCAAAAGTTAAGAGAATTCAGCAACACCAAACCAGCTTTACAACAACTGCTAAAGGAACTTCTCTAGGCAGGAAACACAAGAGAAAGAAAAGACCTACAAAAACAAAAACAAAACAATTAAGAAAATGGTAATAGGAACATACATGTCAATAATTACCTTAAATGTAAATGGATTAAATGCTCCAACCAAAAGACACACACTGGCTGAAAGGATACAAAAACAACACCCTACTATATGCTGTCTACAAGAAACTCACTTCAGACCTAGGGGCACATACAGACTGAAAGTAAGGGGATGGAAAAAGATATTTCATGAAAATGGAAGTCAAAAGAAAGCTGGAGTAGCAATACTCATATCAGACAAATTAGACTTTAAAGTAAAGACTATTACAAGAGACAAGCAAGAACACTACATAATGATCAAGGGATGAATCCAGGAAGAAGATATAACAACTGTAAATATCTATGTTCCCAACAAAGGAACACCTCAATACATAAGGCAAATGCTAACAACCATAAAAGGGGAAATTGACAGTGACACAATAATAGTAGGAAACTTTAACACCCCACTTACACCAATGGACAGATCAAACAGAAAATAAATAAGGAAACACAAGCTTTAAATGACACATTAGACCAGGTAGTGTTAATTGATATTTATAGGACATTCCACCCCAAAACTACAGAATACACTTTCTTCTCAAGTGCACATGGAACACTCTCCAGGATAGATCACATCTTGGGTCACAAATTAAGCCTTTGTAATTTTAAGAAAATTGCAATTATACCAAGCATCTTTTCCCACCACAACGCAATAAGACTATATATCAATTACAGGGGAAAAAATGGTAAAAAAAAATACAAACACATGGAGGTTAAACAATATGCTATTAAACAACGAAAAGATCATTGAAGAAATCAAAGAGGAAATCAAAAAATACCTAGAAACAAATGACAATGAAAACACAATAACCCAAAACCTATGGGATGCAGCAAAATCAGTTTTAAGAGGGAAGTTTATAGCAATACAATCCTACCTCAAGGAACAAGAAAAATATCAAATAAGCAACCTAACTGTATGCCTAAAACAATTAAATAAAGAAGAAGAACAACAACAAGAAGAGGGGGAAAAAAGGAAATAAATCATAAAGATCAGATCAGAAATAAATGAAAAAGAAATGAAGGAAAGAATAGCAAAGATGAATAAAACTAAAAGCTGGTTCTTTGAGAAGATAAACAAAATTGATAAACCATTAGCCAGACTCATCGGGAAAAAAGGGAGAAGATGCAAATCAACAGAATTAGAAATGAAAAAGAAGTAACAACTGACACCACAGAAATACAAAAAATCATGAGAGACTACTATAATCAACTATATGCTAATAAGTTGGACAACCTTGAAGAAATGCATAAATTCTTAAAAGAGTACAACCTTCCAAGACTGAACCATGAAGAAATAGAAAATATGAACAGACCAGTCACAAACACTGAAATTGAAACTGTGATTTAAAATCTTCCAAAAAACAAAAGCCCAGGGAAAGAGGCCTTCCCAGGTGAATTCTATCAAACATTTAGAGAAGAGCTAATACCTATATTTCTCAAACTGTTCCAAAATATAGCAGAAGGAGGAACACTCCCAAAGTCATTCTATAAGGCCGCCATCACCCTGATACCAAAACCAGATAAAGATGTCATGAAAAAAGCAAATTGCAGGCCAATATCACTGATGAATATAGATGCAAAAATCCTCAACAAAATACTAGCAAACATAATCCAACAGCATATTAAAAAGACCATACACCATGATCAAGTGGGGTTTATCCCTGGAATGCAAGGATTCTTCAATACATGCACATCAATCAATGTGATACACCATACTAACAAATTAAGGAATAAAGATGATATAATAATTTCAATAGATGCAGAAAAAGCTTTTGACAAAGTTCAACACCCATTTATGATTTAAAAAAAAAAAACTCTCCAGAAAGTGGGCATAGAAGGAAATTACCTCAACATAATAAAAGCCATATATGACAAACCAACAGCCAACATCATTCTAAATGGTGAAAAACTGAAAGAATTCCCTCTAAATTCAGGAACAAGACAAGGATACCAACTCTCACCACTATTATTCAACATAGTTTTGGAAGTTTTAGCCACAGCAATCAGAGAAGAAAAATGAAATAAAAGGTATCCAAATTGGAAATGAAGAATTAAATTGTCACTCTTTGCAGATGACATTATACATAGAAATGATACACAGAAAATCCTAAAGACGCTACAAGAAAACTACTAGTGCTAATTGATGAATTCAGTAAAGTAGCAGAATACAAAATTAATATACAGAAATCTCTTACATTCCTATACACTAACAATGAAAAATCAGAAAGAGAAATTAAGGAAAGAGTCCCATTTACCATTGAAACAAAAAGAATAAAATAGCTAGTAATAAACCTACCTAAGGAGGCAAAAGACCTATATGCAGAAAACTATAAGACACCGATGAAAGATATCAAAGACAATAAAAACAGATGGAGAGATATACCATGTTCCTGGATTGGAAGAATCAACATTGTGAAAATGACTATACTATCCAAAGCAATCTACAGATTCAATGCAATCCCTATTAAATTACCAATGGCATTTTTCACAGAACTAGAACAAGAAATTTTATGATTTGTATGGAAATGAAAAAGACCCCAAATAGCCTAAGCAATCTTGAGAAGGAAAGATGGAGCCAGAGGAATCAGGCTCCCTGACTTCAAACTATACTACAAGGCTACAGTGATCAAGACAGTGTGGTACTGCCACAAGAACAGAAATATAGATGAATGGAACTGAATAGAGAGCCCAGACGTAAACCCATGCATATATGGGCACCTTATCTTTGACAAAGGAGGCAAGAATATACAAACAGAGAAGTGACAGTCTCTTCAATAAGTGGTGCTGGGAAAATTGGACAGCTGCATGTAAAAGAATGAAATTAGAACACTTCCTAACACCATACACAAAAATAAACTCCAAATGGATTAAAGAGCTAAATGTAAGGCCAGATACTATAAAACTCTTAGAGGAAAATAGAGGCAGAACACTTTATGACATAAATCAAAACAAGATCCTTTTTGACCTATCTCCTAGAATGGAAATAAAAACAAAAATAAACAAATGAAATTTAAAAGCTTTTGCACAGCAAAAGAAACCATAAACAAGGTAAGAAGACAACCCTCAGAATGGGAGAAAATATTCGCCAACAAAGCAACTGACAAAGAATTAATCTCCAAAATATACAAGTAGCTCATGCAGTTCATTATCAAAAAAACAAACAATCCAATCCACAAATGGGCAGAAGACCTAAATAGACATTTCTCCAAAGAAGACATACAGTTGGCTAACAAACACGTGAAAAGATGCTCAACATCACTAATCATTAGAAAATGCAAATCAAAGCCACAATGAGGTACCATCTCAAACTGGTCAGATGGCCATCATCAAAAAATTTAGAAACAATAAATGCTGGAGAGGGTGTGGAGAAAAGGGGACCCTCCTGCACTGTTGGTGGGAATGTAAATTGGTATAGTCATTATAGAAATCAGTATGGAGGTTCCTTAAAAACCTAAAAATAGAACTAACATATGACCCAACAATCGCACTATGGGGCATACACCCTGAGAAAACCATAATTCAAAAAGATACACATACCACAATGTTCATTGTAGCACTATTTACAATAGCCAGAACATGGAAACAACCTAAATGTCCATCAACAGATGAATGGAAAAAGAAGATGTGGCACATATATACATTGGAATATTACTTATCCATAAAAAGGAATGAAATTGAGTTATTTGCAGAGAGGTGGTTGGACCTAGAGTTTGTCATACAGAGTGAAATAAGCCAGAAAGAGAAAAGCAAATATCGTATGCTAACATATATATGGAATCTAAAAAAATGGTACTCATGAACCCAGTGGCAGGGTAAGAATAAAGATGAAGATGTAGAGAACAGACCTGAGGACATGGGGTTTGCGGTGTGAGGAGGGGAAGCTAGGACGAAGTGAGAGAGTAGCATTGACATATATACACTACCAAATGTAAAACAGATAGCTAGTGGGAAGCTGATGCATAACACAGGGAGATCAACTCTATGATTGGTGATGACCTGGAGGTGTGGCATAGGGAGGGTGGGAGGGAGGCTCTAGACAGAGGGGATATGGGGTATATATATATATATATATAAATACAGTTGATTTACTTTGTTGTACACCAGAAACTAGCACAACAGTGTAAAACAATTATACTCCAATAAAGATCTAGAAAAAAAAGGATCCGAAGAAAACTGATTGATATGTTTTCTCTAGTCATTTATGTTCTACTCATCTCAGTATCTGACACAAAGCCTAAACTCAATACATTTTTGATGGATGAATGAGGAGGGAATCTTTGAGCCAACAAGAAAAGCAAGTTCTATTAGAGTCACAAGAATAATTGGTGTCACATGTATACATTCTAAAATGTGGCCTTTGCATTTAAGGCCACTGAACCAGCCTGACATGGACACTGAACAAGATCTGGCTACACATTTAAAATGAGAGATACATAGCCAAGCAAGGGGAGCTGGATACCTCTCCATCACAGGTACTAAGGAAGGGGTTCCTGCTCATTAGGGAGTTACACTAGATGAACCTTAGGACCTCTCCTACCACTGAGATTCCACAAGTCTATGACTTTGTACCAGTTCTCAAACCAAGTGGTCAACACTTGAACATTTCCTACAGGAAGCCAAAGAACTGGTCCTGTGGAACACAGTCTCAAGAGGCCACCTTCCAGAAGAATCTCTCTTAGCTTCATTATCAGTCCTGACCACAAGGATCCCAAGTATGTGGTATTTTGTGCTTAATGATCACATTTAATCACACTGGTTACCAGGAGAGGTAACACTATGCATATTTGTAAGTCTAACTCATTTCCAAATCAATCAAAAGAGCATATTTTTTTTCATATTTCAATGCAATAATTCTTTGTTCTCCTTCTTAGATCTCATGCTATTCTCTTCAGTAGCCTGTGCTCCTAATTCTGGTAGATCTTTTGTGGCTACTTCCACAGGAGTCCTCTTGGCAGCCTCTGCCTTCCGCAGTGCCCCCTGCCTGTCTCAGGTTAGGGAATTCCTACCCTGGCTTCTGATCCCAGGCCTGCTGTCCCCGCCCCTCAAATATGCTATGTGTTTGTATTTGCTTTTTGTTCTTCTCTTTCTTCTTCCTCTGCAAATCCACCTCCCACATTTCACTCGTCTTCCTGAACCTCTGTGATCTCCTTTTTCTTTCTCTTACATCCCCAGTCACCTTCTTGAATTGCTCTGGGCACAGGTCACCATTTCACTGGCTTCATGGGCCTTTTATTGCGAGCTGTGAAGCTGAGGCACCCACCCCCCTTTTACCACACAACAAGCTCTTGCCTAGATGAGGTATGGCTTTTCCTTCCTGCATCAACTTCCTGGGACATCCCTAACAAATTACCAAAAACTGGGAGGCTTAAAACATCAGAAATGTATTCTCTCGCAGTTCTGGAGCCCAGAGTCTGAAATCAGGACATGGGCAGGGCTGCTCTCCATGGCAGCCTCCATGGGATAATCCTTCCTATCTCACCAGCTTCTTCTTGGCCTCCTGAGCTTGTGGCACATCACTCTAATCTCGGCCTCTGTCGTCACACTGCCTCCTCCACTTAGGGTTTGCCTCAAATCTCTCTCTGCCTTTCCCTAAGCACACTCATCATTTGATGGGGGCTCACCCAGATAATCCAGAATGATCTCATATCAAAATCCTTAACTTAATTACCTCTGCAACGACTCTTTTTCCAAATAAAGTCACATTCACAGGTTCCAAGGATCTGCATGTGGACATATTTGGGGTGGGGATCATTACTTAACCCACTGCGCCCCTTCTCCCAGGACATGGCTGGCAGTTCTTACGTTCTAGAGTAATGTTTCCTAAACTTGAACATCTGAGTCACCTGGAGATTTTCTTACTAACCCAGAAGGTATGGCTGGAGTCTCAGATTCTATATCTCTAACAGGCTCCCATGTATGCTGATGCAGACCTAGGTGGTCCAAGGTGAGCAAACAGTGTAGCAGTGAGGTCCACAGGGCAGCAGCAGCAGTAGCAGCACCTGGGAGCCTGTTAAGATGGAAGCTCTCAGGCCCAACCCGCACCTGATAAGCCTGATTCTGCATTCCTGCATGACCCCAAGCACTTTGGATGCAAGTTAAAGTTCTAGAAACACTGATCAGAGGCAGTTTTCACATTCCTACTTCACATCCAAGATTCTACTCACCATACTCTGCACCTGTGCTTATAGAGTCTTCATCCCTGTTTGGTCAGGTCTTCAGTTCCCTGCATAGCTGTAACTGCTCTGGGACCCTGAGGGGGAAGGCCCTAGAAGGGAATACACCTGTCCTCTCTTGACTCAGTTCTGTTGCACAAACAGCCTACCTTGAGCCCCAAGGCAAGCAGCCACTTGCTCCAAGACTGTGAATCTCATATATGATTCCGAAGATCCACAGAATTTGTGATGCTCACAGAAGCTATGAAAGGACATCTTGTCCTTCTCAGAGAAAAATGCTATGAAACCCTCCTGGGAATCCTGGACTTTCTTCCTGATATAGGGATCAACTCCATGTGCTTTCTCCACCCTTCTGATGCTCACAGCAAACTTTTACAAGGAGTCAAACTGTACATATGTCCCTTTCTGCCTCCCAATATATTAGAAAAAAAGGATCCCACAACAAAAATCTTCTCTTAGGCATCTTCCATCATCACTTCTGTGGTTTCTTTACTCGGGAAGTTTTCCCTGAAAGAGAGCCTGCTGCCTTCACTGCCAGCCTGTTCCCTACACAGAACATGTGCAGTCAGGCAAAGACTGAACTTAGTTGAACCTAGAATTAAATCCTAGCTCTGCTATTTACCAGCTGTGTGTCATGGGGCAAGGAAATTAACTTCCCAGAGCCTAGTTTCATCCATTTGTAAAAGTGGGTATAACATATGCCTCCCAGGAATCTTTCATTAGGCAGATACTGGAGTACTGAATAGAACTGCACATGGAAGGGGCAGCGAAGGGGCTCAGAGGGTGTCTACATCCTTTCTTTGCCCTTCCTTTGAACCTCTCTTCCCATTGGCCTTAGGAAAGTCCATGGTCCAGCGCATCTTTCCTCTTTTTTCCTCTCTCTCTTCCTGGCTCAGTGGTCTTTCAGATAGTTCATTCTGAAGAAAAGACAGGTTCCTAATCTTGTCTTAAGAGGACTATCCACACTCATTTCCACATCAAAATAAAACTATGTCAACCAAAAAAAAAAAAAAAAAAAAAAAACCAACAAAACCAACTGTGAAACAAATTTTATAGATATCCAGAACTGAATTGCCTTTCCTAATGCTTAAGTAACTTCCACCTTGCAACAAAAATAACGGATTCTTGCCCTGTTACTCACTTATTTCTTAAACAAACATACACAAGCACATCTATGTGGCCAGGCCCTGTTCTAAGTGCCTGTCGCCTTGCAGCTTATATGCTGAAATAGAAAATAAATAAGCTAACAGATAACAAGCAAAATCATTTCAGATAGTGGTAAGGGCTGTGAAGGAATTAAATTGGGTGATGAGATACGACGGGGTCAGAGGCTCTGTTTTAATGTTAGATGGTCAGGTAAGGCATTTCTGAGATGTTGAGGTTAAGACCAGATTAACAGATTAATTTAAGATCTGGAGAAAAAAATTTCTAGATAGAGGAACAGCAAGTAAGATGGCCTTGGGTGAGATGAACCCTGAAGTATTCAGGCACTCACAGGTAGTGTAGCTGCAGAGTCACGATCAGAGGGGAGCATGAAAGAAGGTGAAACAGATGAGGTAGGCAGATGTTATGGACTGAACTGTGTTCCTCCTAGATTCATGTGTTGAAGACCTAAACACCAATGTGGCTATATTAGGAGTAGGATCTTTACAGAAGTAATTAATGTTAAGTGAGTTTTCTCATAATGTTGGGAAGAGTAGGACCTAATAGGATTAGTGTCCTTTTAAGAAGAGATACTAGAGGGTATTTTAATTACATTAGGACACAGTTGGAAGCAGCCATTTGCAAGCCAAGAAGAGATTCCTCACCAAGAAATGAACTGGCCAGACCTTTATCTGGGACTTCAAGTCTCCATAACCAAAAGAAAATTAATTTCTGTGTTTAAGCTACCCAAACTGTAGTATTTGGTTGTGGCAGACTGACCTAAAGCAACAGACCATGTTGGGCCACACGGGCCATCATGAGAAGCTGGGTTTTAAGAGGGCTATGTTGAATCCAGCTCTTCACAGCTCACACAAGTCAATTGTTCAGGTTTCAGGAACTGTGTGAGCTCTTAGCTGCCAAGTTGGCAGCTAGATGTTGTCCATAATGGGAGTATTTACACCATGGAAAGTGGCAAATACTACAAATCAAGGCTCTTCTCTCTCCTCCCGGAAGCCCCTTCCAAGAGAACCAGTTGTCAAATATTTATCAGCACACTAATGAAGTGTGTGTAATTTAAGTTCAGATATCCATGGAAGGTTTAAGCAGGGTGATGAGTCAACCTAATTTGTATTTTGAAATAATCACTCTGGCTGCTGTGTGAACAGTTCCTGGGGGGATGAGAGTGGAAGCCAGGGGACCTAAGAAGAGAGACCTGAATCCAGATCTTGCGACCCAAAGTCCAGTGATCATTTTACTGTCACAACTGAGGACTGCCCTTAGTATTCCCTTCCCAAACCTATAGAATCTCTGCTCCTTTAATCTTTTGCTCAGGTGCCCAATTTCCTAAATCTTCAAACAGAAAACAGCTCTCCTCCTCACCCAAAGTTACCATCAGGGTCAGGCTTTACACTGGAGACCCTCAAATGAATTGGAGTCGCAAAGACCCTCAAGAGGCATGGCCTTTAAGAGCATATGGCTTAGCCCTTGTCTCCACCCCCAACTCTGCTCAGTGTGGAAACTGAGGCCTGGAAAAGCTTAATGGCTTCCCCATGATAGACAGATGGGTGGGGGATGACCACAGAGAGACCCTGGTTCCTTGTCCAATGTTGTTTCTGCTACATGGAAAGGCCGAGAGACAGTGAATGCAGAAATCTGTCCTGACATTCTTACTGCAGGTGAGATCAGTAAAAAAAAGAAGACAATGACAGGAAACTTTTGCAAACTGTAAATTAATTTTTTTAAAAATGGAACTTAGGACTATCATTGCTTACTCCTACCCTGGAGCGCACTATGATTAAACTTTGGCTGCTTCTCTTGTACAGATCAGCCCTTGCCCTGCTCCTCTTTGCCTCATTTGCCTCCTTGGATGAATCATCTGTGACATGGGCTACATGACAAGAGATGGGACATTTCCAAGAGAATTGCTGGATGCATGTCCCTATAAACAGGATCATCTTAATTCTTTTGAGTCCAGTGCTGCCCCAGCTTTCACATTCCCTTCATCACGACCTGTCACGGTATTTTCAGTTTTCCAGTTGACTATTCACGTTTCCAATGACATGCATTCTGCTCAGCACTCTCTGTGGCCTTTATGAGCATGTTTCCTCTCAGGCCACTTGGGTTAGAAACATTTAACAGCAGCAGGGGGGAGAAACAGCTCTTATGAGACAACCTGCTTTATACTCAGGTTCAGGAAGATGTATACTCGATGCTGATACTTTCTCAAAGCTTCTAGTTGTTTATGATACAAATGACAGTAATTTAAAGTGGCCATAAAGGCAGTCAAAGAAGCTTTCATCTTTTAATCACAAAAAAAAAAAAAAAAAAAAGACAGAAGTTAATCAACCCACCCCTTTCAAAAGACCTTGCAATTATAGACCATGGAAATAAAAATGACTTAAGTTCATTAGGATGAAACAATTGTATCTTTTCTCATTAGGAATTAATCATACCTTAGGTGTTCAGGAGAAATTCTTTACATGTTTTTACTCTTTTCATAGATTTTTGGAATGTTATTGCTGGAGCAACAAGATCTACCACCTGCAAACCCCGAAAGCTTAGAGGTTAAAAATTCTGCCTAAGGCCACACAGCTCACGGACACCAAGACGAGGAAGAAACTCAGTCTCCTGGATCTCAGCCTAGTGCACACTTACTCAACTGTCATTGTCCCCTCCAGAAAGCTCAAGCTATACTCAGCCCAGATATCAGGCTGTTCACTGCCTCGCTGTTGCTACTACCAGCCCAGAGATGGGGTCTAAAATTTCAGATCAGCACTGCATTCACTTCCTGTAGTCACCCGCCTGTCCTCTGTTCCTGGCCTGACCCTGGCCCTCCCTTCCTAAAGCAAGACAGGGTCTCAGAAACCCTGTGCTGAGTGAGGCAGAAATAGCAAAAGACATTCTGCCCATTGATGAACGCAGCTGACTGCTTTAACACTTCACTCCACCAATGTCTGGATGTGGGCCAGACTTGGTTTACTTGGCCCATATTTAAATTGCTTTTCTTGTGCCCAAGAATCTCGCTTCTATTGATTACAGAGGAAATTGGAGGAAATGACATATAAAGTTTTCAGGTCATCCTTGCGTTTTTAAGGACTGGCATCAAGATCGTGGTTGCAACACAGGCATGAGATTCTCAGATGGGAGATGTGACTGAAAACCCACTTTTTTTTCTTTCCCTTTTATAAAATTTTATTTTGCTAAAGTACACACAACACAAAATTTATCATCTAAATCATCTTTAAGTATACAGTTCAGTGATATTAAGTACCTTCCCATGGTTGCACAACCATCACCAACATACATCTCCAGAACACTTTTCATCTTACAAAACTGAAGCTCTATACCCAATTAACAATAACTTCCCAACCCCTTCACCTTCCAGCCCATGGCAATCATTATTCTACTTTCCATCTCTATGAATTTAACTGCTCTGGGTATCTCATATAAATGGAGTCATACAGCATTTTTCCTTTTACGTACAGCTTTTTTCACTTGGCATAATGTCCGCAAGGTTCATCCAAGTTGTAGCATGTGTCAGGATCTTCCTCATTTTAAAGCTGAATAATCTTCCATTATATGTATATCCCACATTTTGTTTATCTATTTATCTATTCATGGGCATTTGGGCTGCTTCTACATTTTGACTATTGTGAATATGCTGCTGTAAGTATGGGTGTACAAATATCTCTTCAAGTCCCTACTTATTTTTTGGGTTAAGTTCCAGAAGAGGACTAGCTGAACCATGCGGTAATTCTATTTTTAATTCTTGGAGGGACAGCCATACTATTTTCCATAGTAGCTGGAACATTCCCATCAACAGTGCACAAGGTTCCAATGTCTACACATCCTCATCAACACTAGTTAATTTCCATTTTTTAATAGTAGCCATTCTAATTAGTTGATATGGTTGAAACTCCACTTTTAATCCATATTCTTCTATTGGATTCCTCCTTCTTGCTCTATTCAGAGAACTGACCTTTTAGTGAAGGGACGTTAGGTGGGGAATTCTCTCAATACTGGTATCTGGTCTACAGAGTTCAAGTAAAAACCAACACAAACATCAGCTTTTCCTCCTTAGTAAGGGTTTTCTTTGTCTGATTTGAATACTTGCCTCGCAGCAGAAGATATTGAAGAACCATGGTGGAGAAAGTAGCCTACGGAGGTGGAGAGTGGGATGAATAACCTGGAGGACAAACTGAGTACAAGGAAGCCGGTGAGAGGACCAGAGGGGGTCATGGGATGAGATAGAGGAAGGATCAGGAGGTGCTGGCTGAATGTGATTACCTGGGACCCTCAGAAGCAGACTGTGCTGAGACCTGGTGCTGACCCAACTCCTACAGGAAACGGACAAGCACAGGGAAGTTACACCCTAAACCACAAGACTGCCTGAGCATAAAACAGTAAATGGAATTATTTGGGAACGCAGTTGTCTTCAGAAGCCTTGGACACACTTTGAAAATGTATATATTTTTCCAACTATTTACTCCACATAATTTTCATGTGATTCTCTTACTCTTGCCTGAATTGACATAGCCTGAGGGTGACCCTACAATTATATTGTCAGTTTATGCTCTCCTAGAGATTCCATTTGAATTATAGGCCTAAATCTCAAATTACTAGGGGACATAATGAAAAAGTTCTCGGGTTTTCTGGGATGCCAGTCATGTTCTGTTTCTTGATCTGCTGCTTACATGTTTTTACATTCACTTTGTGGAAATTCATTGAGCTGTGCATTTTTCTACAAGTTTTGGATTAGATTTCAATAAAAATAAAAACAAACAGCAATGCAAGCAGACCCAGGGGTCTTGATACAGCAGGTTTCAGGGAGAGCAGTGCACCATGTGGCACCCACCCCAGGGCCAAACAAGGCTAGAGAGTGACCAGGAAGTGAGGCGTGACCACCAACTCCGTAGCTGGCTTCCTAGGGTAGTCAGCCAACTCACACATGGCAAGACTTGGTTGGATTAAAGAGACTAAGCAGTGCTGTGACACCTTCATTTCCTGAGCGCAGACTGAGTGTGGCAGCAGAACCAGATGGACTGGGTTTGAACTCCGACTCCACCACATGACCCAACAGCATGACCCTGGGTCAGTGCCTTAAATACCTGGTGCCTCAGTTTACATGTCTGTAAAATAGGGCTGGTGATAGGTCTGACTACATCAAATTTGGATCCATGTCCCACACAGAGTAAGTAGCAAGTAAGGGTTTGGTTCTGTTATACCTGTGTAGCAGGTACTTTAATCTTCACATCCATTGTAAGAAGTGGACTCAGGGAAGAAGTGATTTCAGTGAGGCCACATGCCTAATAAATGCAGAAGTGAGATCTGAACCCCAGGTTTGCCTGGTTCCAAAGCCCACAATTCAAGGCTTTCTGACAGAGAAAGGGAAAACTCTCTCCCAGAAACCAGGAAATAGAGAAGATGACCCAAGGAAAATCATTCAAGTGCAAGGAAAAATGTAAGACTTTGGAGTAGGCAAAGGAGATTACTGGATAACCTTTCAATGGGATGCTGGCGTCTTCTCTGATTCTGTGAGGGCTCCGTGCCTTTCATTGCCTTTGAGTTATTTTACAACTCTGAAAATTGTAAAAAAGGGATAGTGATTTCAAAGAATTTTCCTCTAAAGACATGAAAATAAATTCTGGAACCCCCTAAAAATAAATAAATAAAGCAAGTTCCAAATCCATATATAAAGTTACTTCAACATTCCTTTACCCCATACAAACTTGTGGTCTTTTGACTTCTCTTTTGAAACAGTTATATCTTACCAGCGCCCTCATTCAATTAGTGAGTTAAATAAAATCTCTGACGTGTTCATTTTATGTTTGCATGAGAATCATGATTTTAGCTTTTTTTTAAATCCTCTTAACACACAGGAAGAAGACAGGTTCATATTTGTGGCCCTGGAGTTTCCTGAGGAAGGTCTAGTCTTTGCTCTACTGAAATCTGCTGGCAGGAGCCCAGGTGGCCCTCATGCTGCAGGCATGAGGCCAGAGCCCCAGGTTTGGCCTGTGCTCTGCTTCCTGCCCAAGACTGGCAACGACAGCAAAGCCTGGCAACGACAGCAAAGCCTGGCTGGACCTTGGAAGGATCTCTGGCCAACCTGAAGTCAATTAACAGTGAGTAGGGAGGGATTCTAGCAAAGCCAGAGCTGTGGGCACTTTCTCAGTCTGCCTAGTGGCTCAGGGGCCTACAAAAAAGAAAAAAAAAAAAAAATCTAAGCCAGCAACATTAACACTAGATCTTGAAGGACAGGCATTTAATTCCTTTTTCTGTCCATTTCTCTTGATGAGTTATAATTCCCCAAGTTTCATTTCTTTCTCTTTAAAATGTGGATAATACAACAGTACCTACCTTTCTGGTGGGGAGAGAGAGGTGAACATTTAGTAAGGTGATATATGTTGAACTCTTAGCACCATCTCTCCCCTTAGCATGTGATAAATGGTAGCTATTTTATTGTTATTGTCAGTGGGAGACCCTGCAGCTCCTGATGGGGGATGCAGTGAGGAAATGCTTGTGACTCTTTGGTTTTATGATCAATGGAGCACTATTTATTGCTATTGTTTTCCCTTGAGATAAAAGAGGCATTGTAACCTGCACTAGGTGAAATATAACTCAGTCTAAAAACAAGTCAAATTTAGGCTTCCTAGGTGGTGCAGTGGTTAAGAATCTGCCTGCCAATGCAGGGGACACGGGTTCAATCCCTGCCCCAGGAAGATACCACATGCCACGGAGCAACTAAGCCTGTGCGCCACAACTATTGAGCCTGTGCTCTAGAGCCCCTGAGCCACAACTATTGAGCCCATGTGCTGCAACTACTGAAGCTCATGTGCCTAGAGCCCGTGCTCTGCAAGAAGAGAAGGCACGGCAATGAGGAGCCCGCGCACCACAACAGAGAACAACCCCCACTCACTGCAACTAAAAGAAAGCCCGCACACAGCAAAAAAAAAAAAAAAAAAAAAAGACCCAACACAACCAATAAAATAAATAAATAAATTTATTTAAAAAAAAAAGCCAAGTCAAATTCTTGTTAATTTATCAAAGCAAAAGTAAATATTTTACAATTCTTAACCACATGCACGATGGCAAATTAAGGTATTCTTTTAAGAGGAAAAAGTAGCTCAGAGTGGGAATAATAATGGCTGGCATTTGCTTTCTGCCAAACATAATCCCTAAGATTTAGCACTTTCCCCCTTCAAGACAACCTCATGAGGTGGGAAGGGTAATCTGCCCTTTCTGTTGGAAAGTGAAATGAAGCTGGGATTTAAACCTGTGCTAAGAAAATCACCCCTCACTGTTCACAGAGCACCCTGGGAGGGCCTAATCCTAGACCTAGGCTGTGAAGATGTACATCTACAATGGTGGGTCTGAGGTTCTGGCAGGACCTCCAGGTGGTACTGCCCAGCCAGAAGTTGAAAATGTAGGACTGATGCTAAGGAGAGGTCAGATAATTTACCCATTCAACAAATGTTTATTGTGAATCTATAGTGTGTCAGGCACAGTTTCAAGCTGACTAAAACAGGCAAAAATCCCTATTCTCATAGAGCTGAAATTCCAGTGGGGACAGTTAGATACTAGACATAAGTGAAATACACAGCAAGATTAGATAGGGATAAGTCTTATAGAGTGGATCAAAGAAGAGAAAAAGGATTTGGAGAATTAGGGAAGGGGGTGATGCAAATATACTTGGTGTGGTCAGAGAAGGCCTCAGTCAGAGGGCGTTTGTGTAAAACCTGAAGTTAGGTGAGGTAGTAAGCCATGGAGCTATCTGGGGTAAAAACATTCTGGATAAAGACGAAAACAGTGCAAAGGCCCTGTGGTAATAGGGTACTTGCCATATTTGAGGAACAGTAGAAGGTCATGTGGCTGGACCGGAGTGCACAGAGGACAAACATGTCAAAGACAAAGCTGGAGAGTGGCAGGAATGCAGATTAAATAGGGCCTGTTATGCTCAGGAGACGGGGGAAATTCTGAGGAGACCAGTTACACGACCTGACATATTTGAAAAGAACCATTCTAAAACATGCCTAAGGAGGCAAAAGATCTGTATGCAGAAAACTTTAAGACACTGATGAAAGAAATCAAAGACGACACAAACAGATGGAGGGACATACCATGTTCCTGGATTGGAAGAATCAACATAGTGAAAATACCCAAAGCAATTTACAGATTCAACACAATCCCTATCAAATTACCAATGGCATTTTTCACAGAACTAGAGCAAGAAATCTTACGATTTGTATGGAAACGCAAAAGACCCCGAATAGCCAAAGCAATCTTGAGAAGGAAAAATGGAGTTGGTGGAATCAGGCTTCCTGACTTCAAACTATACTACAAGGCCATAGTGATCAAGACAGTATGGTACTGGCACAAAAATAGAAAGGAAGATCAATGGAATAGAATAGAGAACTCAGAGGTAAGCCCAAACACATATGGGCACCTTATCTTTGACAAAGGAGGCACGAGTATACAATGGAAAAAAGACAGCCTCTTCAATAAGTGGTGCTGGGAAAATTGGACAGCAACATGTAAAAGAATGAAATTAGAACACTTCCTAACACCATACACAAAAAATAAACTCAAAATGGATTAAAGAGCTACATGTAAGGCCAGACACTATAAAACTCCTAGAGGAAATCATAGGCAGAACACTCTATGACATCCATCAAAGCAAGATCCTTTTGGACCCACCTCCTAGAATCATGGAAATAAAATCAAGAATAAACAAATGGGACCTCATGAAACTTAAAAGCTTTTGCACAGTGAAAGAAACCATAAACAAGACAAGAAGGCAACCCTCAGAATGGGAAAAAATAGTTGCCAACGAAACAACGGACAAAGGATTAACCTCCAAAATATACAAGCAGCTCATGAAGCTTAATACCAAAAAAGCAAATAACCCAATCCACAAGTGGGCAGAAGACCTAAATAGACATTTCTCCAAAGAAGACATACAGATGGCCACAAACACATGAAAAGATGTTCAACATCATTAATTATCAGAGAAATGCAAGTCAAAGCCACAATGAGGTATCACCTCACACCGATCAGAATGGCCATCATCACAAAATCTGGAAACAACAAATGTTGGAGAGGGTATGGAGAAAAGGGAACTCTCCTGCACTGTTGGTGGGAATGTAAGTTAGTACAGCCACAATGGAAAACAGTTTGGAGGTTCCTTAAAAAGCTACAAATAGAACTACCATATCATCCAGTAATCCCACTACTGGGCATATACCCAAAGAAAACCATAATCCCAAAAGAAACATGTACCATAATGTTTATTGCAGCACTATTTACAATAGCCAGGACATGGAAGCAACCTAAATGCCCATCCACAAATGAATGGATAAAGAAGATGTGGCATATATATACAATGGAATATTACTCAGCTATAAAAAGGGATGAGATGGAGCTATATGTAATGAGGTGGATAGACCTAGAGTCTGTCATACAGAGTGAAGTAAGTCAGAAAGAGAAGGACAAATATTCTATGCTAACTCATACATACGGAATCTAAAAATGGAACTGATGAACTCAGTGACAAGACAAGAACAAGGACGCAGATACAGAGAATGGACTGGAGAACTGGAGGTTTGCAGGGGGCGGGGGGCGGGGGGTGAAGGGGAAGCTGAGACAAAGTGGGAGAGTAGCATAGACATATATATACTACCAACTGTAAAATAGATAGCCAGTGGGAAGTTGCTGTATAACAAAGGGAGTTCAGCTTGATGATGGATGATGCCTTGGAGGACTGGGACGGGGAGGGTGGGGGGGAGTCAAGGGAGAGAGGGGATATGGGGATATGTGTATAAATACAAATGATTGACCTTGGTGTACCTCAAAAAAAAAAAAAAAGAACCATTCTAGATGATGAAATGCAGTGGGGCAGGGGAGAAGCGGGGAGATCACTTAGGAGCCAACTGCAGTAGTTCAGACAAGAAATGATTGGAACAGAGTGCTCACTGGACTTGGTAAGAGCTGGTCAGATTCTGGATACATTTTGAGAGTAAAGTCAAGAGGATCTGGAAGTCTTCAGAAAACTCTGAGACCATCCTTTAAGGATCCTCCAGTGAGCCCCAATCCCAAAAACCTTTCTTGGAAAACACTTTCTTGGTGTCTCCAGGATAATAGATCCCATCACCCGTGAAAAGAAACCTTCCTGGCCTTTGTCAGGCGCCAGGGCACTGTACCAGCTTTTCTCTCCCCTGTGGATTCTGGGCCCCTCTCTAAGATGTGGAAGGCAGCGTATAACTAGCAGCACAAGCTCCTCTCATTCCCCTCAGATTTCCCTCATCATTGACTCAAATGCCACCAGGAACGATGTTCCAATTCCTATTACTGCATTGAAAACTGTCCCAAAACTTAGTGACATAAAACAGAATTATGCTCTTGGATTCTGTGGGTGAATAACTCAGATAGGGTAACATGCAAATGGATTTTCTCTGTCCCACTGTGTCTAGAGCCTCAGCTGGGAAAACTCAACAACGATGAGACCTGGAATCATCTGGAGGGGTCCTCACATCCTGGCTGTTGGTGCTGGTTGATGGCTGGGACCTTAGCTGACTGTTGGCCAGAACATCTACACAGGGCCTCTCCCTGTGGTGTGTCTGTGTGGCATGGTTTGGGTTTCCACATCTTGATGGCACGTTACAATGCTGTGTACGTTTATACGTAAGACCTAGACCTGCAACAGCCAACTTATAAGGAAGATACCCCAAAACAAGATCAGCACATTGAAGATGGCAAAGCAGGGAGATGGAAAGAACTGGAATCACTGAATTTAGCCTAGAGCACTCTACCTCAAACTCCCTGTTCAGTGAAGTAAAATAAATTTTCTGTTTGTTTGAACCAGTTTGAACTGGGGTTTTCTGTTATTGCTCCTAAAGGCAGTGTACTGGTACAGGTCCCCTAATCTGCCACCTCTCTGGTGGGCTGCCTACTCCTGGGGTGGAAGCAAGGGCTGAGATCACCAACAATATCAACTGAAGTCCTGCCGTCAGCAAACAGCTGCTTCTCACAGAGCAGTTGGGGCCCCGGGCCCTGTGGCCATTTCTGCCATGAGCCTTTGAGCCATAATGCTTGACACCTTCATCCAGAAATGCAAGAAATCAATTCTTTGCAATTATCAAGAAGGTATACCCAGTGGGGAAAAGGAGAATAGTTCTGATGTGGGGTAACTTGATGGTGGCAAAGAAAAAATACCACAAAAGGGAGAAAACCCTTCAGATGTGGCTCTATCCCTCTGACTCTGAGGGAGTCGCTTGCCTTAAGTCACATGTGGGATGATAGCAGACACTGTCAGCACCCCAGACACATCGCTCGTATCTGTCAGTTCATTCCAGCCAACCTCAAACTGCCAGTCTCTGTACGCCTGTGCCTGGGCCTTTTTCCCAGAATTGTAGGAAGGCCCTCAGCTCACATGCAAGGAAGTTCCAGAAGTGGTGGGAGGCAGCCCTCAACCCATGCTCCTTGAATTTTGTGTATCAATGCCCCACTCTCTAACCCTCAGTAGACGTATTCTAAGGGATATGTTTGACACTCTTTTCCAGAGCTCCCCCCAGGACTGAGCTCTGTGTGCCTGCTGTGATAGCTGAGGTATTAATGCACCCTTCATTGACTGATTTCCTTCCCTGTATCACTTTCCTACTGGGGTTTTTGGCCCCTCCCAAATCAATTACCTGAGCTCAAATCTTTGTCTCAGCACCTGCTTTTGGGAGAGCCCACATTAAGGCAGTGATCATAGGGGAGTGGTTGGGGAATGTAGGAAAGGAGGTGAACGGGGAAGTCCCTGAGGAAGGAAATGACAATCTAGCTACAGTCTTCTCTCTATTGGGAAGTGCTGGAGTCATAAAACCAAGGCTTTTAGGAATTGCCAGCTGGGAGATGAGACTCCAAAGTTTTCAAGGCCCACAGCTGATCTTGAATGCTTCAGTACAAATGGGTGTCCAGACACTATCCATGTGCTGTGACTGGATTCCAATCCCAGCAGCACCCCTGGGTGATGTTTCACTATGATGAACCACTCATCCACCCGGCCCCCATCTTCCTGCAGCTGAGGGAACCTCTCAGCAGTGATCAGCATCGAAAATGGATCTTCTTTTGTTCTTATCCATTCAATGTGTTTATTTTCAAGATTGCAGTTGTGGAAAGCATTTAAACAGCACCATTTAGAAGAAAACAAAAGTCACCAGATGGAAAAATAGAATAAAAGACATGCACACACACAAAATTTCCCAAGCAATATAGGCAGGGCAGCGGGAGTTATTGTGGTCCTGCTGTTGTGAATAATGCAGCTGTGCTGGAAAAGCTGCCTGCTCTTGACAGCCTAGAATTTTCAAAAGAGAACTGCACACAGGTCAACAGAATTCCATGCTGTAATTTACTTCTTGAGAAAGTTTGACAAAGCTTTCTTCTTCTTCCCTCTGGTAAAGACAGAAGAACAGTTGCTAGGATGACCACATATATTGAATCATAAAGTACAGGCAACTTTTTCTTGGAATAATGCCTTCCAGTGAGCCCATATCTTATTTTGACAGGCTTTGTTCTCAAAAGCCTAAGCACCATCCTTAGCCACAAGCTGGCTGCAAAGCCAGACAGACAGGAAAGCAAGAGAAACGGTGGCTGCTTCTGAGGCTGAGACAGACATCACCTCCCATCCCTTCAAGAAATCAAGGAAGCCAAACTGCTTTCCCTCTCTTTCCCACACTACCACCAAACACAACACAATTTTGCCTCCAGTAGGTGTTGAAAAACTTCAGCAGTACACAAAGGGTGGCAGAATGACCAACTTTCATTCACAAGCAGGCCCTAGTCATTGCTTCTTGCCTGCCTTTCTTTCTCCCAGTGGCCAACACAGGGAGGAGAAAGATGGCAGTGACAAAAGGTGCTCCAGTCAGGATGGTGCTCTGGGTCCTATGAGGAGGAATCTTAACATTAATTTTCCCTTATCTTAACTGGGCTCCTGGCCCCCACAGACAGCCACGCTGGATATAAAGTGTCTAGGGCATTCCCCCATCTGCCCAGAAGTGGGAATCTGGTCACAGACAGCAGCAGCGGAAATTATGTAACATAATGGCCCTGGCAGTGGGAGGGAAACATTTGCCGCATAGTCAGGCACTCCCCACCTTGCCATTTATCAGCTGTGTGACACTCAGTAATTCGTTTAACCTCTCTGTGCCTCCTCTCTCCATCTGTAAATAGTAGCTCCTACCTCAGATAGTTAACATGAGGATTAAAAGAATATAAAATGCTAGTGCCTAATACATCATAAGCTCTCTATAAATGGCAACTCCTATTACTATTGTGGGAATATGGCTGTGGCTTCTAACACTGTGAGCAAGTATGGGCTAACAACAGCTATTTCCACAATTGTCATTTTTAGGGCTGTTAACTTCATTATAACTGTGGATCTGAGAGTAGTAATGACTATGAGAGAACCCAACTGGGATTTCACATTAAGAAACGAATCACATTAAGGAAAGAATGGCATATTGGACACTGGGTGGATGGTTAGGACAGCCGGAGAGCATGTGGAAAGTTACCGGAAGGTCCAGCTGCCATTAAGAGGGCTTCAAGGGGAAGAGCTCATTTGGCCTGAGGACACAGGAGCCAGATGAAAAGGCAGGCTCTGACAGACAGAATGTGAGCCCTGAAGCAGAACCCACACACACAAGCTTCCTTAACCGCAAAGTCACAAAAAAGAAATTTTATAGAGGCTGAGGCTCTCTGAGGAGAAAAGAGGTTAAAGACCACAGGCAAAGCCACTTCTGTTTCATAGGACTGTCCACGCCAGGCCTGGCCTCCCTGAGCTCAGCTGTGATGGAGGATACAATGCACCCTGGGGACTGGTCCCAAGCCCACCTCCATAACTCATGTTTCTAAAGCATTAATCTGAATCTCATTCAGTAATATAAAGCACTTTCCTTTCCACCCTTTCAGATACACAGGATAGCAATGCATGGCTGGGAAATGCCAAAAGTGCCTTAGTGAGAAAACTCCAGAAACGAAGAGGATGGATTCTTTGAGGAAAGGGGTAAAATAAACAGAGATTGGGGGGGGGGGGGGCTAAAGATTATGTGTGAAGAGGTGTATAGCAAAATACCCTAGTATGATATTGTGATTTATAATAAACTGGCACAGAGTTCCTAAAATCCTTGGAATTTCCCAAGTGATAAGAGCAATAAAGATGTCGTGATATTTATAACAAACCCTTTTCAACCACACCTGAGTTTATGCTTACGAGGTGCCTTTTGGATGGCACCTAAGGATGGGGGGTTGGTTGCCAGGAGAATCTGCCACGCCACGTATAAAAGGATTAGGACTTTCAGTCCCACCCCTGACCTCCAGGGAGGGGAGAGGGGCCCAGGATTGAGTTCAGTTGCCAATGGCCAATGATTTAATCAATCATGCTGACATAATGAAGCCTCCATAAACACCCAAAAGGACCTGGTTCAGAGAGCCTGCAGGTTGGTGAACACGTGGAGATTTGGGGAAAGTGGCAAGCTCAGACAAGCATGGAAGCTCTGGGCCCTTTCCTCATACCTTGCCCTATACATCTCTTCCATCTCTTCCATATGCTGTTCCTGAATTATATCCTTTTATAATAAACTGGTAATCTGATAAGTAAAATGTTTCTCTGATTTCTGTGAGACTCTCTAGCAAATTAATCAAACCACAGGCGGGGTCATGCAACTTCAGACCTATAAAGCCTATTAGTTAGAATCACAAGTGACAACCTGGACTCACAATGGGCATCTGAAATGGGGGGGCGGGGGTGAGGGGCAGTATTGTGAAACTGAGCCCTTGGGGATCTGGTGGGATCTGGTGTTATCCCCAGGTAGATAGTGTCAGAATTGAGTTAAAGCGTAGAACACCCAGCAGGTGTCAGAGAATTGCTTGGTGCAGGGGGTAAAAATCCCACACATTGGAATTGGTGTTACAATCCTACCTGAGGAAATTTTTCATAACACAGCAAATGGCAGTGAGCTCCAAAGAGCATCAGACTTGCGGGAGCCGGGGGGAGTTTGAAAAAAATTTGAAAAATATCCTCCAGCCAAGGATATTCTGATATACACCCCTCAGGAGCTAGAAAGCAATGCGAGAGGGGCATGGTCTGCCAGAGAGAACTCCAGGAGGTGGAAAAGGGGACACTGTGAATGCCTTGAGGCCTAGAATCATTTCTAATTAGATAAAATTCACTTATTTAAATAAAAAACATTAATTTTGCATTCAGTTATTTCAGAAATACAACTTCATTTCTCTCCCACCGTAACACTTTTTCCTCCATATCACATGTATGCAACACACAGAGAAAATTCCACATTAGTAAATAAAGCAGTGCTGTCTCTTGCCCAGAAGCCACTGCCCAACAACAGCAAGGCTGCCTCCCAAATCCATTAATCACATCAACATGACTGTGTCATCATGGTCTGTTTTCAGTCCATTTCAAGAGTCTTTGCCTTTTTCTGTAAACCTATGGCACAATCAGGTCTGACCAGCAGATTTCCCTTAATGAAAGCACAAGAGAAAATCTTTAGCAACAGCTTAGTATAAATCTATTATAGATCTTCCACCATCCTGAGCCTAGTTCCACTGAGCTTCCAACTGACCCTGCTGATTTCAGGGGTGTCAAAAATCAAAGAAGTTGTCTGGCAAGTCCAGGCTGCAGTGAAAGCTTCCTGTCACTTAGACCTTAAGCACAGCATATCCAATGGTATCCTGCATGTCTATGATGAGAAAACTGGGATCAGAGAATGTAACTAACATGCCCAAAGCCACAGAGCTAGTAAGCTGGAAGTCTAGCTTGGAGTACATAATTTGAATCAATTTACTATTTCGTCCTTATTCGTGATCAGGGGGAAAGAGATGGCAGTGAAGTAGAAGGACGTGGAGTGCATCTCTCTCCACAGATGCATCAGGAATACATCAAAAGATGCAATAATTCCCACAGAAAACTGGCTGAGCACTAGCAGAAGACCTTGGACACCAGAAAGGACTGCAAAGATCCCGACATAACTGGGTAGGATGGAGGGGATAAAAAAAAGGGGGGGGAAAGAGGAGGAGAAGAAAGGAAAGGGACAGGTCCTACACCCTGGGGCAGGGGGAGCTGAAACAGAGGAGAGATTGCCGAATTCAGGAAACCCCCCCCCTTATCTGACGGGAAACCCCCTCTCCAATGGGGAATTTGATTGGGTCAGAAGGGAGGCATTTGGACCTGTCCAAAGTGGGTGAAGTGGCTGATCTGTGGCAGACGGGAAAGAGTGAGAAACACACAGAGGGTTCGTACCATGGCTCTGCATGTCCCGGACTGAGACGTGGGTTCACAGCAGTACAGGGGTCTGGGAGCTGGAATGTGGGAACCAGAGAACTGGTTCAGAGTGAGAAACACCGTTGGCTGTGGGGAGACAGACTGAGGGGACAGAAGGGGAGAAATCTGCAGCAGAGAATGCCTACTGCAGAAAGGTGGGCGGCCATGGTGGTGGGGCACTATGGCTGAGTCACACGTGGTGGGGAGAAGCCACTGTTGTAGCCTCTGTGTCAGAGCCTGTGACGAACAAAGGGAGGCCCCCTCTGGGCCTGGCTGTTTCAGTCAACAAGGGATAGAAAAAGCCACCTGTGGGGGCTGGCCTGGTGTGCCTGCTGCTGAGAGTCAGAAGAAGTCTGCAGAGCAGGCCAGATCTGGAGACTTTCTGCTTACACCCGAGCCGGCTGGCTTCCCTGTGCAATAGGCACTGCCACCGCTTCCAGGGCTCCTGCGACCCAGGCAGGACACTACTGCTGACTCACATGCAGGGGAAGGAGCCACTATTGAACCCCCTCTCTCCCCATGCACCAGCGCCTAAAGACGAACAATAAAGGAAGCTCTGCTGGTTGCAGCATGATACAAAAAGCCCCCAAGGGCTGCCCCACAGGTGCCTTGCGCCAGGCACCAGTAAAGAACCACACTAAGGCCAGATTTCCTATACCCATGGCCACCGGCATCCCTGCGCATTTGGCATCACCCCTGGGGCTCCCACAACCCAAGCAGGGTGCTACTGTTGAGTCACACACAGGGAGAGGAGCCACAATCAAAGCCTCTCTCTCCCCATACACCTGCATCTGCAGATGAACAATAAGGTGAACCCTCACTGAGGCAGACCCAAAGAGCTCCAAGGCAGCCTCAGGACAAGACTCTGGCAGTTAGACCACACACAGAAGCAGAGACAAAACCAAAGCTGAACACCAGTGACAGGGGGACTAAGGAAGAGATTCTAAAATCTTTCCATCAGATATACACACTGCAGACTAAATCCCCGTGATCAGCTATGTAGACCCTATGTCTTTGGAATATCTGAGTAGACAATGAATGTTCCCACAAATGAAAAAGGTCTAGCTCTGGCAGCTGTGGACTGTGGGAGCAAGCACACACAGGAATTGGGCCAGATCAGAGCCTAAGTAGACTCCATAGGACCCACAGCAGGTCCAGAGTCCAACCCAAAGGAAGAGGAGGGCCTCTTGGGGAGGTGAAGGTGGCCTGAGGCTCAATGCATGTACAAGGACACTTATAGCTGAGACCCCAAAGAAACAGAATTATTATTATTAATTCTATTGATGTGATTCATTCTGTTGTCAGTTCTGGCTTTTTTTTTTTAATTACGATCT
The DNA here is from genome assembly GCF_030028045.1 of Hippopotamus amphibius kiboko. NCBI lineage: Eukaryota > Metazoa > Chordata > Mammalia > Artiodactyla > Hippopotamidae > Hippopotamus > Hippopotamus amphibius. Next base: position 193,575,462 of record NC_080187.1, on the reverse strand, counting down.
TAGTTGTAAGGGATCTTCATGTCTTATAACATTTTTTATTCTATTTTTTACTTTTATTTTTAGCCTTTTTATATATTTCTATTTCTAGCTAGCTTTTTTGTAGTGCTGAGTTTATCTCCCCTATCTTCTTCTCTTCTTTATCTTTAATACTCTTCTATTTTATTTTTTTTCTTTTTCTTTTTATATTTCCAGTCATACTGTGCTCTTCTGTTGCTCTGTGTTTTATTTCTTTTTATTTTATCATATTATACTTTTAATCAATACTATTGGTCTGCTCTGTTTGCTTGCTTTATTCTTCAGATGACACACTGCTTTGGTTTTTGTTATTAGGTTGTGTCTTTATCTTAGTTCTAATTATAATTGTTTGATTTCATTTTGGGGCTCTTCAGTCTATCTGGTTGTTCTCTTGCTCTATGTTATATTTGCTCCTTGTTTCTATTTGGTCCCTGTTACATTTGGTCCTTGTTTTCACAATTCCCCTCTTTTTTGTTTTGTTGTTGTTGTTCGTTTTAAATTTTTGTTGGTTTTCGCTTTATCTGATTGCATTCTGGGGTTCTTCCGTCAGGTAGTTCTAGTGCTTTATGTTCTATTGGGTTCCGTTTTTGTGTCTCTTCTGCAAGTATGTGTTTCCTTAATTCAGTATTTGTTTGTTTCACTTAACCTTTTACCATTAGTCTGGGGCTTGGATAGTCTTTTTTAATTCCCTTTATTGCCAGGCCAAGCGACCTCTGGAGCCTGGATTCCTTGACCAAAAGTCAAGTCGGAGGCTCTGGGGAGGGAGAACTGAGTCCAAGACATTAGGCCACTAGAGAGTCCTCAGCCACAGGGAAGATGAACCGCAGAGAACTCTCACAGAGGCCTCTATCAGAATCTAAGACCCAGCTTTGCCCAACTGCCTGCAACTGCCAGTGCTGGATACTTCACACCAAACTGCAAAGAAGACAGGAACACAAACCCACCCATCAGCACACAGAGTACCTAAAGCCATATTAACCTCACAGATACCCTAAAACACACCACCTGACATAGCCCTGCTCATCGGAGGGAAAAGACTCGGATCCACACACCAGAAAGCAGGTACCAGACCCTCCTACCAGGAAGCCTACTCAAGACACTGGACCAACCCCACCACAGGGGGCAGAGAACAGAAACAAGAGGAATTACTACTAGGCAGCATAGGGAAAAGAGACAGCAAATACTATAAATTAGACAAAATGAGAAAACAAAGAAACACCCTGCAGGCAAGGGAGCAAGATAAAAATCCATAAGACTAAATAAATGAAGAGGAAGGAGGCATATTGCCTGAAAAAGAATTCAAAATAATGATAGTAAAGAAGATCCAAAATCTTGAAAATAAAATAGAGAAAATACAAGGAACGTTTAATAAGGACCTAGAAGAACTAAAGAGCAAACAAACAATAATGAACAACACAATAACTGAAATTAAAAATACTCTAGATGGTATAAACAGCAGAATAACTTAGGCAGAAGAACAAGTAGTGAGTTGGAAGATAGAATGGGGGAAACAACTGCCACAGAGCAGGAAAAAGAAAAAAGAACAAAAAGAATGGAAGACAATCTCAGAGACCACAGGGACAACATTAAGCACACCAACATTGTATCATAGGCATCCCAGAAGAAGAAGAAAAAAAGAAAGGGTCTGAGAAAATATTTGAAGAGATTATAGTTGAAAACTTCCCCAACATGGGAAACAAAATAGTTAATCAAATCCAAGAAGCACAGAGAGTTTCATACAGAATAAATCCAAGGAGAGACACACCGAGGCACATATTAATCGAACTAATGAAAATTAAACACACACAAAAAAATATTAAAAGCAGAAAGAGAAAAACAACAAACAACATATAAGGAAAAACCCATAAGGATAACAGCTGGTCTTTCTGCAGAAAGACCTGCAGGCCAGAAGTGAGTGGCAGGAGATAATTAAAGGCTTGAAAGAGAAGAATCTATAGCCAAGAATACTCTATCCAGCAAGAATCTCATTCAGATTATGGAGAAATCAAACACTTTACAAACAAGCAAAAGTTAAGAGAATTCAGCACCACCAAACCAGCCTTACAACAATTGCTTAAGGAACTTCTCTAGGCAGGAAACACAAGAGAAAGAAAAGACCTACAAAAACAAACCCAAAACAATTAAGAAAATGGTAATAGTAACATACATGTCAATAATTACCTTAAATGTAAATGGATTAAATGCTCCAACCAAAAGACACACACTGGCTGAATGGATACAAAAACAAGACCCTCCTATATGCTGTCTACAAGAAACTCACTTCAGACCTAGAGACACATACAGACTGAAAGTAAGGTGTTGGAAAAAGATATTTCATGCAAATGGAAGTCAAAAGAAAGCTGGAGTAGCAATACTCATATCAGAGAAATTAGACTTTAAAGTAATGACTATTACAAGAGAAAAGGAAGGACACTACATAATGATCAAGGGATCAATCCAAGAAGAAGATATAACAATTGTAAATATCTATGCACTCAACACAGGAGCACCTCAATACATAAGGCAAATGCTAACAGCCATGAAAGGGGAAATTGACAGTAACACAATAATAGCAGTGTTGCCATAAAATCATCTAGGGAGTGGATTTGTGATCTCTGAAGGAAAAAAATTTCTCCTCAGGATCAATAACAAGCTGTTGCTCAGGTATAAGTAACAGAGTAACAGTTTATTAAGAAGAGACTACAACAGCTTCTGGCACAGACACCAGAAGGGGGTAAAGAAAGACCCCAAAACAGGCTATAAGTCCCATGACTATATATTTTTTTCTAGGAGTTAATTAGCACAAACATTCAGATAATCATCAAAGAGCTTTACAATTCAATGAATGCTTCCCTGCATATGTTAACCACTACCAGGGGTCAAAAATTTGAGTGGAATGTATACAGCTGGGCCCATAAATTTTTCCTAACTTGATGTTTTTTATCCTACTTAAGCTTATCAGTAGGAGACTTTAACACCCCACTTACACCAATGGACAGATCATCCAAACAGAAAATAAATAAGGAAACACAAGCTTTAAATGACACATTTAGACCATCTCAACTTAATTGATATTTATAGGACATTCCATTCTAAAACTACAGAATACACTTTCTTCTCAAGTGCATGGAACATTCTCCATGATAGATCACATCTTGGGTCACAAATCAAACCTTGGTAAATTCAAGAAAATTGAAATCATATCAAGCATCTTCTCTGACCACAATGCCATAAGACTAGATATCAATTACAGGAAAAAAAATGTAAGAAATACAAACACATGGAGGCTAAACAATACTCTATTAAACAAACAAGAAATCACTGAAGAAATCAAAGAGGAAATCAAAAAATACCTAGAAACAAATGACAATGAAAACACAATAACCCAAAACCTATGGGACGCAGCAAAAGCAGTTCTAAGAGGGAAGTTTATAGCAATACAGTCCTACCTCAAGAAACAAGAAAAATCTCAAATAAACAACCTGAACTTACACCTAAAACAGAGGAAGAACAACAACAAAAAAACCCAAAGTGAGCAGAAGGAAAGAAATCATAAAGATCAGAGCAGAAATAAATGAAAAAGAAAGGAAGGAAACAATAGCAAAGATCAATAAAACTAAAAGCTGGTTCTCTGAGAAGATAAATTAAATTGATAAACCATTAGCCTGACTCAACAGGAAAAAAAGAGAGAATACGCAAATCAACAGAATTAGAAATGAAAAGAAGTAACAACCAACACTGCAGAAATACAAAAAAATCAGGAGAACTACTACAAGCAACTATATGCCAATAAATTGGATAACCTGGAAGAAATGGATAAATTCTTAGAAAAGTACAATCTTCCAAGACTGAACCAGGAAGAAATAGAAAATATGAACAGACCAGTCACAAACACTGAAACTGAGACTGTGATTAAAACTCTCCCAACAAACAAAATCCCAGGGCCAGATGGCTTCACAGGCAAATTCTATCAAACAATTCTATCCTTCTCAAACTCTTCCTAGATACAGCAGAAGGAGGAACACTCCCAAACTCATTTGACAAGGCCACCATCACCCTGATACCAAAACCAGACAAAGATGTCACAAAAAAAGAAAACTACAGACCAATATCACTGATGAATTTAGATGCAAAAATCCTCAACAAAATACTAGCCAACAGAATCCAACAGCATATTACAAAAATCATACACCATGATCAAGTGGGGTTTATCCCTGGAATGCAAGGATTCCTCAATATACACAAATCAATCAATGTGATACATCATATTAACAAATTGAAGGATAAAAACCACATGATCATCTCAATAGATGCAGAAAAAGCTTTTGATAAAATTCAACATCCATTTATGATAAAAACTCTCCAGAAAATGGGCATAGAAGGAAATTACCTCAACATAATAAAAGCCATATATGACAAACCAACAGCCAATATCATTCTAAATGGTGAAAAACTGAAAGCATTCCTTCAAAGAACAGAAACAAGACAATAGTGCCCGCTATCACCACTATTATTCAACATAGTTTTGGAAGTTTTAGCCACAGCAATCAGAGAAGGAAATGAAATAAAAGGAATCCAAATTGGAAAAGAAGTAAAATTGTCACTCTTTGCAAATGACATGATATTATACATAGAAAATCCTAAAGATGCTACCAGAAAACTGCTAGCACTAATCAATGAATTTAATAAAGTGGCAGGATACAAAATTAATATACAGAAATCTCTTGCACTCCTATACACTAACAACAAAAGAACAAAAAGAGAAATTAAGGAAACTCTCCCATTCACCATTGCAACAAAAAGAATAAAATACCTAGGAATAAACCTGCCTAAGGATGCAAAAGACCTGTATGCAGAAAACTATAAGACACTGATGAAAGAAAGCAAAGATGATACAAACAGATGGAGGGACATACCATGTTCTTGGATTGGAAGAATCAACATTATGAAAATGACTGTACTACCCAAAGCAATTTACAGATTCAACACAGTCCCTATCAAATTACCAATGGCATTTTCCACAGAACTAGAACAAGAAATTTTATGATTTGTATGGAAATGCAAAAGACCCTGAATAACCAAAGCAATCTTGATAAGGAAAGATGGAGCTGGAGGAATCAGACTCCCTGACTTCAAACTATACTATAAGGCTACAGTGATCAAGACAGTATGGTACTGGCACAAAAACAGAAATATAGATCAATGGAACAGAATGGCGAGCCCAGAGATAAACCCACACACACATGGGCATCTTATCTTTGACAAAGGAGGCAAGAATATACAATGGAGAAAAGATAGCCTCTTCAATAAGTGGTGCTGGGAAAATTGGAAGCTACATGTAAAAGAATGAAATTAGAACACTTCCTAACACCATACACAAAAATAAACTCAAAATGGATTAAAGAGCTAAATGTAACGCCAGACACTATAAAACTCTTAGAGGAAAACACTCTATGACATAAATCAAAGCAAAATCCTTTTTGACCCACCTCCTAGAAGAATGGAAATAAAATCAAAAATAAACAAATGGGACCTAATGAAACTTAAAAGCTTTTCATAGCAAAAGATACCATAACAAGACAAGAAGACAATGCTCAGAATGGGAGAAAATGCTTGCCAATGAAGCAACAGACAAAGGATTAATCTCCAAAATACACAAGCAGCTCATGCAGCTCAGTATCAAAACAGCAAATAACCCAATCCACAAATGGGCAGAAGACCTAAATAGACATTTCTCCAACAAAGACATGCAGATGGCTAACAAACACATGAAAATATGTTCAACATCACTAATCATTAGAGAAATGCAAGTCAAAGCCACAATGAGGTATCACCTCACCTCAGTCAGAATGGCCATCATCAAAAAATCTAACGACAATAAATCCTGGTGAATGTGCAGAGAAAAGGCAACCCTCCTGCACTTTTGGTGGGAATGTAAATTGATACAGCCAGTATGGAAAACAGTATGCAGGTTCCTTAAAAAACTAAAAATAAAACTACCATATGACCCAGCAATCCCACTACTGGGCATTACCCAGAGAAAACCATAATCCCAAAAGAAACATGTACCACAATGTTCATTGCAGTACTATTTACAATAGTCAGAACATGAAAGCAACCTAAATGCCCACCAACAGATGAATGGATAAAGAAGATGTGGCACATATATACAATGGAATATTACTCAGCCATAAAAATGAATGAAATTGAGTTGTTTTTAGTGAGGTGGATGGATCTAGAGTCTGTCATACAGAGTGAAGCAAGCCAGAAAGAGAAAAACAGATATCGTATGCTAACTTATATATATGAAATCTAAAAAAATGGTACTGATGAACACAGTGACAGGGCAAGGATAAAGATGCAGGTGTAGAGAATGAACTTGAGGACATGGGGTGGGGGGCGAAGGGGAAGCTGGGATGAAGTGAGAGAGTAGCATTGACATATATACACTACCAAATGTAAAACAGATAGCTAATGGGAAGCTGATGCATAACACAGGGAGATCAACTCAATGATGGGTGATGACTTAGAGGGCTGGGATAGGGAGGGTAGGAAGGAGTTGCAGGAGGGAGGGGATATGGGGATATATGTATAAATACAGCTGATTCACTTTGTTGTACTGGCACAACAGTGTAAAGCAATTATATTCCAATAAAGAGTAAATAAATAAATAAATAAATAAATAAATAAATAAATAAACTCCATTATATCCTGAGAAAATAGACTAAAAATCCTCTTAACACATTGTAAAATCTACTTAACACATTTACTCCACTCCAGCCAAGCAAACCACACCCTTTACAAACTGCTTGTTATTGCCTCCTTGTTACTGCCATGGACCCCACCTGAAATGACCTTCCCAGTCCTTGGACTTGCTGTTGTGGAAAGAGCACTGATTCTGGAGGAGGAAAGGACCAGGTTCAAGCCCTGGCTCATGCTCACCTAGCTGCGGGTTCATTCCTTATTTGGAGAATGAGGATAATGGTACCCATGTCATGGGGATGTCATGAGGATTAACTGAGGTAACTTCTGGACCCCAGGTTCCACACTTTAGCTGCCAAGCCAGGGAAGATTCTAGAAGGCAACCTCCCTTCCAAGTGACAACCAAACCAATTCAGCCGAATGAACTTAGGGAGCTGAATAAGTGTACTGGGCTACAAGCCTATAGTAGGGACTCTAAGAGTGGGGACGGAGGACAATAGGAGAGGACCCATGATGTCATAAACTCTAGGCAAGCGGTGGGAGTAATATGATATCAGGACAGAAGCCTTCCTCACTTCCAGTCTAACTTTCTTCCTCAGTATTAGACTGATTTTGTGGTGGGTGGCAATGTGCCCAAACAAAAAGCTATGTTTCCCAGCCTACCTTGCAGGTAAGGACGGCCACATAACTAAAACTCTGGCCAATGGTATACAGGCATATGTTATTGAATGAGACCTTTGGGAAAGCTCCTTAAAAGAGCAGCTGACTCAACTGGGATGCCCTTTGGCATTTCCTCCTTTCTTCTCATTAACTGGAACTCACACTTGATGACAGGAGCTTCAGAGGCCCTCTGGGAACCATGAAGCAACCCTGAGAATGAGAGTACAGAAAGATAAAAGATGTCTGGGATGATGATGTCCATCTACAGATTTATTTTCTGTGGGAGAAAAATAAAACCCCGTCACTTGTTATTTCAGGCCTCTGTTACTATGACAGTGTGGTAGCCAGCTTCCACGTTGGCTCCCAATGATCCTCACCTCCTGGTATTTGTGTTTTTGTCTAGTCCTTTCCCACACTAGATAGAGCTGACCTATGTAACCAACAGGATATTGAGGAAATGATGGTGTGTGACCTCTGAGGCTAGGTCCTGAAAAACATGGTAGATTCTACCTTACTTTCTCTAGATCATTTACTCTTTGGGAAGTCAATAGCCATGCGTTGAGGGCATTCAAACAGCCCTATGGAGAAGTCCTTGTGGCAAAGAACTGAGGCCCCCCACCAACAGCAAGCATCAACTTGCAAGCATATGAATGAACTCTTAGAAGCAGATTCTCTCCTCATCACTTTTCAGATGACTGAAGCCGCAGTTGATATCCTGCCTGCAATCTCAATAGAGACCTTAAGCCAGAACCACCGTGTAAGCTGCTCCTGAATTTTTGACCCACATAAACTATGAGATAATGTTTGCTATTGTTTTAAGATTACACAGTAATAGATAACTAATTCATAGACATACTCGATTCCTAACTGAAACAGAGCCTAAGGGGTCAATTTGACATAACCACATCTGACACTTGGATGATCCACGTTCTCCAACCTGCTAAACTCCCATCCTCAGAGGTACAGCTTCCCTTCTCCTCTTGCCACCTCCTCCTGAACACACATGAAACACTCAGCACCCTCCTATGTATTAGACATTGATTGATAGCTGTCATCAAAGAAGCAAGTTTACTACTTTCACCTTGAGGAATAATTTCTGCCAGTTCTTTCTCCTTCCATCTTGCTCAGGTGCAAGAGTTCTCACTTCCATACCACCTCACTCCTGGGTATCTACAGCCCCACCACCTATTATATAGTGGGCCTACAAGTATTCAGGGCCATGGAAAGTGGGGTACCCATATGTATTGGTGGGGAGCTGAGACAAGTTTGGGGGGACAGAGAGGAGTCCCTCAGCCAACTGCCTCTGATGGGCCCTCTTCACTAGCCTGACTCACTAGACAACTAGACTTGCACATGAAAACTGGTCCCTCAAGACTCCAGGAACAGAGGAACTTAGCTATAAAAGATAAACTCCTCAGGTCTCTTCCTGGCATTTCTACTCCAACTGTTCTCCCCAAAGCCATGGAAGTTATATCCAATCTGAGTGGCTGGAAATGTGCTCACACAATGCTTGAAAACTCTTCTTACGCTAAGAACTTTGAAAGTGAGACCAGGAATGTGCTGCTGCTTCTGTTTTGATTCTATAAGGGACCCTGTTCCTTCAAAGAAGAAGCTAACTTTTCTAATTGCCATTTGAACAGGAAAAGAAAGTTCTTAGAATGGAAGTGAAAAAAAAAATAATGAGTTCAAGATATAGTGGGGAAGAACAACAAGATTTTGAACATAAACTATGTAAGTGTTCTCCAGAGAACAGAACTAATAGGATGAAATTTATTATAAGGAATTTGTTCACACAGTTATGGAGACCAAGAAGTTCAATGATCTGTCATCTGCAACTTGGAGACCCAGGAAATTCCAGTTTGAGTTTAAAGGCCTAAGAACCAGGAGCATGGATTGTCTAAGTCCCAGTTCAAGGGCAGGAGAAGACTGACATCTTAGCTCAGCAGTCAATCAGAAAGAGAGAATTCAACCTTCCTCCACCTTTTTGTCATATAAGGGCCTTGAACAGGTTGGATGATGCCCATCCACTCTGGGGAGGGCAAACTGCCTACCCAGTCCACCAAATTCAAATGCTAATCTCTTCCCGAAACACCCTTACAGACACACCCAGAAATAACATTTAACAAGACTATCTGGGCATCCCATGACACATTCAAGCAGATACACAAAATTAACCATCATGTAAATAAAAACTTATTTATGGTGCACATGCCACTCGCTACCTCACACCCAGTGCTCTGTGGACAAGGACCTCTATACACACGCTATGCTATTTTCTCCCACTTTCTGCGCTTCTCTTCCCAAAACCCTCTTTTCTCAACTTCATCTCTAGCTAAGTCCTACTCACACTTTAAGACTCAACCTAAGCAACTATTTGGGGTGTGTTAGGAGCAACTCTGGACACTTCCATAATACCCATGCTCTTAACCACTGTACACAGCTCCCATGACACTCTGTGTACCCATTAATAGTCTTACATCACTGACCCCATATAGCTCTATCTCCCCCATCACTTTGAGCACTTCTTAGGAGAGGAGCTTTGTCTAAATCACTTCAGTATTCTCAGCCCTTATCTAGATTCTAGAAGAATGTCAAGCAAATAGTGATCTTCAATAAACGTGCGCTAGGTGAAAAAAATGATTGAATAAGTGAATATGTAATATGCACTGCACAGTGGAACACTAACCTATCCACTCTTAGATCAATGTCCATTTTATTTTCTTAAGCTAGAAACATTTTTCTCAAGCAATGGGGCGGGGCGGTGGGGGGGGAGTGGTGCTGCTCCCTAACCCTGTGATTTCCTACTCTTTTTTTTTTAATTTTATTTATTTATTTATTATTTTGGGGGGTACACCAAGATCAATCATCTGTTTTTATACACATATCCCCATATTCCCTCCCTCCCTCAACTGCCTCCCCACCCTCCCTCAAGTCCCCCCCACCCTCCCCATCCAGTCCTCTAAGGCATCTTCCATCCTTGAGTTGAACTCCCTTTGTTATACAACAACTTCCCACTGGCTATCTATTTTACAGTTGGTAGTATATATATGTCTGTGCTACTCTCTCGCTTCATCTCAGCTTCCCCTTCACCTCCCGCCCCCCCAAACCTCGAGTTCTCCAGTCCATTCTCTGCATCTGCGTCCTTGTTCTTGTCACTGAGTTCATCAGTACCATTTTTAGATTCTGTATATGTGAGTTAGCATACAATATTTGTCTTTTGATTTCCTACTCGTAAAGCCAGTCTTTAAACCACCACACTTAGGAAGAAGAATTCCATTTCACTTCATTTTTCTAACTCAAATAAATCTAGGTTCAATGACTCTCCAGAATGGTGAGAAATTCAATCTCAGTCACATTTGCAGATGTGAAAGTATAATTTTCAAAATGCTAAAACGTAATTTTCGTATAAATACATAAGGAGCAAAAAAATATATAAGGAGTATTAAAAATTTCCACAATTCATTGATGAGGAAAGGCAGGATGCAAAAGCTGGTTCAAGGGAGGACACAAGAAAATAAGCTAGAGAGAGAGTCTGTGATAAAGGAAACAGGGGAATAAGATTGCTAAATTAGATGCAAAATTCATTAATGCTCTACACAGCAACAAAATCATCACACTTGGGGTTATCTTCTCTACCAAACAGAAGCATTTGCATCTCAACAAGGCAAAAACCATTCAACTTCTGTCAGTTTCCTACGAGCAAATATCTAATTTTATAGAGTCTGGGCAGTAGTGACCATAAAGAGTAAGCTCAACAAAGTTAGCTTCCCGTACAGAAAGCAAGTGAACTCTATTCTGGACATAATTCTACCAATAAATAGGTTAAAATGAGAGGGAGTTAAGGTGAAGTTTGGGGATCTATATATTTAAAACAAATGTGGAAATAAGATTAAACTGGATTTAGACACAACATATATATGCGGCAGGGGAATAGTCCAGGCAATGTGACCAGGCAACGTGAATAAAGACAACAGAGATTGTTAACAGGGATGCCAGTGCCAACGTGTATGCAAAAAGAGAGAAGAAACAAAAGACCTGGTGTTTTCAGATAGTTATCTGATATAAAAACTAACCAGCTGAGTCAAAAAGAGAAGGCTCAAGAGATAGGATTAAGATGGCGGAGTAGGAGAACGCGCGCTCAATCCCTCTTGCAAGAGCACCGGAATTACAACTAAATGCTGAACAATCATTGACAGAAAGAAATTGGAACTCACTAAAAAAGACACCCCACATCCAGAGACAAAGGAGAAGCCACAATGAGATGGTAGGAGGAGTGCAATCGCGTTAAAATCAAGTCCCATAAATGCTGGCTGGGTGTCTCACAAACTGGAGAACACTTATACTGCAGAAGTCCACCCACTAAAGTGAGGATTCTGAGCCCCATGTCAGGCTTCCCAACCTGGGAGTCCAGCAATGGGAGGAGGAATCCCCAGAGAATCAGACTTTGAAAGCCAGCAGGATTTGATTTCAGGACCTCCACAGGACTGGGGGAAACAGAGACTCCACTCTTGGAGGACACACAAAAAAGTGTGCTCACCAGGACCCGGAGGAAGGAGCAGTGATCCCATAGGAGACTGAACCAGACCTACCTGCTGGTGTTGGAGGGTTGCCTGCAGAGGTGGGGGGCAGCTGTGGCTCACCGAGGAGACAGGGGCACTGGCAGCAGGGGTTCTGGGAAGTGCTCATTGGCGTGAACCCTCCCAGAGTCCACCATTAGCCCCACCAAAGAGCCTGTAAGCTCCAGTGCTAAGCAGCCTCAGGCCAAACAACCAAGAAGGTGGGAACACAGCCCCACCCATTAGCAGACAAGCAGATTAAAGTTTTACTGAGCTCTGACCACCAAATCGGATTAAAGTCTTACTGAGCTCTGCCCACCCAGCCCTACCTACCATCAGTCCCTCCCATCAGGAAGCACCCACCAGCCTCCTAGATACCTTCCCCCACAAGAGGGCAGACAGCAATATCAAGCAGTATCAAGCAGTATCAACAGTATTTTGTCTTGTGGAACTGAAAACCACAGCCACAGAAAGATACAGAAAATGAAAAAGCAGAGGACTTTGTACCAGATGAAGGGACAGGATAAAAACCCTGAAAAACAACTAAATGAAGAGGAGATAGGCACCCTTCCAGAAAAAGAATTTAGAATAATGATGGTGAAGATGATCCAGGACTTTGAAAAAAGACTGCATGCAAAGATCGAAAAGTTTACCAAAGACCTAGAAGAATTAAAGAGCAAACAAACAGAGATATGCAACACAATCACTGAAATGAAAAATACACTAGAAGGAACCAATAGTAGATTAACTGAGGCAGAGGGGCGAATAAGTGACCTGGAAGACAGAATGGTGAAAATCACTGATGTGGAAAAGAATAAGGAAAAAAGAATGAAAAGAACTGAAGACAGCCTAAGATACCTCTGGGACAATGTTAAACATGCCAACATTCACATTATAGGGGTCCCAGAAGGAGAAGAGAGAGAGAAAGGACCTGAGAAAATACTGGAAGAGATTATAGTTGAAAACTTCCCTAACATGGGAAAGGAAATAGCTACCCAAGTCCAGGAAGCGCAGAGAGTCCCAGGCAGGATAAATCCAAGGAGAAACACGCCAAGACATACAGTAGTCAAACTGACAAAAATTAAAGACAAAGAAATGTTATTAAAAGCAACAAGGGAAAAATGACAAATAATATACAAGGGAACACCCATATGGGTAACAACTGATTTCTCAGCAGAAACTCTGCAAGCCAGAAGGGAGTGGCACGATATATTTCAAGTGATGAAAGGGAAGAACCTACAAGCAAGAATACTCTACCGAGCAAGGATCTCATTCAGATTTGATGGAGAAATCAAAAGCTTTACAGACAAGCAACAGCTAACAGAATTCAGCACCACCAAACCAGCCATACAACAAATGCTAAAGGAATTTCTCTAAGCGGGAAACATAAAAGAAGAAAAGGACCTACAAAAACAAAAACAAAACAATTAAGAAAATGGTAATAGGAACATACATATCGATAATTACCTTGAATGTAAATGGACTAAATGCACCAACCAAAAGACACAGACTGGCTGAATGGATACAAAAACAAGACCCAGATATATGCTGTCTACAAGAGACCCACTTCAGACCTAGGGACACATACAGACGGAAAGTGCGGGGATGGAAAAAGATATTCCATGCAAGTGAAAATCAAAAGAAAGCTGGAGTAGCAATAGTCACATCAGATAAAATAGACTTTAAAATAAAACATGTTACAAGAGACAAGAAAGGACATTGCATAGAGATCAAGGGATCCATCCAAGAAGAGGGATAACAATTATAAATATATATGCACCCAATATAGGAGCACCTCAATACATAAGGCAAAGGCTAACAACTACGAAAGAGGAAATGCAAGGCAGAAATAGAGACACAGATGTAGAGAACAAACACGTGGACACCAAGTGGGGAAAGTGGGGAGGGTTGGGGGGGGATGAATTGGGAGATTGGGATACCAAATTGTACACTCTAAATATATGCTGTTTATTGTCTGTTAACTGTATCTCAATAAAAGTTCTTAAAAAAAACAACTAACCAGTTATATTGGGCAAATACTCAAAATGTGCCTTGATACAATATTAACTAAGAGGTTTTTTGGGAGTCTAGGATGTGTGACCAGATCCTACCCTTCTAGTATTCTCTGCTACATAAGAGAAAACTCGAAGTGTGAAATAAAGATTTCTACTCCTACCCCCTCACACTGTTCCTCCACACCTAAAAGTCAGAGCTTGCAGGACAGACTCAGAGCCCCCTTACTCCCTGGGCCAGGAACAGTGGGGAGCTCAGAAGCTCTGCCTCTGGAAGGAAGCCTTCCTTCACATGCTTTCCTCACAGAAGTGGGCAATGCAAGATCTCTGAAAACCAAAAATGTGGTGACAAAACTTGACCTGAACTGATGGGAACTGAATGAGACTGAACTGAGTGGCTTAAATGACAGACATTTTCTCACAGTTCTGGAGGCTGGGAAGCTGCAGATTCTGTTCTTGGTGAGAGCCCTCTTTCTGCCCTACAAATGGCTGCCTTCTCACTGTGCCCTCACAATGTGGAGAGAGGAAGCACTGGTGTCTCTTCTTCTTCTTATAAGGGCACTAACCCCTATGGGGACCCCACCCTCATGACGTCATACAAACCCAATTACCTCCCAAAGGCCCCCACACCAAATACCATATAGGCATCAACATATGAATTGTGGGGGGACACAAACATTCTGTCCTTAACAGCACCTGACACTAAAGGCTTTAATTAGGAGTTGTGATCCTGTACCACACCCAGAGATCACCAATGTTAACATTTTGATATCTAATCTGATTTTGATTTTTTAAATTTCCCTGTTGTTGGATATTTAGGAAGATGCTTTTGATTTTCCCTATTTAAAAAAAAAGTTCTTCAATGATTATTTCCTATGATAAATTCCTTAAAATGGAACCAGCGTAAAGGGACATGCATGTTTTTAGACTCTTGAAATATGCTGCCAAACGACTTTCCTGAATTGTTGGCCAGTATTTAATAAGGCCATCTCAGCACAACTCATTCTGAGTCTTATAGCTGCAGCATTATTTTTTATTTATAGAAAACCAGCACATGTGTTTGATAAAGTACTCAAGTAGGACAGGAATGTATACATCGTTGTTGCCAACTTCGAATCCCTTTTCCAAAGGAAGGAACCAAGGGAAGAAGGGAGGGAAGCTGAGGGAGGTTAACCTTATGTACCACATATTTTCCTTAAATCCTTCTTAGTCTTTGCTACTGCCTCCATTAACATTCTCCAGTCCTGCACCTTTAGATGCCAGGTGAGGATAACGCCCCTCATTATATTCCAAGCTTGGCCTTCCCTCGGCTGTTTAATTTCTCGACTTTTCTAATCTTTGCTATTCAAACACAGTTAAAAATTCCCTTTCTACCACCTATTTTCTTATTTTAACAGGATTTGCCATCCCCTAGGCATCGGTCCTGGCTGAGAAATTAGAGAAAATTATGCTTAACATTTGTAAACTCCATTAGATCTCTGGCTACTGACATAATCTTCTATATCTTCTTCAAACCACATAGCTAGGGCCATGATGAGAATACACTTGTGGTGAAGCAGTCTCCTCTGGCTTCACCAAGACTTTGCCCTTTAAAGTCTGACCCCAGGAAAGATACTCCATCTTCACTCTAGACTAGATCTCTTGGGGCTGAGGTACAGAGGAGATACAGGCCCTATGTTGGTGCCCCATGAGTGTTGCATGATTGGAAGAAGGGCCATAGCTGGGGGTACAGGTATTCTGAGTTGATCAGGACAAGAATTGTCCACCATCACAGCCACTGGTTCTGCCTGTTGAGTCCTCATTCTCTGACAAACTCACCCTCCTGAACCCTCAGCTGGTTATGGTGGAGAGAAGAGGAAAACAAAAAAACCCCATGTGAATTCATTATAATCCTGCTAGGTAGCTCAGATCTATTCATTTTGGATGACGCATTCCCCAATACCCACTCTAGGGTCACAGAGATGAATCCAACACAGACACTTCCCAGGAGAGGACAAACACTGTGATAGGGTTCCTTCTAAAGCTCTTCCCTCTGAATCATCGTTGGTATTGTACAAAACCATGTTCTGTTGCAAGAAATAGGATTCATGTAATGGAGCAGCTTCTGCAAGTTGTAGCCCTTGCAAGGAGAATGCATCAGGCTGTGCAAACTTCCCTGTGATACTTAAACAACTACCTCCAGATGAGGAAGTAAATGAGGAGGAGACAGGAAGGGGTCTTGGGCACCTGCTCTGCTCCCTGTCCCAGCTCTTGACATCTGGCTTCCTTCCCTGGCAGTTAAGCCCCAGGGTCCCCATGCTGTGCTGTGGTGCTGCAGGCCTGTCTGCCCCTTCCACAATAGCTCTGTTTTTTTTCTCTCCACATCAAAACCCCAGGCCAGAGACTCTGCCCCACCCTGTCCCTCTAGACTTCTCAGTTTCAAACCACACTCTTTGGCCTGTATTTCTATTTGGCCTCTAACACCATTAACACCCACTACCTAAGACTTTCTTTCTCATTTACCAAAGACATAGTAAGGCTGTTGGCTACGTGACACTATTCAGACTTGTAATATGTGAAAGAAAGTCATCAAATCACACATCCATTTCCCAATTTTCCATAGACTTCATGTGTCTGGCAATATGTTTTCAAGTACTATGTTTTTCAGGGATGTGTTTGTCATACAATTGAGATTTGACTGTGCAAAGACTTCATACTGATTTTTTTTGTTTGTTTTCATTTTTATCCCCAATTTGTAGCCATATTCTCATTTGACAACAATTTCTTATACATCTTAACACAGTTACACTTAGGCCTCTTGCTTACAAGTTCAGGCTAATTTGCATTATCAAATGATACCGTATTTTGATGGTAAGTAGCCTATCTTTAGATTTAACTATAAATGTTTCCATTTTATGAAAGTCTATAATTTAAAAATGACGTAAGTTTCAGCCTATAGCCACCTCTCTTTGAAATACTTTCTAGACGATGTTCTTACAAATTATTTTGTATCTGGTGCTATAATTACAGTCAAAGTAGTCCAGTCTGAGAAACATCTACACTAGAAAAGTATATTATTAGACATACCAGTGTTTAGGTTGAGCCTTTCCTTTGGCAAACAACCTGCAGATTGCAGCTGGAGGGTATTTCCTGAGCTACCTTGTCCCTAAAACCTCTTAATGAAAAACAAGGAATGAAAAAGTTGAATAATGGTGTTGACACTAGAATGTGGACCCAGGTGAAGGGTCTAGAAATATGGACAAAGGCTGCCTTGAAATTACTGAAATTCTCTGACCAGAGAAGCAGGAATGAGAAGGTGAACAAGTTATTGATGCTGCACTCAGGATCAGAGGGTGGGCCCAGCCCACCTGAACATTCCAACCCAGATCCTGACCATCTTGACAGAGATTCCTAAGCCCTGGGACTACAGCAGGGCCTCTTTCAGCCTCTCATCATGCAACTGTTTCTGCAAGGAGGGCCAGAGAGCCCAGTTCACGATGCCACTCCCCACTGATGCTCAGCTGAAAACCTACCCCAGAGAGACATGTGCCCCTTCCTGAAAGTTCTGGGGTCGACCACTCCTGCCCTTATCCAAATTTAGACATTCCCTGTGCCTGGCTGGATCTGGCCCCTGAGATGTTCCATGGTGCTGTTTGAAACAAAGGAACAAGATGCTTTTAGGGCCAAGGAACACATTGGGCTCACCGGGAGGCCCCGGCAGCTCCTAATAGGATCAGCATGGGCCATGACACAGACTCCTTTTTTTTAATTCCTGATCTGCTACCAACTGTGAGACCTTAAGCAAGCTGCTTCACCTCTCTCATGAGGCCCCCATTTCTCCATCTATAAAGTGCAGATAATACCCTATAGGGGATGTGGTGGCCATACTGAAAATATGCACAAAGGAAAGTATTATGAAAATACCCAGTACAATTATTGGTCTGGCAATATGTTGATGCTAGGCCTTGAACAGTTTGCATTACTTTCTAAAAATAAAAAGGCTGTTAAGAAAATTTTATGAGAATTCATCTTTCCACTCGTGTAATTTTCATAAAAACTCTGGAAGTACTAGCATGTAAACAATGCCAGATACTCATTTTCTTTATAAATATCTATAATTGAAATCAGCTTTATAAAACAGAACAAACCCAAGTAAATTATATGCACATGTAATTACAAAATTTTTGTCTCATTAACAAAAGCTTATGTAAATCTGAATTAGGAATGTAAAGGGCATCCTTGAACTTTCTGATCCATTTCTTCAAGCTTAATTGCAAAAATCTTAAGAACCATACAACTACTCCCACTCCCTGAACTAAATCCAAAGGAAGAGAGACAGTGGAGAATGAGCCAAAACTCAAGGCTTGGGGATGCCCATGCTTTAAAAGTGGGGCAAGAATGCTCAAAGTCATTGCCAGTTAAAAAATTTAAAAAAAAAAAAAAAACTACTAGAATAGCTAAAATTAAAAGGACTGAAAACACCAAATGTTGATGAGGATGTGAAGCAACCAAAACTCCCATACTCTGCTCGTGCGAGTGTAAAATGGGACAACTTTGGAAAGATTATTTTATTATACATTTGAACATGTACGTACTGTACTTCTGACCCTAAGTGTTTACCCAAGAGAAATGAAAATATATGTTCACAACAATTCTTGTACAGGAACTATTCATAATGGTCAAAAATAGAACATAACCCAAATTTCTACCCTCAGGAAAATGGATAAATGAACTTTGGTATAAGATGGATACCACTCAGCAACAAATAGGAAAAAACTACTGTCAGATGATAAATGAATTTCATAGACATTATGCTGAGTGAAAGAAGCCAGTTATAAAAAGCAGACAATGTATGAATCTATTCATATGAAGTTCTACAAAAGACAAAACCATAGTGAAAAAAATCAGAAAAGTGATTAACTCTGGGAGGATTGACTAAGGAGGGGAATGAGGGGACTTTCTGGGGTGATGGAATATTCTGTGCCTCAACAGGAGTGTGTGTGTATTCATGTGTCAAAATATATCAAACCATACACTTAATGATATGTGCATTTCACTCAATATAAATACTGCCTAAAAAAAATACTGAAAACAAATGCTGAACTCCAGATAGTAGACTGCTTTTCTCAGTGGTGTGAGTTAGCAATTCTGAAACTACTTTCTGTGTATCCTAGGTTTGAGCAAATAAGTAAATATGTTAAGGGAACTAGGGGCCAGGTTTCTTACTATATCAAAGAAAAGAGTTATAAACATAGAAAAAGGGAAGATTAGAATGTTCTCTGGTTATGGATTGCAATTGAAGGTATCAGTATGAACTTGTGCTTTTTAATAGATAAATAAATAGTTAAGTAAATATATTTTCTAGCTCTGTCCAATGAGAGCACTTAGAAGCAATGACTCCCTGATAGCAATGAGCATATCTAGCACTGTCTTTGTTTCTAAATACCATTTTTCATTAAATGAACCAGGGCTCCTTAGAGAAAAGTCTTCTATTCCAGGACTGAAGCTTTTCAAACACAAGATGGAACATCCTTTGTACCATCTAAGGAGATGCTCAATAGGTAGTTTAGAAAATGACCCAGGATCAGCTGAAAGGAGCCCTACTGGCCAAATCTCGGACAATCTGAGCATTAATGATAATAATGTATTATATTCCTTTGTATAAAATAAGAATCCATGAGACCACACCTTTGCAAATAGATACATACATACATAAGTAGGGGAGAAGATAAAGCTCTTCCTTATGGAAAAATGCTAACTAATAAATATAGAAGGAATAATAGAATTAGAAAATCATCAGTAGACTCTAAAACTAGTTTGATTAGGGTGAAAGTTTGGTGAGGAACAGAATACTTATATAATCTCAAAGTACAAATTATTTACTACTTACAAAGGGGAAAGTGGTTAACTTTATGGTGGAGAAATTTGGCAGATAACACCTGTTCCAGTTACTAGGGCTACATAACAAATTATCTCCAAACTCACCACCATTAATCAACCATTTATTATGCTCATGGATTCTGGGGTTTAGATATTTAGACAAGGTGCATCAGGGATGGCTTGTCTCTGCTCCATGATGTTGGAGTTAGCTGGAAAACTTCAGGTCTAAAGGTTGGAATCACCCAAAGGCTCCTTTACTCACATACATTATATACTTGATGTCTGTCACTGGGAGCCTCAGATCTTCTACATGTGGCTAACTGGATTTCCTTACAGGAATGAATGCCTGAATTCACTACTATAAATGACTACTTCTCACTTTGTAACTAATAAGTAATTTATAGGGAGATAGTTTAAGACTGTATTAATACTCTATATCTCAGCCATGCATGTTGTCCACTAATTTTAGCATCTACTAATGATTTTTGCCTGTAACAATTATTACTGTATTATTGTTGCAAACTCTATCTTAACATGCCAGTTTACTTCACAGACATCTACACCTCTTCAAGAAGTCCAAAATATAAACAGAATAATTCTTGGAAGCATAGAATGCATTTGTTTGGCTCACAAGCCTTCATCTTTGAAAAAGACCCTTGCTTTTCTAGTTTGATACTCTTTGCTAAGCCAACAGGTTAAAAAAAAAAAAAAAGACATCTCACCATACCTTTAATTGCATCTCTATTATTGTACACTGAAGTTGAACATTTTTTCATGTTTGAATCATTTGTATTTCCTTTTTTGATAATTATTTGTTCTTATCATTTGTCCATTTCATATTTACTTGCAGGAATTTTTATATACTAAGAAATAATTATGGAAGAAAGAAATATATTATGGAAGATAGCCCTTTATAGGTTATACAGCTTGCAATCATTTTCCCAGTTTTGTATTTCCTCCTTTCTCTTTAAATTTTAACTATTCTCTTTTTATGCACAATATTTTTTCTTGTTTCTTTGCAGTAGAATTTACCATCTTGTATGTGTGTGTGATTTATTAGAAGATCCTTCCAGGTTCTGTATTATTAGTCAACTCTCTCATATTTTAACATACTACTTCTATTATTTCATTTTTCACATTTGTATATTTGATCCATCTGGAATTTAATCTGGTGTAGAAAGTGAGTTAGAGATTCAATGTTTTTCATATAATTATCTAGTTATCTAGTCTAAACATCATTAAATGGATAATTCATCTTTTCCATAACCAATGCACATTTTATCATATATTAAATTCCCATACATATTTGGCTCGACTTTCTAGTCTGTATAATGATCTCAGCTATGCATTTTTACCATGTTGTTTTAATTATTGTACATTTATAATGTTTCAGTGTCTTGTATGACTAATATCTCTTCTACTCTTTTTCTTTTCCAAAATTTTTCTATTCAAGAATATGTTGGACAGGTTCTTCCTTGACAGTACAGTGGTTAAGGCTTCATGTTTCCAATGCAGGGGACCTGGGTTTGATCCCTGATCAGGGAACTAGGATCCCATATGCCACGTGGCATAGATGAATAAAAAAAGAATGTGCTGGACAACATGGAAGAAATGGACAAATTCTGAGAAAGGCACAACCTTCCCAGACTGAACCAGGAAGAAATAGAAAATATGAACAGACCAATCACAAGTACTGAAATTGAAACTGTGATTAAAAATCTTCCAACATGGAAAACAATTTGGAGGTTCCTTAAAAAACTACAAATAGAACTACCATATGATCCAGTAATCCCACTTCTGGGCACATACCCAAAGAAAACCATAATCCCAAAAGAAACATGTACCATAATGCTTATTGCAGCACTATTTACAATAGCCAGGACATGGAAGCAACCTAAATGCCCATCAACAGATGAATGGGTAAAGAAGATGTGGCACATATATACAATGAATATTACTCAGCCATAAAATGGAGTGAAATGGAGCTATATGTCATGAGGTGGATAGACCTAGAGTCTGTCATACAGAGTGAAGTAAGTCAGAAAGAGAAAGACAAATATTGTATGCTAACTCACATATACGGAATCTAAAAATGGTACTGATGACCTCAGTGACAAGAACAAGGACGCAGATGCAGAGAATGGACTGCAGAACTCGAGGTTTGGGGGGGCAGGGGGTGAAGGGGAAGCTGAGATGAAGCGAGAGAGTAGCACAGACATATATATAGTACCAACTGTTAAATAGATAGCCAGGGGGAGGTTGTTGTATAACAAAGGGAGTTCGACTCGAGGATGGAAGATGCCTTAGAGGACTGGGACCGGGAGGGTGGGGGGGACTCGGGGGAGGGTGGGGGGGGGAGTCAAGGGAGGGAGGGAATACAGGGATATGTGTATAAAAACAGATGATTGAACTTGGTGTACCCCCCCAAAAAATAATAAATAAATAAATAAAATTTAAAAATAAATTAATTAATTAATTTAAAAAAAACAGATGATTGAACTTGGTGTACCCCCAAAAAATAATAAATTAATTAAAAAAAAATCTTCCAACAAACAAAAGTCTGGGACCAGATGGGTTCACAGGTGAATTCTATCAAACATTTAAAGAGGAGCCAACACCTATCCTTCTCAAATTCTTCCAAAAAGTTGCAGAGGCAGGAACACTTCCAAGCTCATTCTGCAAGGCCACCATCACCCTGATACCAAAACCAGAGAAAGATACCACAAAAAAAGAAAATAACAGGCCAATATCACTGATGAATATAGATGCAAAAATCCTCAGCAAAATACTAGCAAACAGAATCCAACAACACAGTAAAAGAATCATAAACCATGATCAAGTTGGATTTATTCCAGGGATGCAGCAATCAATGTGATGCACCATATTCATAAATTGAAGAATAAAAGCCATATGATCATCTCAATAGATGCAGGAAAAGCTTTTGGCAAAATTCAACAACCATGTATGATAAAAACTCTCCAGAAAGTGAGCATACAGGGGACCTACCTCAACATAATAAAGACCATATATAACAAACCCACAGCTAACATCATTCTCAATGGTGAAAACCTGAAAGTACTTCCTCTAAGATTAAGAACAAGACAAGGATGTCCACTCTCACCACTACTATTCAACATAGTTTTAGAAGTCCTAGCCATGGCAATCAGAGAAGAAATAGAAATAAAAGAATCCAAATTGGAAGAGAAGTAAAACTGTCACTGTTTGCAGACTACATGATAGTATACATAGAAAATCCTAAAGATGTCACCAGAAAACTACTAGAGCCTCATCAATGAATTTGGTAAAGCTGCAGGATACAAATGCAAGAAGTCTCTTGCATTCCTATACGCTAACAATGAAAGGTCAGAAAAAAGGACTTTCTCTACCTATCTATCTATCTATCTATCTATCTATCTATCTATCTATCTACTTTTCCCAAAGCCAGTGTGTTGAATGTTCTATTTAATTTCATCAAGAGAAAAGAAAGAGAATTGCTTGAGGCTGTTTTTGGTATACAGACCTAGACCCTAGATTCATTTCCTACCATTTATTGGTTGGTGATGGATATTAGAAAGAAAGAAAATCCTCTTCCTTCTATTAAAAAATGCTGCTTCAGCTTATTTTAACTACATCCCCCCTTGGCAAACACCAGTCTGTTCTCTATGTCTGTGATTCTGTTTCATAGATAGATTCATTTGTGTTATATTTTAGATTCCACATATAAGTGATATCATATGGAATTTGTTTTCTCTTTTTTTAATTTTAAAAGTACATTTATTAACTTAGAGTTCAGTGACATTTTTGAAAGGTATATACTGAATTCATTATTTGCTGAGGTTTTCTCTTGATGAAACTAGAACATTCAACACACTGGCTTTGGGAAAAGTAGATAGATAGATAGATAGATAGATAGATAGATAGATAGATAGATAGATAGGGTCCTTTTTTTAAAAAAAGGCTGCTTCAGCTTATTTTAACTACATTAGCCCCAGTTAATACAACTGAAGAAATAGTGAGAATGAAAGTGAGACTGAAGGGTTAAAAAACGGAAGATTTTGCAGTGCTTATCAAAGGTCATAACACACATCCACTTAGGATGTGGGCTTTGCAGTCACCACACTGCCCTTAAAAGAAAAAAATTTTTCCTTTAATGCAACTATGCGTAATTCTCAGAACTTTTCATCGTCTAATTTGAGGTAGCAAATTTATATGCCAAAGGGGGCCAGGCAGGTGACACAATTGAGTGAAGCAATCCTGGGATAATAAAATAGGGGAAGGTGAGGACTGGGGCAAACAGCTTGCCTTATGCTTCACTACAGGGACAGCTTCCCCTCAGCACCAATCAGTGGCCTCCGTGAGGTAAGATTCATGTTGCTGTATCTTCTAATTTTTTAAAAGAAGCCAGAAATCCAGATATAATATATGAAAGTTCCCAGTTGCTAAATGCTGGCTCAAATTTCCCAAAACGAAAAATACTGTGCAGGCCCAGCATAACCCAGGCCCTCAGGCCAACCAGGGTGAGTCCCTCCCTGCTCTCACCCTTGCTCCTGTACCTCCAGCTGAGTGGTGACCCCAGCAGAGAACAGAATCCTGTGCTCCGTGGCAGCACTCGGCACAGGCCATGTGGAATCCAGCCAAGGCCATCTCTGTACTCCAGACTGAGCATTACCACCCCAGTTTGATGGGATTTGCACAGGAGACAGAAGTGGAAAATTAACTTCTGATTTTTAACATTTTCTTATTATGGCACTGACCACCTCCAGGAAATCACCATCCTCTTAACTGCCTCCTCCCAGTGAAACAGCTGTTTGGACCCTTTTCCTAGCAGACTGCACATGGGGCACCACATTGGCTTCTAACAGAATGGCAACCAAGGTCCGCATTCTAGACTCCAGAGGAGGGGCGGAGTCCATCCTCCACACTCAGGATGCATTGATTGTTTCACAATTATCACATTTTGTGAAAGAATCCTCCAACGTTAGCACATCGCTTAAAATTCATCAAAGAGTTTCTCTTTGAGAGCAGCATTTTAAAAAAGAGACCTATTGATCTACAACATTGGTACGCTGATTTGCAATTTTCAGAGTGTTTCCTGTCCTTTTCTTATTTAATCTTAAAACAACCCCATGTGGGAGATGTTACGATAATCCTCATTTTACAGGTGAGAAAGCAGAGATCAACGCAGTTTGATAGTTCACCGGAGCTCCACAAAATTAGTGCTTCTCTGCAGGCAGTTAGCGTTCCCTGTCTATCTTCAAATGGTTCATCAAGTAACCCCTACCACAAGTCTTTGTCCCTGTTTTGTGTGAAAAATCTATGTAGGAAGAAAGAAACAAATAGAGCAATTTCTTTCAAGCCTCAGAAAAGGCAGAAATAAACTTCACAAAATCCTAGAACAGAAGCTGAGGCAAACAGAACTCAGAAAGAGAGCCAGCTAGAATCCCTGGAGTGATGAGTTCCCTGGGAAAAGTCAGGCAGGATAGTGCCTGGTTAGAGAAAAATAGTCATTAGAATTGTTTGTCTGTTTACTCTGAATAGTTCTTCCACTCTTTATATGCGTCTTTAGTAAAATGTCCCCTGTTTTATAAAATGAAGTTTTGTGTGGTTTTTTACAAACAGGAATCTATAATATTTTTACAGAGCTGGAATATACAAGGCTAATTTTAGTTTATCCAAAAGCAGGTACTCTCCAGGGAGGCAAGTGAGTCTCTATCGCCACCTAGTGAACATTTCTAAATGGGAAACAGTAGAGGAGGCTCGCCACGGGTGCTTGGAGCCTTCAACCACATCTCACCAATGACATCCATGTGGCAACCACATGGCCAGAGCAGTCTGGGAAAGCCAATCCATAATTAAATGTCATTTCTGATTAGAAACCGATCGCATTTAAAAGATCTTGAAAAATTTCTTGCAATATTTGAAGTGAAGCATCACAAATTGAACAGGAGCTCTCACCTGATCTATGTGCCATGCTCCTCTTCTGCTCTCCAATATTATGTTCACACTTTCTCTTAACCAGACTGCTGCTTTGTTGACGTAAACATTCAAATTCAGTGTATGTACCATGTGAGCTGACCATATTCTACGCGCAAACCTGACTTACTTGATTCTTTGGACTTCAAACCTGTGACGTGCCTTCCTTGTTCTCCAGCCACAGCAGCCTGTCATCCAAGCCTATCATTTTTGCTTTCAAAATATTTTTAAATTAACCCTTTCTTCCTACTGCCACATCCCATTCCTGGCCTTTATTCCTGAATTCTGGTTTCTCTCATTTACTCAACACATTTTGACTGGGCACCGACTGCTGCTATAGTCAGCCACATCACTTGAAACAGTGTGGAGACATGAAGGCAGCACATGGGAAAGGGCATATTGACAGAAGGTTTCCGGTGAAACTGTGCAGCTCAGGTCAAGAAGGATGAGGAGCTTCCCTGTGGGCTTCCTGACATGAACTCTTTCTAGTTCAATCCACCATGCCGTCTCTTCAGCCTGACTGCTCTCCTTCATTCCTGACTCAAAGCTTTCAAGTTCCCTCCTTCACCCATTCAGCTCATGCACCGTGTCTGTGTGGCTCTGTGCTCAGAGATACAGATGGGGTGAGATCCAGTCCCAGGCCTTAAGGAGCTCAGCAGGAGAAGGACCAGCAGACCCACAGTTATGGAGAGAGCTGCCTGAGGCAGGGACAACGGGTGCTCTGGGTCCCAGAGAGGGTGTGAGAAATTCTGCTAGGCAATGGAAAAGCTGGCCTGAAAGATGAGTAGAAGTTTATCAGCTGGATGTGGGGGAAGGCTAAGCAGGGAGCATCCCAGGCAAAGCGAGCTGCAGGTAGAAAGACACAGAAGAATGAACGGAAGGGTCAGTGACAGCAGTCCCTCTGCATGGTGGGAGAGGAGGTGCATGGTAATGTGTACCACATGGTAGTGTGGTAATGACCCAGATTCTGACCACATCACTGGATGTGATGGCCATATGTTCCCTCCACCACGTGGATTTCTCATCCCTGAGGATGCCTGAGGCAATAACAACTAATAATAAGGTTTCAAATGAATGAAATCCCATGCAGCCACTTCTGACTCTCATTTCACATGCTGCTGCACTGATATGGCTGGGGTTGTATGGGGCCCAACAGTCACTGTGAATCAGGCTCTGGGATCAAGGCTCATGTGCACAAGCCACAGTGTGGACTGAAGTGGTATAAGTTGTAGGACTCAGGCATCGATGGTCCTAGCTGCAGGAGTGTTGGCATCTGATGGCTCAGGTGAGTTTTCCTCTAGGACTTGCTCTCAGTTGAAGAGAGCGGCCTCACCCAAAGTCATGTCCCCTTCCCACAGATAACTCACATCTGGTGATGGATGCAGGGAACTAAGCCTGGCCGCTTGCCTTGATACAGAACAACTCTAGGGGACCACTCCAGCTCCAGAGCCTCCCACAGGACTGGCTGACCTTGTCACCCTGCATGGCAGCTCAACTCCCTCCTCCCAATCCTGCTTCCTTCACTCCACCATAGGTGTCCATCCCAAAAGCACTCCCAATGCACACCAATCTCTGTCTCAGAGTCTGCTTTCCAGAGACCCTTATCCATAACAGATACCTTAGGCAGCCTGGTTCCCATTCAAACAAGACCAGATGGTATTAACATAGTTTCAGAAATACTGTATCGATCTGAAGGAAGTTGGTCAGCCATGGAAACCCCGAAGAGGTTCACCCAAGCTCTGCTGGGAGAAGGAGCCTTGTCAGGGCCTCACAAGCTCTGTGCCACCTGGAAGGATGCTTCCCTCCTAGGGAGATGGATGTGCAGGGCTGCTGAAATCTGGTGCCCATGATATGCACCCACAACCTGTAACTAAATCCTCTTTCCCCCTTCTCATGCTCATCAAGAGACACTGTGATTCTCCTTTGCCTTTCTGTGTACCTACAGAGAGTGCCTGAATGTGCAGTCCATCTGGCAGTTACACTTTCTTATTTTCAGTCAGCACACTGACATTCAGGCTTGGAGTCTGCCACTTGCAAACTCCGTCAGCCTGAGTGGACTGATGGGTGATGAGAGTGGGGAAGACATATGTGCAAGCCCACAAGGCAGAGTCCAAAACTTGGATGACAGTCAATTCGCCATGGCAATGCCCTTCTGGGGGTCTCTCGGTGGGCAGACAGTCCACTGCCTCTCATGACATCTCAGCCTAGACTTTCAAATGTCTATAAAGTTAACTCAGAGGGAACACAGAAACCCTTCTGCTTTCCCAATATAGTCCCTTCTTAGGCCAAACTCACTAAGAAACAGAGCTTTTTTCCCCCAGATGTCAGGGAAGATGACTGGGGGTTTGGAAGAGATTTTTCATAAGCAAAGGTAACTAAAGGAATTGAGAGCTCCCCCTGGAGTAAACCATGACTAAGGCCCTCCTTTGAGTAGGTACTGTTGATATATTAAAGCAAGAATTTCTATAAATAATCCTCTTGGAATAAAGGAGATGGTTGTTCTGGTACCTGCTTTCTGACTTCACTTCAAAATCTCAACAGAAAAGTGATGATATTATAAGTAAACAGCCAGTCAAAATCATGTCTGCCCAGCCTGCTTGATGTCATGAAAAACATCCACTCAGTCCCTGAGACCAGGAGGCCAGGCTATCACGTCCAGATCCTGTCTTTGAAAATTGGAATTCTAGATGGACATTTCCTGTCTCTCACAATCTGGTGTTTCCTTGTGGGGAGAGGGTACCTTCCAGGTCTCTGCTTTTGAAAATTGACTTCATATTGGAATTTGGGAAATCACTCTCATCTCTACACCACCTCTATCTCCTCCCTAATCTCTCTCCTCAACCCTGTATTACATCCCGCTCTTCTATGAAGTATGGGTCCCCAGAGGTCTACCAGAGGAGAACATGTACAAGCTCTGGTCGCTCGGTCACTTGAAGTGACCTTCTCCAGGACAGATGTCTGTGTCAGGTGGATCTGGTGACATTACTGTAGAGGTGCCGGCAAGGCCTGTCTCAGAGCGGCAGTGCCAGTGGAGAGCTCCAACTATCTCTCCAGGCCCCTCTCTTGCTCTTCCGGCAAAAGAGGTTCAGGAAGTGTCATAAACAGAGCCCAGAACTGATTCCTAACCCAGGACCCTTCCACTAGGACATTTGCTGAACTGTTTCACTAACACACTAATCAATCACACATTTAGACAACCACTTAGTCCACAAATGTTGACTAGGCCTCTACTGTGGGTAAGCATAAAGCTGGGGTCACTAAAAGGAGCGGGAAGAAGTGCTGGTGCTAAATTCATTTGTTAGTTCTAACAGTTTTTTTATGTGTGGAATCTTCAGGGTTTTCTACATATATGTTCATGTCATCTGTGAACAGAGATCATTTTTCTTCTTCATTTCCAATTTGGACGTACTTTGTTTCTTTTTCTTGCCTAATTACTCTAGCTAGGAATAGGGAGGGCTTTTTTTTTTTTTTTTTTTTGGCTGCGTTGGGTCTTCCTTGCTGCACTCAGGCTTTCTCTAGTGCAGTGAGTGGGGGCTACTATTCATTTTGGTGCAGTGGCTTCTCATTGCGGTGGCTTCTCTTGTTATGGAGCATGGGCTCTAGGTGCAAAGGCTTCAGTAGTTGCAGCACGCAGGCTCAGTAGTTGTGGTACACAACTGAGTGCCCTAGAGCACTCAGGCTTTAGTAGCTGCAGCGTGTGGGCTCAGTAGGTGCAGTGAGCAGACTCTAGGGCACACCGGCCTCAGTAGCTGTGGCTTATAGGCTCTAGAGCACAGGCTCAGTAGGTGTGGCGCACAGGCTTAGTTGCTCCATGGCATGTGTGATCTTCTCGGACCAGGGATCAAACCCATGTCCCCTGCATTGGCACCACCAAGGAAGTCCCAGAAGGCAGATTCTTAACCACTGTACCACCAGGGACGTCCCTAAGGAGGGCTTTTTAAGGGTTCTGCCTATGGCCCTACTAGGCTGTCTTCCTCCCTTCCCCAAAACCCCAGTATGCTAAACTGACTCTTTTGGCTTAATTGACTTGCCCACGTCTACAGCTAATATTTGGTTAAGGCAGGAATCAGTCTGAGACCTATCCGACCACAGACCACCCAAGGCTCTTTCCACTTTCTCTTGAGCTAAGCGATCTATCATTATTAAAATGACATTATTGAATTGAACAGGTAACACCCATTAACACCTCAACAGAGATTCCTTTAGAAAAGGGAGTTCCAAGCTTGGGTCAGTATTGACTCTGGCGGAGCAGAGGAAGAGTTAGAATTGGGTCCAGGTGGGAATGGGGCCTCTGGAGAGCAAAGAAAAGGCAGTGGAGGCCCTTAGGTAAGGGGTGGAGTAAAGAGGAGTAGAGCTGATGGAGGGCTGTGTAAACTCTGATTGAGGTAGCTACCTGTTTCCCAAACTCCCATCCATGGGGTATCACTAGCATGATTTCTGTTATATTCTAGTACCACCTGTACTATTATTGACTCTGTTTTTCTAAAAATAAATATATTTTCAAAGGAATTTTATATCTCTAAATCCCTACCAGAATCATTTGCCATAAATAGAATGTAACTGTAGAAAATAAATACAATGAAAACAATAGCATATTTTTAAATTCTAATTGTTAAATAGTTGCCTGCCAAAGGATGCCAGCCTGGGGACTATTTTCTCTGTTAAAAAGAGAGATTAGCATGAGTTAGGGCGGTGTAGAAAACATTACCACCATGCTAAATTTCTCCTTGAAATAATGAGAAAAATTAGAAAACAATTAAAAAGGGAATAAAATTTTCACCCTCTAATTCAAAGTTATTTTACATTGGGGTGATGTCCCATCTAAAATTACCTCCCACACCTCCAACAGAACATGTGCTTCAATAAAGAAATTCTGAGATGGAGTATCAGATCTGTCTTGTTTTTATGAAAAGAGCCTAGAGCTCCAGCCCAGAGAAATCTTGAGAAACAGGGGTTATGGCTGGGAAGGGAATCTGGAGCATTTCTAGGGAGGTAACAGCGTGGAGGTTCATCAGAGGCAGCAGAGACTGGAGCCTGAGAAACACAAACATCTCTCATCCCCACAATTAGCTTTCCTAGCAAGACCTGTGGGGAAAGCAAAAGCCATTCAAAGGTTAGAGACAAGAAAGGGAGCTAGCAGGTTCTGCTGAGAATTATTGGCTTCAGGTCTCTGTTCACTCTTCCCTCTTTCATCCCCTTCTCCCTTCCCCTCCCTCTTCCCCCTTCTTCCCTCTTTTCCTCTCTTTCCCTCTCCCTCTCCCTTTCTCTCTCCCTGTCTCTCTCTCTCTCTCTGCTCACAGCAATCTACTGTAGCTCACCTTATACACACAGGAAAAGACAGAGGGAGGCATGCCAAAATGCCATCAGTGTATACTTGAGGGTTGAGAATGGAAGGAGCAGGGCTTGACAGAGACCTTATTTCATGTACAAATCTTTATATGATTTAAAATTTTGAACGAATATGTACAAACTCAATTAAAAACATTTTCACGTCTTGAATAACAACAACCAAAAAGAATGACTGAACAAGCATTATGGTAACTGTGTTTCTGCCTAATGAGAAATCTGTTTTCTGCTTAGATTCAATATGAAAGTTATTCTTTTCACCAAAGAAATTACGTATAATGTCCCACCACCACATTGGCAGCAGAATATGGGGTGTTCAAATTAAAGAGGTGTAGGAGCAAGACTATAGCATAATAAATTTTTAAAGCTATTTTAATAAATAGCAAGTAGCAAGCAGTTAGCAAAAACAACATACTGAAAGATTTAATTTCTGTTAAATACCAATGATGGAGGATGCATTTGAAAAGAACATTGAGCAAGTAAAAGCAAATCATTTTCTAAAATGCCTCTGAAAGTAGTTTCTACCATTATTTTCTACATTCACTCCTTGCTGCCTTTACATGGCATTTATCACAATTTAAAATTCATTTAATTATTTCTCATTTATTTTTTGTTTGTCTCCCCACCACCCCCACTATAGAATATAAGTCCACAGGAGTGGGAACCATATCTGTCAATTACAGTCTCTGGCAAATAATAGGTGCTTAATTAATTTGCTGGATGAATGGTTGGATGAATGAAAACAATGATAAAGATCCTTACATAAGAAAATAACAATCTCAGAACAACCTACTGTTAGATAAAAATAGAGTAGAAAACCCCTTAGAGATCAAAAAACTTGCAGGACATAAGAAGAGAAATTTGGCAGTTTATAGAAAGAATACTTGGCTAAGGGTTTTCACAAGGTTTTTAGTGAAGAGAAATTGCAAATTAATACCTTAGCTTTACTGCCTGAATCAATACCTAAAACTTATAAATTGGTATGTATGTGTGTATGTGTGTGTGTGTGTGTGTGTGTGTGTGTGTGTGTGAGTATACTCAAGTTCACTATAGTATAAACTCTGTAGATTTCTTCAATTCATAATGCAAGTTTGGTGTTTAGAAAGAGCATGGGTTTGGGGCCAGACCAATGTGTGTGTGAATTCCAGCCCCAACACTATGGAGCGTATGTGCTTCTGATTCAAGCAAACTGTGAGGAAATATTTACGAAGCAATTGGGGAGATCTGAAAGTGGGTGATGTTGGGGCATTGTTCGCTTGAATAGGTGGTACTAACAGTGTTGTGGTTACATTCATAAGGGGTCCTCATCTATGGAGACATGTATTGTGGATGCAGTGGTATGATGTCTGGGGTTTGCTTTAGAACAATCAGCATGGGGGCTGGCTAGGAAAATAGGTAAAACAAGACTGACTGTCAACTGATGGTTGTTGAAGCTGTGGTTGGTTGCACAGGACTTCACCATTCTGTTCCCTTTATTTTTGTATAAATTTGAAATTTTTTCATAATCAAAAGTTTAAAAACAACCCAACAGAATAACACACTAGTTGAGTGACCCTTTTCTGTGTCTTAGTTTCCTCACCTATAAAATTGGGATAATAATAGTACCTATGTTATAGACTGCTATGAGGTTTAAATAATGTAGTAAGTATATCAAACATGATAGTGATTGGCACATAGTAAGGGCTCATAAATATTAGTAGTTGTTGACATTAATATTATTAGGGAGGGAGAGAGCACAAAATCTGGATGCATATGTACAGAAATATTAACAATCTAGGCACAGGGATTATGCATGATTTTAATATTCTTTTTTTGGTTTAAATAACTATATTTTCTGATATTTTTAACAGTGAATATGGATTATTTGTATAATAAAAATTAAGCTTGAATGCTGCCTCAAATCCTTTTATGAATGAAATTGAATTATCTAATGAAAGTTTAATGAACATGAAATTGAATTAACCATTAATTGAAAGTTATCGCTTGAAAATTATCAAGGATCAAGGGAAGAAGTCACAGGAAGGAAGCTGGGTTCAGGTCTAGGGAAGTGGACAAAGCTGGAAGTGTCAGCGAGACCTTCCAAGAGGAAAGAGGCCTCCAAAAGCACTCCAAGGACAACCCACCCCACACAGCAGTCCTTTCTGCTTAGTTGTTCTTCTCCTCCATCACAAAAATTGGGTCCTTGCCTTTTTACTCTTAATATATTTTCTCTTAGAAGAAAGCAACCTTCACATAGCCTCAATTATCACTCTCCCAAGGACAACTCTCAAACCCACATCGCCAGTTCTCACTGTCTCTGAGCTGCCTGCCAAGTAATTTCAACTTGGTATGCTCATTTTCACCTTAAATTTCAATATCCCTGTAATGGCACAAATCCTGTCCCACCCCCCACAATATGACACTTACAATGAGACATTACTGCCTTTCCAATTCCACTAGGCCTCCAGTCCCCAGAGTAAAAACCTCCCTCTCTCTCTGCCCTCACAATTGATTCTATTTGACAACATCTACATAGTAGCCTACTATATGCCAGGCACTGGAATTAGAAAGATGAAAATATGTGGGCTCTGCTCTCAGGAGTCAATGCTTATGAGAGTGTCCCTGTCTGGAGTGCTTTGATCATTTTTCACTCAGTGAACTCCTATTCACCCTACAATCTTTTGTGACATTTTTTCTGACTTCTTCCTCTGAGGCTTCAGCTTGGCACCTACTGCTTTGTATCATGGTCACTTGTTGTGCAAGAGAGGCTGATAATTGTCTCCAAATATTTAGTATCTCCTCTTCTCTCATAGCAATAGATTCCCTAAATTTTAGCCAGAGAAGTGACCCCTCAGAATAAAGACTACATTTTGCAGCCTTCTTTCCAGTTAGCTGTGGCCACACGACAAAATTTTAGGCAATGGGATGTGAAAGAAAGTGAGGAAAACAACTTCCAGGGTGAAACTTTTAAAGGAAGGGTTATGGTCTTCTTTCCCACTCCCTCCATCCTTCTGATTGGAGCAGAGATGGACTGTAAGCCCTCTTCGTTCAGGCAGATAAGAGCAACACCTGATGGAGCACAGCCACCACACCAAACCTGGGATGCCTACCTCCAGCCTATCAAGTAAAAGAGAAATAAACCACTTTATTTAAGCCACTGTTATCCCATGTCTCTGCCATAGGCAGCTAAACCTATTTCTTAGATAATATACTTGCCTACCTCTGATTCCCCCACCAAAGTCGTATAATTCTTAAAGGTATTACACACATGTAACTGGAGTATCCAAAAAAAAAGAGGAGGAAAAGCATGAGGCAGAAGGAATATTTGAAGACATAATGGCTGAGAATTTTCCAGAAGTGATGAAAAACCCCAAGCCATAGATTCAAGAAGATGTATGAACTATGTACATCTATATAGGCAGAGTAAATAACGAAAACCACATCTATCATGCCATAATAAAACTGGTGAAAATAATTACAAAGAGAAAAATCTTGAAAGCGGTCAGAAAAAAGGACACATTTATTTGCTCAGTGCTTGGAACAGATCAAGCTCCTGAAAAATATTTGTTGAATGAATGAATGATGGCTCAGGTGAGTATCTGATAGACTCAGATCACCTTGTTGCCCGGCATGTTGTGGTAGAAACACTGGAATGGGTATCAGGAGACCCGAGTTCTAATTCGAGCTCTGTCTTAATTAGCAGTACCAAACTAGACAACCACTTATACTTCCTCCAGACCTCTGTTTCTTTGCTTACAAAAAAAAAAAGCCATATCTATGCCTCTGATGATGGCAGAGTAGCTTGCTGCAGACCAACTCTCCCACTGAGAACATCTCAAAAAGCTAGACAAGATATAAAAGGCAAAAAAAAGTTTTAAAGTATTGCAGAGAAATCTTGGCAGTCAGTACTTGAGGAGACAGGATCTCAGAGAGAAGGGAACCAACTTAAGTGAGTTCAACAATCTGCCAACACTTGCCCCACAATGTTCTTCCTGATTCATAAGTAGTTCAGGGTGAGTGAATAAAAACTCCAGCAGAAAGACTTTGGGAAGCTAACCTTAGCTCTCAGCAGCTGCATAGGATTGAGGAGACAAAAACATCTGCCTTGTCCTGGAAGCTATAAAAGTTCTAATTTAATGTAAAATCTAGTAAGTCATGGATGTGTGTTATGATCTCTGAGGTAACCACTAAAAGAAGAGTAAAAGAATTATAATAACGAGCTAGTAGAGGAGGAAATTCAATGATAAATATATTCCATTTGTCCATAATCCATGGAGACAGAGTGCACGTTTGTGGTTACCAGGGACAAGGAGGGCAGGGAGAAATGGGGAGTAACTGCTTCATGGATACCATGTTTCCTTTCAGGGTAATGAGAATATTTTGGAACTAGACAGAGGTGGTAGTTGCCCAACATTGTGAATGTATTACATGCCACTGTGTTGTCCACTTTAAAATTGTTAATTTTATGTTATATGAATTTCACGTCAATAAAAACTTTAAAATTTCAATAAAAATTGCAAAAATGTGTAAAATACCTCATTTATACAAAAGAAGGCAAGGAAAAAAGAAAAAAGGAATACAGAACAGGTGAGACAAAAGAAAACAAGAAAAGCAAGGTGATAACATTTAACCCAGTGTATCAATAATTATATCAAATGTAAATGGTCCTAATATATCTATCAAAAGACAAAAATTGTCATAAAACTCAACTATACTGCTTATAAAAGATACACTTTAAATATCAGGATACAGGAAGGTGAAGTGAAGGAAGGAAAAAGATATACCATAAACCTGAGGAAAACAGTGAAGCTGAACTAATACCAGACAAAGCAGACTTTGAGGCAAGAAGCATTACTAAAGATAAAGAGGAACAACTCATGATGAAAAAAACTTGGCCCACCAGCAAGCAATAGCAACTCTAAATTCAATTGTACCTCATAACACAACTTCAAAAATATGAAGCAAAACTTGACAGAATTAAAGAGAAATAGGCACTCCAAAAATCATAACGGAAGATTTAATATGCCTCTCAATAACTGATAGAATAAGCAGGGGGGGAAATGACAAAAATATCCAAGATTTGAACACCACAATATACAAATTTGATCTTATTAACTCATAAAGAATGTGGTACCCAACAACTATAGGATACACACTTTTATCCAAGTGTACCAGAATTTTACATTTACCAAAATTGATCACTCTCAGGGCCATAAAGCAAGTCTCAACACAATTCAAAGGACTGAAATCCCACAAAGTATGGTCTCTGACAACAGCAGCATTAAGCTAGAATCAATAACAAAAAGATAACAAGACAATCCCTAACTGTTTGCAATTGAGCAACACGCTTCCAAAACAAGGAGGACAGAACACATGCTCTCCAGGGTCCCTTCAAGGTCTGATAGTCTCTGAGTCTGAGCGCCTCATTTGCCAGCTTTCCACTTCACATCGAGCAGTGCACACCACAGCAAATTTTCCTCGTGTCTTTGGAGGCCAATGGGACTGTCAGCCTTTGCTCCACTCTCTTTGAGAGAGAGAGAGATTCTCTGGGCAAAATGAGACAAGCTCCTACTTGCTCTCCTTCCTCCCTCTGCCTCCTAGGGTTCTGCAGGTGACATTTATGCTCCCCAATGACCATTTTTCCCAACTTGAGGACATACCTTCCAGATTCCCATGAGGCTCTACCAGTCTAATGACAGCAGCCACTGCATTTCCAAGGCTGCTCACAGGAGGGGCAGCAGAAGCCACCCCGAAAGTGATGTCTGGTCTATGTACAGACTCCTCAGACAGAAGCCAGGGAGACTGAGAGACCAACAGCTTGGGGACATCATTCTGCCCTGAACTCTCAAGGCTGGGCCACTTGTGGCCACCTTGTTTGGGTTCCTGAAGGTGGCTGAAAGCAAGTCATATAAACCTGGCATCCCTTGAAGGAGTAAGTAAGGCCTTGTGTAGACCAACTCCCAAACTGCCAAGATCTCTCTTCAGTTACCCTGTCCAGCCTTGCCATGTGCTTATTTGTTGGGAAAGATTGAACACTCCTTCATACTAAGGTAAACATGATTGATAACATTTAACATGCACCCAAAGCTCATTCGCTCAACATACTTTTATTAAGCTCCTACTACATGACAGGTACTCTGCTAGACACTAGTGTTACAAAGAGGAATCAAATGGATTCATAAGTAAGAAAATTAAGCTCTAAAGTGTTAGGGAGAGTATTTTCCAGAATATCCACAGGGACTATCCCCTGGATAGGTCTGAAGTCCAGCATCTTCCTGAAATCAGAGCCTGGGCCATAGCCAATCCTAGAGCCTAGAGTGGTACAGGTCTTATTGCTCCACAGTGAAAGCCAAAGGGTCACCTTCCCCCAACACCAGCACCAGGGCTTCTGCTTCATAAATGACCAGAGTCAAAAGTTTTTGGAGACTGTGACAAAGTAGACATATGGATATGGGGCACACAAACTTAGCTACAACAGGCAAAGCCACTACTACCCATAACCTTGTATTACTGGTGTTGTAGCAGAGCCTCTTGGTCCCAGGGGTTGCATTGAGGCATAGAGAGGACTCACGTGTCATTCTCAGGCAGCACTGTACTTGTATTTTCACAAATGGACAGAAAGAGCAGAAGACATATTCCTGTGGGAGAATGGGAAGGAGGGTTGGTGCTTCAAGTGATGAATACAGGGAGCAGTGTAGGGAGAGGGTATAGCTGAATCCAGACGGCCTAGCTGAGATGGGCAGTGAGCGACCACCAGCCTTCCCTGGAGGTCTGCTGAGCCAGCTCTGGGTTTCACTGCAGGCAGCTCTGATGTCTGGAGCACCTCACTCAGCTGTCCCTCAGTAGCTCTCTACCCTAACCTCTGCCTCCCAGCACACCTGTGGCTCTGCAGTCAGCGACAGGGGCCCACACAGATCACTGTCAGGCTTATCTCCTCAGTTCTGGAGCCAGGCCACCCTCCAGGCCACAAAGCTGACCCACAGTCCTGCAGCCAGATGAACTGACTGGCAGCCAGCTGAGAGCAGGTCCCATGGGCATCACAGAATCAAAGTAGAAGAGGTCACTTAGCTAATCCCTAATGGCTGGGTGAGGAGGTAGGGACAGAGGTCTCCTGGCTCCCCAGACCTAGAATAATCCTTCCTCCATTTCTTCCTTGTCCTCCTGTACACATACATAGGTAGATTCACACATGTGCACATGGGCTCACACATCAGATGCAGAGTTGGGCCCTGACCCCTGGCTGGCAGTTCTGGGTGTTGCCCACGTGACAGTGCTCACTTCCTGTTTGGCTTCCCTGAGGCTTGGAACAGACAGCAAATGGCATTGGGGTCAAGAGAGGGTTCACAAACAACCCTCCTGCAGGGTGGGGCAGAGGCTCCCTGAGGGACCAGCAGCCAGTCCACACAGGCAGGGGAAGGTGACCAGCTCCTTCCCAGTGCCCTCCAGTCCCTGAGGAGTCCCTTAACACTATTTCCCACCCTGACAAGTGTGAGCCAAACTTGGCTTCTCAGTGACAACCCCCACTCCCAGCATAAAAGGTGAGTGACAACATTCTAAAACAGAAAAAAGAAGATGCATGCCTCGCTCTATGAGAAGCTGTCGCCAAAGGGGAAAGGAATGAACGTTTACTATGTACTTGCCATGCATTTTCACATATGGTCTCAGCAATCATCGGAGGAAGATAATAGTTTCCAGCTTTACACAAAGGGAAACTGGGGCCCATGAATGCTAATTATGCAATTTGCCCAACATCATAGCACTACTGAGTGGTGGGATGGCATTCACACTCAGGTCTCCTTGATGGTCAGGAAAAAAAGGCTTGAAGACCAAGGTGGTGATTTGAGAAAGAAACAGTCTATGGAAAGGGCAGAGCTGAGAAGAAAAGCAAAACATGAGGCTTTTGAGTTTATTTTTAAAGCTCGAATTTCTAAAAGAAAGGGATTTATATATGGGATATGTTACATTTCTGGTAGATTTCCAAAAAATAATAGATCCTTCCCCTCTGAGCAAATTTATATCCAGTCTGAGTCCAAAGACTTGAGCCATGTAACCTTGGACAAGCCACTTAATCCTTTGGAAAGGGGCAGATTGGAGACAGCCCAGAAATGAGTTGGCAGAATGAGGAAACTGAAGGCTGCCGATGTGAATGACAAATGCTAGAAATGTGGATGTGGAAGGGCAGAGAGAAACAAATAGACATCTGGGAAAGAGGGTGAGGGCTGATGGTAGTGGGCAAGCAGAAAGAGCATGTCTGAGCCCAACCATCTGGGGGCCTACAAATAGGGCAGGGCACTCAACTATAATCTCCATGTTGCTAAGAGCTCATCTGATTCTGCCACTGCCCCAATGGGGCCTGAGGCCTAGGGGGTATTCAATGATGAGCTAGGAAAAGAGCAAAGAAGAAATTCAATCTTGTGCTCAAATGGAGAAGGTAGGATTCTAAGAGGCTCCTGAAATGACAGTGTCCAGGAGCCCAGAACAGTGCTGACACAGAGTAAAGGATCAATACCTGTTTATCAGATGAATTAATAAATCAGGATATATAGTTTCTGACCCAACTCTGCTTCTCTGTCAATCTAAAGAAATCAATTTAACTTCTCAGGATCTAATTTTCATCAAATGCAAATTGAAGAGCTTATAATGGACAACCCCAGCTCAGGTGCTCTATGGCCTCAAGGCTGAGGACCACCCTGCCCAAAGAACATCCTCTCACAGAGAAGGGTGGGATCAAAGCCAATAGACCATGCAGTCCATGGATGCCAGCCCAGGGGTCAAGAATCCTCTTTGAGGAAGAGGTAGTGAGTAACCTCTGGGCCGGAACACAGGAGATAGTACAGAAAATGTACCCAATCTCTCTCTCTCTCTCTCTCTCTCTCTCTTTCTCTCACACACACACACACACATGCACACAGACACAGACACACACACACACGCGTGCACGCACACACACACACACACACAAAGTCCCTCTCATCTCCCAGATCACTCTTACCAGCCTAGCAAAGGTTTCATCCAGATGTATCAGCTCAGGAAGGTCTAATCCCTGGCCCCCAACACTTCCTCAAACACTTCCATGTGTGTGGCCCTGTGTTATTTCAAATGTGAGATCCATTCCCCATCTTTTCTCCTGCATCCCATTCTTCATCCATGCCTGCCACTCATCAATCCTCCCACAGTGCCAGGGGACATGGGCACAGGCCTAAAAGCCCCTCCCTTGCACTGACTCCCCAGCTGACTTCAAGTAGTCATTTAACCACTCTGACTCCAGTTCCTCATCTGTGAAATTAGGAAATAATGCCTACCCACAGGCTTTTTGCAAAAATTAGAGAGTGGACATAAAGAACCCTGCACACTGCAATAGGGGCATTGCAATAGGTAAGACAGATGGAGTTCACTCCAAATTCAACAAGGACAAGTGGGGATCACAGCCAACAAACAGGGGAGACATCAATGATAGGGAGATTCTTGCTAAACTGTCTTAGGATTCATGCTTAAGGCAGGCCAAGGTAGTCAGATACCAAAGGTGGGAGATGAGGAATTTGATCATGTATTGATATCAGATATCAAGGGTAGGGGATTCTCTCTAAACTGACTGAGCAGGATTCTTACTGAAACTGGGCTTGGCAAAAACAGACATGGAAGCCCCAGGTCAAAGCCTAATCAAAAGGAGGGTTCAGAGGAGTTTAACAAATGTTTGGTCAAGGAGAGAGTCTTGGTAACCTTCCACAATGATGCAACTAACAATTATCAAGCCAGACACTGGGCCTTAGTGTTCTGAATCCTCAAAATAACCCTGGAAGAAGAGTCCAGAATCATTATCCCAGTTTCATCAGTAAGAAAATAAGGGCACCACAGCCCTAAGTCAGATCACTAGTCAATGACAGAACTGGGATTTGAACCCAGAAAGTCTGGCTCCAAAGCCCATAGCCTTAACGATCAGATGATACAGCTTCCCATCTAGTTCATTTTTGATGTATTTCATGCTTAATTACTCTCTTCACAAATTTGGGGCACAGGGACCGAAAGAAATAGGGCTCTCACGCAATCCTGCTTTACAACGGGCCATCCCTCCACATCCTAATCATTACTTTGGGGCCTAGAAAGATAAGCCATTATAATGGACGCTCCATAATGTGATTTGACCAACAAAAACATTGGTACACAAAAGAAGAAACCAGAGGAGATTTCTCTGTTAGTTTCTATTTTTATTGTGTTCTGCTTTTGTTTGATAATAAGGGGGAGGAGACTGAGCTTGAACACTCATCTGCAGCAAGAATATTTTATCACCAGGGCCTGGAAAACAAAATGAGTTTTAATTTCTTCCAATTTTATTTCAACTTTGCCAGTGGACATCTGTGCTTGGAAGCCATAATACACAACTAACACTTTCCAATAATTTTCTTTTGATAATTCCTCTGACGGTGTGAGGAAAAGGGCCTGAACATGGATTAAACATCACACGAGAGTTCTTTCCAAATTCTGTGTGGCAAACTGATACTTTTCTTTTTCTACCAAGATAATAAGAGGGAAAAAAATGATTTATCAGAAGGGAAAAGCATAGGACTAGGCATCAGGAAAGTCAGGCTCTCATCCAGGCTCTGCTACCTACTCTCTAGCTGTGTGGCCTGGGATGAGCAACCTCACCGCTCTGGGTGTCTGTTTCAACATTGGGAAGTGAGATGCTAATACTACCTGACCCCCAAGTCTGAAATTTTCTGCAGCAATAATACAATATAGTGTCAGGAGACACTCACAGCATCAGTATATTGATCTTGGACCTAGCTTGAGTTAACCTCGCTTGCTGGCTCACATAAGGGAAAATTCACAATTAATTGCATACATTTATGAGCATAAAAAGGGCAACATTTATATCAAGGATCCCACATGACAGATGACAAAAGGGAGGGCATCAGAGTGAGCGAGTGAACAATAGGGAGCAGTGGGAACAGTGGTGAACAGTGTCTCTAGAGGTGGCAGCAGTGGATATGCAGGCCCAGTTGACCAGGTCTGAGTTTTTGAGAGAAGACAGAAGTTGAGATTTTTATGTGAGACTTCCCAATTTTTAAAATACTG
Organism: Hippopotamus amphibius kiboko; assembly: GCF_030028045.1. Classification (NCBI taxonomy): domain Eukaryota; kingdom Metazoa; phylum Chordata; class Mammalia; order Artiodactyla; family Hippopotamidae; genus Hippopotamus; species Hippopotamus amphibius. The sequence continues at coordinate 193,533,287 of NC_080187.1, read as the reverse complement.
CTGGAGCCAAAGAAAACATATTCAGGATCCCAGTTAACAAATACTGGGTCATATGTACTGGGTTTCCATAGCCTTCTCTTTGCTCCCAGAACTCCAAGTATGAACAGCATTCATTCTGTTTACTCATCTGTCTCCTTGCTGGGCCTAGAACACCTTGAGGGTCCTGGATTCTATGTCAATCTTGAGTAGCACATTGTGAACAGTTAATGGAATAAAGAAATCTTATTAAGTACAACTAAAACCTCACAAAAGACCACAGACTGGATGGCTCAAACAAGAGAAATGTATTTTCTAACGGTTCTGGAAGCTGGAAAGTCCAAAACCAAGATTCCTGCAGTTTTCAGTTTCTAGTGAGGTCTCTCTTCCTGGCTTATAGATGTCAACCTTCTTGCTATGTCTTCACATGGCCCTTCCATGGTGTGAGTGCAGAGAGAGCTCTCTGGGGACTCCTTTTATAAGGCCATAGATCTATCAGGTCAAGCGCCCCTCCTTCAACCCCACCTGGGGCCTCTTAAACTTAATTACTTCCTTGGAGTCCTCATCTCCAAATACAGTCACACTGGGGGTTGGGGCTTCCATATATTAATTTGGTGGACACATGAACATTCAGTTCAGGAGGGAACTCCCTGGTGGTCCAGTGATTAGGACTCCACACTTTCACTGCCAAGGGCCCAAATTCAGTCCCTGGCCAGGGAACTAAGATCCCACAGCCACTTGATGCAACCAAACAAACAAACAAATAAAAACAAAAACATTTAAAATTTAAAAATTTAAAAAGAAAAATTCAGTCCATCACAGTCACCTAATTCCAATCCACAAGAATTTACTACAGGGATGGAGGAGGGAAAGTATAGGAAACTGAGTCGGGAGGGCAAGAGAGGCAGGAGAGGCAGGAGAGGCAGAGGACCTCAGCCAGGCTTGCCTGAGCCTCTCTCCTTTCCCAGTGGCCTACATTTTCTCAAGCCTTGCTAATGCTCCCCGCCCCTCCCTTACCCACTGAGCTGAACAATGGGCTCTTCTAGGACCATGGCCTTGAGCTTTCCTCCAAGCTGATACACCTACAAAACTGGCTGGGCCACCTACAGTGTCCACAGTCTTCCTTCCTCACAACAAACCTGCCATGGAGGAATCACTATCCTCACTTTCCTAACGAGAAAACTCAGGCCCAGACAGGTGGAGTAACAGGTCCAAGGTCATGTGTCTAGTGAGTGGCAGGGCCCAGATTTAAACCCCAGGCTGCTTGGCAACAAGGTCTTTGTCCTACCCTCTGAGCATCACTGCTTTCCTACCATCCACCTCTCTACTAACTGCCTTGTCCCCAGCCTAGAACTTTCAGATATCAGAAGCCAGCACCTGAACCACAAACTGATGTTTACCAGGAGTCAATCCTCACATTCCCCAGATACCTCATGCCCCACGTGATCATCATTTTCCCTCAGAGCCAGTCTTAGCATGCTACAAGTAGGAAGTGATCCATGGTGAATGGCTTCTGGGGTCCCCTCACTCAGAAGTACTTTCTTAACACTCTGCTTTCTGGTACCTGAAATTCCATTTTTCTGAGCTTCCTAAATCAAACCCTGATGATGAATTTGGTTAATTATCAGAATCATTCAGGAAGATTTTTATTTTTTTATATAATGAAAAAGCTCATTGGTCTCCTCCCCCGCCCCATTTATATAAGTAATAAATGTTTATTGTGGGCTTCCCTGGTGGTGCAGTGGTTGACAATCACCCTGCCATTGCAGGGGACATGGGTTCAATCCCTGGGCCGGGAAGATCCCACATGCCATGGGGCAACTAGGCCCATGCGCTACAACTACTGAGCCTGCACTCCAGAGCCCACGAGCCACAACTATTGAGCCCACTTGCCACAACTACTGAAGCCCATGCACCTAGAGCCCGTGCTCTGCAACAAAAGAAGCCACTGCAATGAGAAACCTGCACACCGCAACGAAGAGTACCCCCACTCACGGTAACTAGAGAAAGCCTGAGAGCAGCAATGAAGACCCAGTACAGTCAATAAATAACTTAGTTTAAAAAAATGTTTATTCTAAAATGTTAAACAATATATAAAAATATAAGAATATAAAACTCACCTGAAATTCTACCCTGAGATAACCATCACTAACACATCAATGCCCTTATTTATATATATATATATATATATATATATATATATATATATATATATATAAGTTTTATGAGGTCTTACCACACATGCTATTTTTATTGCTACCTCTTTAAATGTGGTTTGGGGAGGGGAGGTCTTTGCCCAGGTCACCAATGTTAATAACCTTTCTCTACGCTCATCAATCATATGTACAGGGGCTTCCCTGGTGGCGCAGTGGTTAAGAATCCACCTGCAAACACAGGGGACATGGGTTCGAGCCCTGGTCTGGGAAGATCCCACATGCTGTGGAACAAATAAGCCCATGCGCTACAGGTACTGAGCCTGTGCTCTAGAGCCTGCAATCCACAACTATCGAGCCCACATGCCACAACTACTAAAGCTTGCGTGCCTAGAGCCAGTGCTCTGCAACAAGAGAAGCTGACCCAACGCAGCCAATCAATCAATCAACAAATAAATTTATGTTAAAAAATCGTATGTACATACACAGACACACATAGACTGATGATGATGATGATATGATGGTGATAGGCTTAAGAGGGAAATCTGGATTACCCTTTAATTTATCCTTTTAAAAAACAAGAAATCATATACATTCTTCTGACTTGATTTTCTCATTTAATAATACCTCATGGGAATACCTTAGTCAACTTTTTTAAAACTTCAAAGTATTCCATAATATTGATAATCACAATGCATTGAACTATTCCCCTATTGATGGAAACTCTATGTCCCATCTTTGTCACTATGCAACAAACATTCTAGGACATATCTATCCATACACACTGCTTCTATTCTGTGAAAGAGATTCTCTGGAATGGAATTGCTAGGTTGAAATGATGTGTGTTTTTACTTTTAACTGCTAATGCAAGATTTCTTTCCAAAATGTCGTAGCCATCTACCTCTCTACCAGCAGTCCGTAAGTGTACTCTCTCCTGTTTCCCATCAGTAGTAGGTGTTATCATTCTCTGATTTCTGTCAGTCTGTTGGACATAGAGTGATAATCCATTGTTACTTTTTTTTTTTTTTTTTTTAGTTTCCCTGTCTACCAGAGAGCTTAAGCATCTTTTTAATGTTCATTAGTCATTTGGGTTTGTATTCCTGTGAATAGTCTGTCCTTACCCTCTGCCCATTTTTATTTGGATTGCTTGCCTTTTTAAAATTTTTATCTTAGAGTATAGTTGATTAACAGTGTTGTGTTAGTTTCAGGTGTATAGCAAAGTGATTCAGTTATACATATACGTATATCTATTCTTTTTCAAGTTCTTTTATCATTTAGGTTATTTCAGAATGTTAAGCAGAGTTCCCTGTGCTATGCAGTACGTCCTTGTTGGTTATCTGGTTGCCTTTTTATTATCAATTTGTAAGATATTAACCCTTTGGAATAGAGACAGGCTAACAGTTCACCTAACCTGTTTCTTCATCCTCCTAGGAATAGCCAGACTACATGCCCCATCCTCCCTAGTACTTAGACATATCCAGAGACTGAGTTCCAGCTGCTGAAGCATGGTGGAAGTGTGTGTTCCACTCCCAGCCCCAGTCCATAAAACTGTCCACTTGTGAGTGTCCCTCCTAATTGTCCTTCCCCAACAAACTTGGAAGCCATACATTAAAGGTGGAGGTGGGACCTCCCTGCTGGCACAGTGGTTAAGAATCTGCCTGCCAATGCAGGGGACATGGGTTCGAGCCCTGGTCTGGGAAGATTCCACATGCTGCAGAGCAACTAAATCCATGTGCCACAACTACTTAGCCTGTGCTCTAGAGGCCATGAGCCACAATTACTGAGCCCATGTGCCTAGAGCCCATGCTCCACAACGAGCAGCCCCTGCTTGCCACAACTGGAGAAAGCCTGTGCACAGCAACAAAGACCAAAATAAAAATAAATAAATCTCTAAATAAATAAATAAAGATTGGAGGTGCACAAAATGGAAAGAACCAGGGTTCCTGAATCCCTGACTAGAAGAGAGCTGCATCCAGACAGGTCACCCACTGTGGACTTCATATGAATGAGAAACTCATTTCTATTGTATTAAGCTATAGGGAGTAATGGGTTGATATGTATAGCATATAGCAGTTAGTCTTGCCCTAACTAAATAATACACCTACCACCTGCCATATGTGTTACAATTATGTTTCCCAAACTATCACTGTGTATCAAGTTTGCTTGTAGTAAAATTTAAATTTTAAAATGCCTATATTTTCTTGTACTCCATTTTATAGTTTCTATATTTTCTACCTAAAATGATCTCTTGGAAGATTTTCAGAAATACAGATTCTAAAATCCATCCTAAAAAATTCTGCTGCAAGCAGAGTGTAGTGGAGCCAGGAAATCTATATATGTTTAAAGTTCCCTGGGTGATTCTGTTACTTTCCCAGGATTGAGAGTATTGCTTAGGCCATTAAAGTGGCAGCCCCTACCAAAACCAGGGGTAATGTCTGCCGTATTACTCATTGATGCCTCTGAGAATAATTTACCTGTTTTCTAAAATTAGATTCCTGGAGCCATCTGGAGAGAGCCTAACCTGAAGCTATGTGTTAGTCCATCATTGTAGGAGGCTACAATGGGTTCAAATCCTGACTACATGTCCTTGGGCAAGTGACTTACCTTCTCTGGGCCTCCTTTCTCCTCCTCTACAAAGTGGGGGTGATTATATTTCTACTTTGTAATATGAATACTGACTAAACTTTCAGGGTCAAGCCAAAGATAAAGATACACATAAAAATATTTAATCCTAAACCTGGCATATGGGCGCATCCCATGAAATTATTATTAATTTTAACTTATAGAGGCACTAAATACAACCTTGCCTAATTCATAATTTTGCCTGTGGACAGCTCCACTGGACATCTTCAGGCACTAAGCCCTTTCAGTTAAAGAAATGCAAATTAGAAACATGAGATATAGATAGATACATATTTAAAGAGCAATTAGCTTTACAAGCATAAAAATATTCCAGAAATTCCCTGAATCTCTCAGAACTTGCTCAGTTCTGTGAGTATTGTATTAGTGTTGGGGGTGGGGTGGGGCAGGGAATGTTTAAAACATTAGGTTAAGTATAAGGACTGCAAGCTCTTAAGAAAAATAATTGCAATCAGAATGACTATCATCAGAAAGTCTAAAAATAACAAATGTTGGAGAGGGTGTGGAGAAAAGGGAACACTGATACACTGTTGGTGGGAATGTAAATTGGCACAGCCACTACAGAAAACAGTACAGAGGTTCCTTAAAAACCAAAAAACAGAACTACCACATGATCCAGGAATTCTACTCCTGGGTATACATCAGGAAAAAATATTTGAAAAGATACATGCACCCCAGTGTTCACAGCAGCACTATTCATAATAATAGCCAAGACAATGGAAATAACCCAAGTGCTCAGATGACTGGATTAAGATGTGGTGTAATAAAACTCCTAGAAGAGAACATAGGCAAAACATTCTCTGACATAAATTTTCTTAGGTCATTCTTCCAAGGCAATAGAAATAAAAACAAAAACAAACAAATGGGCCCTAATTAAACTCACAAGATTTTGTATAGCAAAGGGAACCATTAAAAAAAGAAAACAAAAAGACAACCTACAGAATGGGAGAAAATATTTGCAAATGATGCAACCAACAAGGGATTAATCTCCAAAATATATAAAGAGCTCATACAACTCATCAACAAAAAACAAAAAACCCAATTGAAAAATGGGCAGAAGACCCTAACAGACATTTCTTCAAAGAACACATACCTATGACCAGTAGGCACATGAAAAGATGTTCAACGTTACTAGTTATTAGAGAAATTCAAATCAAAGCTACAATGAGGTACCTCCTCACACAAATCAGAATGGCCATCATTAAAAAGTCTACAAATAACAAATGCTGGAGGTGGTGTGGAGAAAAGGGAACCCTCCTACACTGTTGGTAGGAATGTAACTTGGTGCAGCCACTGTGGAAAACAGTATGGAGGTTCCTCAGAAAACTAGAAATAGAACTACCACATGATCCAGCAATCCCACTCCTGGGCACATATCCATACAAAACTATAATTCAAAAAGATACATGCACCCTCTATGTTCATAGCAGCACTATTCACAACAGCCAAGACATGGAAACAACATAAATGTTCATCGACACATGAATGGATAAAGATGTGGTACATATACACAATGAAATACTACTCAGCCATAAAAAATAATGAAATAATGCCATTTGCAGCAACCTGGATGCAACAAGAGATTATCATACTAAGTGAAGTTAAGTCAGAAAGAGAAAGACAAATGCCAAATGATATCACTTATATGTGGAATCTAAGATATGGTACAAATGGACCTATCTACAAAACAGAAACAGACTCACAGACATAGAGAACAGACTTGTGGTTGCCAAGGGTGAGTGGGCAGGGAGAGGGACAGACTGGAAGTTTGGAGTTAGTAGATGCAAACTATAACATATAGAATGGGTAAACAACAAGGTCCTCCTGTACAGCTCAGGGAACTATATCCAATCTCCTGGGATAAACCATAATGGAAAAGAATATTAAAAAAGAATGTATATGTGTATATAATGAGTCACTTTGCTATACAGCAGAAATTAGCAGAATATTGCAAGTCAACTACACTTCAATTTTTTTAAAAAAGTTGCAGTGTATAGATATACACAATACAATATTACTCAGCCATAAAAAAGGAATGAAATATTGCCATTTCAATGTGGATGGACCTAGGGTATATTAAGCTTAGTAAAATAAGTCAGAGAAAGACAATATATTACTCATATGTGGAATCTAAAAAATAATACAAATGACTGTATACACAAAACAGAAACAGACTCACAGACATAGAAAAAAATTTATGGTTACCAAAGGGGAGAGGGAGGGCAAGAGCGACAAATTAGGGTTATGGCATTAACGGATACAAACTACTACATGTAAAATAGATAAGCAACAAATGATTTATTATATACCACAGGTGATTATACCCAATGATCTTGTAATAATTGATAATGGAATATAATCTGCAAAAAAAAAAAAACCTGAATCACTGTGATGTATACCTGAAACTAATACAATCTTGTAAATGAACTATATTTCAATTTTTTAAAAATGGATGCTTGGACAATGATTCATGAATAACTTCTCAGGGTAAATCCTGACTAAATCCCAGAAAAACAACTGCCAACATTAATGTAGGAAACCCGAATTTACTGAGGGCCTACCCTGTGCCAGACTGTGTGCTAAGGGTGTTACTTGCCATCTAAATCACCCCTTGGATAGGCCCATGAAATTGCATGTTACTATTCCCACCTAGAAGATGAGGAAACAGGGGCTCAGAGAGGTTAAGTAAACTGCCCACAGCTACACAGCTACTAAAGAGTAGAGTTAGGGTGTGCACTCAGGCACAAGGTTTCTTTTGGGGATGGTGAAAATGTTCTAAAATTAGATCATGGTGATGCTTGCACAACTCTGTGAATATACAAAAAAAACACCAAACTATACACTTCAAACCAGTGAACTTTCTGGTATATAAATTATATCTCAACAGAGCTGTTAAAAAAAAAAAAGTGCACCAGGTCTGTCTGACCCCCAAGCCAGACTCATGTAAAATGTTTTCTGGTTTAAAAGGTGCTTTCACATGCATCACCTTGTTAACGTCGAATCCGCCCCCCTTCCCACTCCCAACACCACGCTGTAGCTTTAGAGATCCCACAGGCCTACAGAGACAGGAGGGATGGATAAACAAAGCCAAAATTCTTACACGGCCTCTCAGGCCAGATGGTCAGCAAAACCACAGGGGCCAGAGTGGGTATGGAATCAGGTATCAGAGTCGGAAAGTGTCGGGGAACAGGGCAGCCAGCGCAGCTGGTGCCCTCCCATACTCACCAAAACCCCCACAAAAACATCTTCAGTCCACTTACAATGCTGGCTTGCTAGCCTTTATTTATAAATCAGATCTGATCTCATGGATCCCGCTAGAAGCCCTCAGCAGCTCACCTTTGCCTTAGGGTTCCACATGAAGACTTTAACACAAAATCCAAATCCCTCAGGACCCAAGGCCGCATGACACCCTCCACTCTAGCCACACCAAAGATGGCATGGTCAGTCCCTGGCTGCCAGAGAGTGCTCAAGTCTATGTACTTCTGCCCAGATTACTCCTTGTCTGCCTGAAGGATACCACTCAGCATTGGGGTCAATTTTAACTTTTCTCTGTGGGCCCTTCTGCTCTCCCTCCTCTACAGCCTGCACCATCTAGTTCTCCACTTACATTTTCTTTATATATTTATTTTGGCATTTTCACACTCCATTAGCACTATTTGTTCCTTCCCATCTTCCCCTCTCTCCACAGCCTTATCACTACAGATCCACACAGCCAACTATCCACTTAACTACTCCACTTAGAAGGAGCACAGGCACTATTCTGGACTGAATTGTGTTCCCCCAAAAGGGGGAAGTCCTAACCCCTGTGAGGTTCCTGTGAGTATGATCTTATTTAGAAGTAGGGTCTTTGTAGATGTAATTAGTTAAGATGAGGTTGTACTGATTAGAGTGGGCCAACTTCAGTATCACTGATGTCCTTATAAAAAGAAAAGACACAGAGACACAGACATTCAGGGATAATGCCATGTAATGATGGAGGCAGAGAATGGAGTGATAAAGCTACAAGTCAAGGAATGCCAAGGGTTATGAGCAACCACCAGAAGCTAGGAAGAGGCAGAGAAGGACCCTCCCCTAGAGATTTCAGAGAGAGTGTCCCACTGCCAACACCTTGATTTCAAACTTCTAGCCTCCAGAACTGTGAGAGAATTCATTTCTTTTGTTTTAAGCCACCCAGCTTGTGGTTCTTTGTTACAATAGCCCTAGAAAACTTATACAAAAATTTTATACCCATCAAGGTTAAGGATAGCGGAATATGCCACCTCAAATATGCCACTTGAACATAAGGATTTATGAGCTGAAGACAATTGAGAAGGAACACATAAAAGAAAAGCTTTCTGTCCTCCTCTAACTGCCTAAAAGCAGGACATAAATTTGTAAAGGTATCCCTCCTCCCCTCCCTAACAGGAAGGACAGAAGTTAATCACCAGAGACAACTCTAGACCCTTATTAGCCCAGAGAACCAGCAGAGGAGTCTACAAAACAAAGGTTACTAAGTAGCCCTTATCTTCCATAAGTCTCCCATATATTTGCCTTCCTAGGAAGATAAGCCAAAACAATGCTCTCCTCTCCCTTTAAAAAGACTTTCTAAACATTCTTTAACACCATACACAAAAATAAACTCAAAATGGATCAAAGACCTAAATGTAAGGCTGGACACTATAAAACTCTTGGAGGAAAATATACACAGAACACTCGTTGACATAAATCGCAGCAATATCTTTTTTGATCCACCTCTTAGAGTAATGAAAATTAAACAAAATAAATAAACAAATGAGATCTAATTAAACTTAAAAGCTTTTGCACAGCAAAGGAAACCATCAACAAAATGAAAAGACCACCTACGGAATGCCAAAAAATATTTGCAAATGATGTGACCGACAAGGGATTCATTTCCATAATATACAAACAGTTTATGCAGCTCTATGTCAAAAAAACAAAAAACCCAATCAAAAAATGGGCAGAAGATCAAAATAGACATTTCTCCAAAGAAGACACACAGATGGCCAAAAAGCACATGAAAAGATGCTCAGGATCACTAATTATTAGAGAAATGCAAATCAAAACTACAATGAGGTATCACCTCACACCAGTCAGAATGGCCATCATCAAAAGGTCTACAAACAATAAATGCTAGAGAGGATGTGGAGAAAAGGGAACCCTTCTACACTGTGGGTGGAAAAGTAAATTGGTACAACCACTATGGAGAACAGTATGGGGGTTCCTTAAAAAACTAAAAATAGAACTACCATATGACCCAGCAATCCCACTCCTGGGCATATATCTGGAAAAAACCATAATTCGAAAAGATACATGCACCTAAATGTTCACTGCAGCACTATTTACAATAGCCAAGACATGGAAGCAACCTAAATGTCCATTGATAGAGGAATAGATAAAGAAGATGTGGCACATACATATACAATGGAATATTACTCAGCCATAAAAAAGAATAAAATAATGTCATTTGCAGCAACATGGATGGACCTAGAGACTATCATACTAAGTGAAGTAAGTCAGGCATAGAAAGACACATATCATATGTTGTCACTCATATGCAGAATCTAATTTTTAAAAATGATATAAATGAATTTATATACAAAACAGAAACCGACTCACAGATTTTGAAAACAAACTTATAATTACCAAAGAGGAAATATTGGGGGGGAGGGATAAATTAGGAGTTTGGGATTAATATACACACACTACTATATATAAAATAGATAACTGAGGGGATATGGGGATATATGTATAAATACAGCTGATTCACTTTGGTGTACCTCAAAAACTGGTACAAGAGTGTTAAGCAATTATATTCCAATAAAGAGCTTAAAAAAAATAGATAACCAACAAGGACCTACTGTATAGCACAGGAAACTACTCAATTTTCTATAATAACCTATATGGGGAAAGAATCTGAAAAAGAATGAATACATGTATTTTTATAACTGAGTCACTTTGCTGTACACCTGAAACTAAGAAAACACTGTAAATTAACTAAACTCCAATAAAAAAATTTTTTAAAAAGAGAGAGAGACTTTCTAGAAGTTGCACAGGACACTTCCATTTGGAGCTCATTGGCCAGAACGTAGTCCTATGACCATACCTAGCTATAAGAAATGCAGGGAAATGTATCTTTAAGCCAGGTGAAAATGTGGCCAACTGAAGAGTAGTAGATAAGGAGTGGCCTCTTCTTATCAAATTACTCCAATAAATAAATGAAAATGAATGCTAGAGTATCACCATCTTACAACGCCCAACAAATTAATGGATCAAAGCATTGAGCATCAATGATATCTAATATAAGAGAAAATGAAAAGCAGACATGCCTCCTGATGAAAGAACACATAACACTAACAATCCAGTGAAAACAATCAGTTATGAGTTTGATTAAACCTCTGGTAATCAGCAAAACCAAAACTGTGAGAAACTCTATAGGTCAAATAGATCAGGTTCTTCAAAAGATAAACTGTAAGAGGAAGAAAGTTATGGAGAGGAACGTGCAGTTTCAGAGATTTAAGAGCTAGATCAGTGTTTTTTAAAGAGCAAAATTAAACTTTGCTGTCTAGAGATGCACAATGGGGGTAATCAAACTATGAAGATATGCAAAGAAGTGATTACCATGAAAGTCATGACCGTAGTTACTTTTGGAGGGATGCAGGAGTTTGTCATCGGGACAGAGTACACGGAAGGGCTTCTGCGGTAGCTGACAGAATTCTGTCCTCACCTGGGTGGTGGTTAGAATGATGTTTGCCTTATAACAATCCACTAACCTGTAATTTCTTTGTGTGTTTTTCTCTATTTGTGTTTTGTCTTACAATGAAAGGGTTAAAATGAGCAAAAGAAATGTTTTTCATTAAAAGGCACTGCAGCCTTCAATTAAGAAGGATGCCAGAAGAAAATTTAGAAGGGCAGCAAGGTATGTGCTATAATCAAAGAAATAACTGAATAAATTTTTCCTAATCTGAACATGCTCTCAACAAGGCAATGGGAAAGACATATAAGCTGCTAGACAAGAATATTGCTTACAGAAAACAATTTCTAGAAGACCTTTTGACTAAGAAGTCTGAGCCCTTAATTCATTGCCAAGGAGTTGCTCGGGGCAACCTCAACTCGAGCCAGGAAAGGCTCTGTTTCCTAATAAAGAGGAGGTGGCCGCCTGGCATAGCCACTCACCCTGTGAGTCAGGGAACATGAGTTCCCTCTTTAGCTCAGCCACTGCCTCCCTACGTGACCTTGGGTGAGTCACCTAAACTCAGTGTCTCTATCAGCCAAGTGGGGAGTAAGTGTTGAATGAGGTAATCTGGAGGCCCTTCCCGCTCTACCTTCATACAATCGTATGATTCTAAACCAAGATCTCTCAGAGGGTAGTCTGTCAGCCACCTGTGTTACAATCACTGGTTATTAAAAAGGCAGGTTCCTTGGCCCCATCCAGACCTAGTGAGTCAGACTCTCTAGGAATGGGGCACTGGACTCTGGTTTTTGTTTTTTGTTTTTTTCCCAAGGACCCCAGGAGTTTCTATTACAAATTAGCTTGAGGGCCACTGTTCTAAGGTATTGTTTAGGTAGAAAGAGGGTGGAAAGGACTTCACATCTCTTAAACTCCTCCAATATGCATAAGTGCTAGGGCATTTTGATTATATATATACATATATATATAAAAGAAGGTGGTAATCTCCATCCTACAGGTGAGCAATAGGAGGCTCAGAGACTTTCAGTCACAGAGCTAGTAAGTGAGGGATCTGTCTGTATTGGAGGGCTTCTTCACAAAAAGTTAGGAAGGGAGGGAGGGAAATAAATCCAAACTGAGAAAGTGTCCCAGGATTGAAAAGATCCTAATGGAGTGGCCCTGTTATGCATTTGTCACCAGCAAAGCCCATTAACAATGGAAATAAAAATAAAAATAGAATCTGGGTAATATAATAAAGTCTAACCTTTTTTCGTCCTTCTTGCTTAGTCTAGTTTCACTTACGCATAGGATACCACGTGTGATGGTACTGCACTAGGCACTTCAGACAAGAGTTCCTCGTTCCAAACAGCTGTGCCGGCACCTCAGCTTAGACACTGCAATTCAAGATGGCGGCGGCAGCGTGCCGTGTGCAGAGATGTTGCGCTAGGCACTAAAAGCTGGAGCACCTGTGAGCAGCACAGCTATACCCAACCGGGAAGAACTCCACCCTCTCACCTCTGACAAGAACCATTTAAAGCAGCCGCGCTGTTGGCCGTTGCCGAGGCTTTCGGGAGAGCGTGTGCTTTACAGCTAGAGCTCACACCTCTCCATTGTTTCATGAAAGAATAAAGCTTTCCTTTGCTTCTAAGTCGAACTCATTCTCGTTCGATTGGCATGAATGACACAGGAACCAGGAGGATCCTTGTTGGGGACTGACTCGAAGTGGTCAGTAACAGTTTCAGCACAGGCACACACCATACAAAACTATCTTTCAGTGATTGGTGATGATTTAGAGGGATGGGATAGGGAGGGTGGGAGGGAGTCGCTGGAGGGAGGGGATATGGGGATATATGTGTAAATACAGCTGATTCACTTTGTTGTACAGCAAAAACTGGCACAACAGTGTAAAGCGTTTATACTCCAATAAAGAGTTTAAAGAAGAAAAAACTATCTTTTGCTTAATATTGTAAAGAGGAGGTGGGTGAGTAGTAACGGGAGGGATGATGTGGGAAGGCAGAGTAAGGTCTCTCTTTTGACCAACACGGAAGCCAGCAGAAGATATTCAAACTCTTGAAGTTTCTGGAAAAATAGCCAGAAAGATCTGAAAGTCAAGTGGCCTAGAGAACGAAACATGGGAATAGCTTTTGACTCCTGCATGTTAAGGAAGAATTTATAATCAAACAATATTCTGGCATATTGATTTCTTTAAAAGTTGCTATGAAATATGATCTTTAAGTATACGGATTATTTAATATATCTTACATGTCTTAATAAAGAAAAATTGTTATAAAAAAAAGAACTGAAGATGCCATGCCTGGAGGTAGATCTCAAGGAGACTTTGCCTTGTAGGACAGATCATGTGTTTGAGTTCCCATTGCCTAGGGTCAGCACACCCAATATTTGGGGAGAGAAGATGATAACCTTCTTAAAAGCAAACTCTGCAAATATAAAATGATCAAAGTTCTAGTCAGAGGCACAACCATTGGGAGAGAGGGTAGAAAGTGCTTTTAAATATCTGTTAAACACTTTTTAAGTAAATCAAAGGGTGGAAGGGGTTGCTGTGTAAGTAGCAACCAGCTCTCTGGACAGGGAGACTAGAGTTCATAGAGCCTCTGGCTATCAAAGTCAGGCCAGGCTGTTGGAAGCGATTTAGTCAAATGGGGCAGCCACTAAGATCATGGAAACCTTTGTAGCCTATTAGTGTCCACCACTGAGGTAGATACTTTGGGGCAGGCACTGCTGCCAGGGGAGGCCAGTCACACACAGGAAAGGGTAAGTAACAAGAAGAGATGGTAGAATGAGAACCACAGGGCAGGATGAGCCGAGGAGTGCTATGTCACCAGAATTGGGCATGAAAGGTAGTGAGTGATCAGCAACACTGGCAAAGAAAGCTAAATTTTTGTGATTTTTCCAGAAGGTTAATGAGTCATGAGTCAATCATTTCCAAGGAAACATTTCAAGCTACATATCTGTCTTTTGGCAGTAATAAAAATGAAAGAGTTACGTTTATATTTTCATTCAAATTTATTTTATCTTATTAGACATCACTTCACACTCACAGAAAAGTTGCAAGGGTAGCTGTTTATTTTAAAGAATGTTTGCAGTTGGGTTTGTCTGATATTTTATCATCATTAGATTCAGATTATGCCCTTTTGGTAGGAATGAGTTCTACTAAATGTCTCATGTGAGGAGGCAGTATGTTTTCATTTAAAAATAAAATATAACATGTTATAAGGAGTGATTGTTCTGAGAATGAATATGCCAAAACTATGTTTAACTATGAAAATGAGAACAAACAGCTCCAAAAGGAACCATAGTAGGAACAATTGTAGACAACAGAGTTGTTTTCCAAGATGACACCGGAGCCTCTGGCTGCTTTCTTTCTGTCTTCAGAAATTTTTCTGTGTGTCTCATCCTGAGTCTGTGTAACCCCATGTGGCCTTTAAAACTTTTTAAATCATGTAATTTAAGGAACAGAAATCTTTATGAAATATCCACAAAATGGAATGCTATGCAGCCATTAAAATGATGAAAAGGTAGGAATCATAAGAATAGACATGAAAAGATGCCCAGAATTGGTTTTTTAAAGCAGCATGCAAAGCAGTAGGCATAATTCCATTTTTGTAACAAAACCACAAAAGAGAGAAATGGAGATGGAGAGAGACAGAGACAGAGGTAGAGAGAGAGGAATCTGGAAAGATGCATACCTACCAGTGGGTATTTCTGGAATGAGAGATCATAGGCAAATTTCGATTTTCGCTGTCGTCTGTATTATTTTTGAATAACTAGAATTTTTATAAATATCATTACTCATGATCAATATAGCAATAAAGATGCTTCCATTTTGGAAAAAAAGCCGGGGTAAAACAAGTCTTGGGAGGTTGGTGGCGTCTCCTCAGAAGCACCTCTCTTACACATCCCTTCTTCCTTTTCTGTCTCCTAACAGAGGCCCCCACACGCTACAGCCCTAAAAAAGAAGGGGAACTCCCTCCATTTTCCTGCCTTGATCAAATGGTTTCTCTGCATTACTCCCCATATTGCCTGCTGCCCTCCTCTCAGAGGACGGCGCTTACTTTGCCCTCTCCTAGGCCCCTTTTCTCTGCTGTCTTCTGTCTCCCTCTTATTCCTGGCTTCCTTCTCAACAGATAGGTTCAGAACGCTCTCCCCTAAAACCCTTCCCCCATTCCCTCCCATCCAGCCAAACTCCCCAGGGAGGGGTCTACCCGTGCTAGCTGTATTGCCTCTTTAAGTCTTAAAGTCAGCTTCCAGTTCCCCACCCTAAAACACTGTGCTCTTAAATGCAGATCAAACCTAATAGTGGCTTTTCTTTTCCTTTTCCAGAAGACTCCTCTGCAGCATTTAATACCTGCTTTGGCCTTCTTTGAAACACCCTTTTCCATGGCTTCTAGGACAGGCTGCAGCCCCAGCTCTTCTCCCTCCTCTCTGACAGCTCATTTCCAAACCCTCCCAGATGGGTGTTTCTCCAAGACTCTGCCCTGAGCCTTCTGCTCTGCTTTTGGACACTCCTCCCCTGGATGATCTTACCTACATCAGAGACTCACCATCTTCCCCCCAAATCTTTGAGTTCTCTGTTTTAGCTCTTAGCATCTAGTCTCTTCTGTCACATGGGACAGATAGTGCTGATACTTTGTTTCTACCATCACTTACCTGCTAAGTCCAACTAATCCTACTGCTGAAATGTCTTGTTATGAACTGAATGTTCCCCCCAAAATTCATACACTGAGGTCCTAATTCCCACTGTGCTGGTATTTGAAGGTGGACCTTTGGGAGGTGATGAGGTTTAGATGAGGTCATGAGGGCAGGGTCCCTGTGATGGGGTCAGTGTCCTTATAGGAAGAGGAAGAGACACCAGAGCTCTCTCTCCACCATGTGAGGACACAACCAGAAGGCAGCCATCTGCAAGCGAGAAAGGGAGTCTCCCAGAACCAGACCTGCCAGAATCTTGATCTTGGACTTCCCAGCCTCACAAACTGTGAGAAATAAAAGTCCGTTTTTTAAGCCATGGCAGTCTATGTTATTTTTTTTTACAGCAGCTCTATTAGACTAAGTCATGTGTTAAATCTCTAGTCCCTCTTCTCTCACCCCACGGCCACTGCCCTGGTTCAGGTCCTTGTCATTGCCTGGACTGTGACAAAACCCTCTTCCCTGAGTCACTCACCTTGACAAACCATCCCTCCAGCTCCAACCAGAATTCCCTTCCTTAAACACAAGCCTAACGATGTCATTTCTCTGCTCAAAACCAAAATTCAGATTTCCCACAGGGCATTCCACAGAACACTTGTTCGTGAGTTGTTCATAGCTGATAGAGCAAAATAAACGGGGGGGGGGGGGGCAATGCCCAAATAAGTGTGACTTACTGAGAAACATTGGGTTAAACAAAGTTCAACAGGTTTCTTCACCGCAGAACTCATCACAGCCCTTCAAATGCTAATGAAAACTTTGAATCTACAAGAAAGAAGTTTTAAGTGCATTATTTCTCAAATTTACTTGACCCCAGACATCTTTTGGCTTTTTTTTCACAGAACATTCATGCTCAAGTAGGTTCTTCTGTCTTGTAGAGGGCCCACAAGATAGAAGAACCAGCCTACATCCTGGAATCATTGCTTGGAGCTGCCCAGGAGAGCAGCCCTGCCAGAAGCACCAGCGATGGACTATTGGGTGGGTGAGAAATACGTTTTTATTGTGTCGAGCCACTTAAACTTCAGGGTTGTTTGTTATAGCACTTAGCGTTTGCTGCCTAATGCAGAATGCATGCAGGTTTTTAAGATATCTGCCAAAGAACAGATAATCTTCTTCAGCCTGGGGAAGTTTTGTAACAATAATAGGCCACATGGATTGCAGCCTTATTAAGTGTCAGGAATGGTTATAAGCACTTTGCAAACATTGCCTCATTTAATCCTCTTGACCACCCAGTAGGGTAAATACTGTCATTGCCCCAATTTGCAGATGAAAAAACTAAAGCTTACAGAGGTTAATAACTTGGAGGTAAGAGGGTCAGGGTTTGAATCCAGGTCTTCTGGCTTCTGGATCCTGGATCTTAATTACACTGAGGTCCTGCCTCCAGGGCCCATGTTTTGAGGTCAGAAAAACCGGGTTTCAGGTTCAATGTGTTAGTTACCTAGATCAACAGAACATCTGGTTGACTGACTTACTTCCAGTCTTTATTTAGACCAGTGGTTCTCAATCACGGGTGATTTTGCTCCCCCAGGAGATATTTGACAATATCTGGAGAAATTTGGGGTTGTCGCATCTAGGGAGGTACTAGTGGAATCTAGTTGGTAGAGGCCAGCAATGCTGCTAAAACATCATATAATGCACAGGACAGCCCCCTGCAACAAAGAACTCCCTGGCCTAAAATGTCACAGGGCCAAGGTTGAGAAACCCTGACCTAGACATCTTATATCTTTTATTGACAGATCCCAAAATGTCCAGAATAAACTCACATTTGTGCTTGGCATAAGAAGTATGCTTGAAAACTCTGCTTTCTGCCTTAATACTTAACAGCAGGAAAGGGAGTAGCCAACAAGCAGCTTTTGGTGCTCAATGGCCAAGGCTCATTGTGGGAGAGAGTCCAGCCCAAGGAAGACTAGCCACAGAGAAAGAATTTGGCTTGGCAAGACCTCAGAAACAATATATGGTGGCAGAATAGAAATTCTCTTGAAAGAATGTCAAACCTTTTTGGTCTCCTAGTAACATAATTTTCCTGAGATTTCTCTTATATTTGAATTTGCAGCATCTCCACACCTATTTTAAATCAAGGCAACAAAAGAATTTTTTTTAATGACATAATAGAATCAGAGTTTCTTAGGGAGGGAGGGAAATCTAAAAGACATCTGGCCCACCCCCTACCCACATCTCTGGTGTATGATGCCTCCGTTTCAACATCATATGATTACAGGGAGGGGATGTCACCAGAATCCCATTCCATTTCCAGAATATTCTGTTAGAATGTTCTCCTCCCCAGGCGTGGAAACCTGCTTCTCTGAACTCTGCTCTAATTCAATCCATTGTCAGAGGCTGGCATTTGTGGGAATGGATACAAGGGGACAAAAGGGGATGGAAAGTGTCCTTCAGTGAAAGCTTACCGAGTCCTACGTGCTGTGCTCTGTGCTTTGCACACATTATTTCTAACCCTCCAACGTCTCATGGCAGCCTCAGGTTAACGACCATGCACAGCCTCCTGCTCCTGCCTGCTGTCTCTGTTCCAGAAGAAACACTGTGAGATCTGTTTTCATATGGAAGCATCCCTTTGGCATTCTGTTCATTCATTCATTCATTCATTCAGCACATATTTACTGGGCACCTACTATGTGGCAAACTTGTACCAGATATTGGGGATACAACCTTGGGCAGCCTGGCCTTTCAGGACAGCAGGACTGCCACTTTCTGTCAGCAAGGGAAGCCCTCAATCTAGGTGACTATACTATTATTATCTGCAGGAAAAAAAAAAAATCCCTAGGCTGGCAACCTATAAGATAGCCTATGACCCGAGAGACCCATCCCATAGGAAGCAATGTCTAACTAGAAGGTTAAGCTGAGACAGAGAGGGCTTCACCAGGTGATGGGAATGGAGAGTGTTACAGGCTAATGGAGTAGCCTATGCAAATACCACGCGTGCACACAGTGCACTGAAAACAGGTGTATGTGGCTGGAATGGGAGAGATGAGAGCAATGCTGGAGAGGTGGGCCCAGGCTGGGATGGGCCCACTAGGCTGTGTAAAGGATTTGGGTCTTTAGCTGAAGGGCAGCGAGGACCACTAAGCTGAGGAACAATTGGATTGAATTCAAATTCCAGAAAGCCAGTCTTGAAGGCCGTGTGGAGAATGGACCAGAAGGAACAGAAGGACGGGGAGTTCAGGCAGGAGGCCATGCAGTTGTCCTGCGTCTTGCAGTGGGGACAGTGGGGTAGGAGTTGAGAGAAGTAAGTGTGGTGGTGGAAGGGTGGAGGACTTTAGCCATTGCCCGTCATCTCCATCAGCTCACCTCCAAAAGTGAGTGTGAACCAAGAGATGTTTATTGCCAGTGAGCAAGTTCTGAAAGATCAGCCCTCCCTAGCACGGCATTCCTGCTTGATTGCCCCTGATGTAACTGGACTCCCAACAATATCCGAGTCTTCATTTTGGAAAGATAAAATGAATCAGTAGAAATAATTCAATCAAAAAATAAAAAGTCACCCTAAGTAAACAGATACTCATTTCAAACAGGGTGTTGGCTATGCACCTGTAGCTAGGAAACAAGCCCCCAGTCCCACCCCTTCCACCAGCAGATTATTCCCAAAGCCCCCCATCCCCAGATTCTATCCAGCCTGGAGAAATGGGGATATTTAGTATTTAGAATTTGGTATTTGGACATGGGACACGAGAGGGAGGAGAAGCAAGGATGACTCTGATCTTCTGTTTGAGCAACAGGAAGACAGGAGACAGAAGAAGCGTGTTCAGTTGGGGTGTGGTGGGGAGTGGATTCACTGGGGCCAGGTCCAACAGGGGCCACCAGTGGGTAGTTTTAAGTGCAAGCAGAAGATTTTGGAGCCCCAGGAGAATCAGGGTGTGAGAGAAGACAGAAGACAAAGAGGTGAGCCTGACTGAAGACTGAACTCTCCTCTGATCTCCTCAAAATCTTCAGGGATGTCTGCAAACCTCACAAAATTCGTGCCATGATGGGCGTCCCATGGAAACCAGAGTGTGGCTTAGTGCCACATCAGGGTGGATGTGAGAGAAAACAGGATGCATGAGCCAGAAGCTGAGGGGACCACAAGACTATCACACCCCAGGGTTTCATCAAGCTGAGGAAATAGGTAGGATGGGGGCCAGGGGTGGCTAGGGATGTCTGGAATGCAAAGAGAGGGGGCTCCCTCATTCACTTTTGAGTTCTGTACATCCAGGCCTTCTGTACAAGAGTTCATTGGCAGAAAGAGCTCCAGTGTATTACCATTATCCCCTCAAAAAAGTTTGCAAATATCACCAAAGGGAATAATTGGTGGCGTTGGGGTACTGGCAGGTTGTTGGGGCCATGCTTGGAGGCAATGAGGATTTTGGCACCTTCCAAATCACACTCCTGGTCAGCAGCTTACTCCTCGCTTGTGCCCCAAAGTGCCGCCTGAAGAAATTATCTCCCCGAAGCACCCCTGGGGACAGCCAGACCCTCTCCTGCTGGTCAGAAGTCTCACCATCACTCCCTGTGGAAGGGGGGAGACCCTAACCGAACAGCAGCAGAAAACAAATTATACTTAGATGTCTCTAAACAAACCAAGGGAAATTGGGTACAATTCTGTTTTTGCCATTACTCCTAGAAATAGAGGGTCGACTTTCCCTATGAGTTTTACATCTGGAGACTGAATGAAAACAGACTTAAACAATTGCACAGAAGCTTCATAATCTCCTGAAAATCTCTCAAAAAACTATGTGAGGTAAATGGGGAAGTTTTCAAAAAAAAAAAAGAGTTTACTGAAAAATAATTTGCAGTTTGAATGTTCTATGAAAAAAATTTTATATCATGTACATTTTCATTTCAAACTCATCTTGCTGAAATAACATTGTCTTTAATTTTTGTTTTGTTTTTAAGCATACAGCTAAGCAAGAAGAAGGCTCTGTTCTGCCTGCTAATAAAGTTTTTTGGGTAATTGTCTTCTATGTACCCTTCTATGTCCCCGCCCCCAATCTAGTTAATTGATTACTTAAGACTGAGAGGGTCTCATTTGTCACTAAGAAAGCACAAGACCAAACATCACAGGTAATAGGTGTTCAATAAGAATCTGGAGATCTGAAGGGAATTGTGGAAAAAGGCAGAAGTGTGGGTTTTCCGTCAGGAAAACAGGGGCAGGAGGCAGCTATCTCAAAAGGTCCTCTCTTTGGGGTGCTCGTGACAGCAGGGACTGAGCCATAATTAGCTTTGTGTTCCCAATACTTGGTACCCAGAAGGCGAATGTTTGATGTAAGAGGCCAGGCATTAGGGCCAAGAAAAAGAACATTTATGCATCGGGGAAGTACTACAAATGCAAACACTTTTCTCTTTGCAATCAGGGAACTCCAGGCCAGAGGAGCAGCATCGTTTTGGAGTTTTGGATACTGGCATAACAGAGCCATCAGTGGTGAGGAATGGCAGGAGAGGTTCCAGGATCTTCATTCTTGGTGGGTGAACAGTGTGGGCAAGATACAAGGATCAGCTCATCCATGCCTGGAGTGGCAGAGCTGTCCCTGTTACAATTCTCAATTCAAAACCTCTTTCTGAATATATCCAACTTTTATTGTTTTTATGGGAGGGGCTCTGGAGAAAGACAGATTTGGATTTCAACCAAAACTTCACCACTTAACTGGCTGTGTGATCTTTGGCAGATGAGTTAGCCTTTCTGAGCCTCCATTTTCTCATCTGTAAAATGTAGATAAAATTTAGTAATACCTATCTTATTGGAAAATCTTGGCAATCTTGACACAGGTAAAGCACAGTGCTTAGCACACACCAAGCACTCAATGAAATTCCCAAGGGCAGGAGAGGCTTACCCAGGGTGAGCCCTGGACAGAATCACAACATGGAAGGTGTTTGTCCACAAGCCCTCTCAGAACTCTTTTGCCCAGAAGAGATTCCGTACAAACAGGTCAGCCTCAGAAACGGGGTGGGAGGACTGGCTAGGAACATAATGGGTGGCACAGAAGCCTCTAATGAGGCAGGACTGGGGTTAAGAAGAGCCAACCTGGAAGGAGGTGGCCTGTTCCCACCCTAGTGTCAGGAATAGGGGATGGGAGGGTGGGCAAGTGAAGGTTATAGGGGACTTGGTGGCAGGTGGGGTACAGGAGCCTGCAGAGGGATGGTGCTTGCCGATGCAGCCCTCGAGGAATTGGCAGGAAGTTTCCAGGGCCTCGTCCAGGTAAGCTGGAGCTCTGGATGGAGCTCCCTCCAGGTCTTCCAGGCACCCAGACTAGGAATGAGAAATAACTGCTCCTGCCCACCTCCCTCTCTGTCCTCCTCACTGACCACCTCCCCATGCCTCCTCCGGCCCCCAGGCTCCTTGCTGGTCCTCCATCACACCCTGTGCCCCTCTGCCTGGGGTGCCCTTCCTCATGTCGCTGGCTCACTAGCTGGTTCACTGCACACAGCTTCTGTCCAATTGTCACTTCATCCAAGAGAACTTTGCTGTCTGCCCATGAGAAATATCACACACATCTTTCCCCATTCCTATCACTCTCCAGCCCCTTATTTTCTTCACAGCGCTCAACACCAACTGACCCATGAAACATTTACTGGTGAATGTGTCTACCTCCTACACCATAATGTATGCCCATGATGGCAGGGATCATGCTCACTCCAGTATCCCCAGAGTCCAGCCAAACATCTAGCACCTGAGCATGTAGCTGCTCAATAAAAACTGGATGAATGAATGAATGAATGAGTGAGTGAACTGCCAAACATCATCTACTGGTAGGTGAAGGATGCTAACGTACTGAATTGCCTCCAGAACTGACCAGGACTGAATACATATGGCCTAATGAATGTCACATGTACTAGTTGCTGGTGCATTGGGAACAGGGAGGAGGGGCTGAGCATAGAGAAGGCAGCAGCTCAGCTTGGGGTTCCCCTACACCTGCTTCAAGTATCCATCCAGGGACATTTTTATTAGGAAGCTCTTGTACACTGAAAGCTTCCTCTTGATTCAGTGGCCTGAATCCCTGATGGTGGGACTTCAGGCACCATGGCCAGCAGGGGAGAAGGTGTCTAGCTATTTAGCTTACCCAAATTGTACCCTTTGAGTCACCTCATGCCTACTTAGAAGGCTAATTCCAAGAGCAACCAAAAGGTCATTTATGCAGACAAGTCATTAAAGAGATTTCAGAATTTAAGTCATAGTTTCAGTGGCATTACCCAGATAAATGACAGCATGTGGCTAGGGGTTGGATGGAGTTCTTGCCCACAGGTCTGGGTTTCTTTTCTCTGGTGCTTAAAATCATTGCCTGGCAAAGGACGCAGCAAGCAGTGTATCATTACTGAACAATTTTCGATACAAAATGCAAGAATGTCCAGGCCCCACCCTGAAGCCCACGGTCACAATGATTGCCTGATCTCGTGGCTGAATCCTTTGAGAGGAATTATTTCAGTACCGAGAACACATTTCTCCAGTGTCCGTCCATACGTGAGGAGAAATGGCAAACGCCTCTCTATGTGACAGTGCCCAGAAAGAAGCAGGCTCTCACACTGGTGCGTGTGACAGAAATCTCACCCACAGGTGTGGCCAACATCTGAGAGGTTTTCCAGGGAGCCTCCTTGAAGAAGTAATGATATTCTCCTGTGGAGGGTGGGGTGTGGTGGTGATAATATGGAAGGGGAAAAAGAAAACAAAACACCCATTCTGAAAGTGTGGGTTCAGAAAGTGGGGACTGTGTAAGAGGCTGTCTCTCGGCGGCATGTCACTGCTTCCTCTCCTGCAGCGGCTCAGCCTTCCCTACCTGCTGCACCCCAGGGTGCTGGATCCCTCCTCCACCATGACTAGTTGCAACAAAGTCCCATCCCCACAAAAGAGATGCATCTGCACTTGAACAGGATTTGATTTATGCCTAGAGAAGTATTCTAACTGATGTGTGCCTCAAAGGTGTCATCAATCCCCAGCATAACCGGAAAGGGCATGGAGTCTGAACCTTAGCTCTTCCACTTAGCTGTGTGACCAGGACAAGCTTATTAACCACTTTTAGCCTCAGTTTTTTCATTTGCAAAATAAGATAACCTTATGTCCATGGGGCTATCAGAATTAAACATGATTCAATGCAATTACATACATAAAGGATCCAGAAAATGCCTGGGAGCTAGAGGATGCTCAGTAAATATACTTTCCCTGTAGAAATGCCTCATTGTTTAGCTTACTAAATGATATTTTATTACTTTGAGGCGGATTATTATTTCCTTTAACTTCTGGTCTAGATGGCCCCTTTTAGCTTCTTGTACTTTTGTTTTAGATAATGTAAGATACATTCAGTTTTTAATAAAGTTATAATAAAGCTATATGTTGGAACTAGCTCAGTCTAATAACACTCTCAAATACTAGAGTGGTTTGAGGCACATTCATTCCCACATTAATCCATTTATACCCCACCGTGTTCCAAAAGTATTTTGAGGGGCTTACAAAAATAGATACAGTAGGATACAGAGAGATAAGATTAGTTGTTACATGTTGGTCACAGAGTTAGTCCTGAGCTTCCTAGAAGCCAGAGCAAAGAGGGAAAGCAGAGCAATAATAAGATTCACAGTGTTTGCAAGATACCAATTGCTTCCAGGAAATACAAGTTTTCTTGCACTAAGCTCTAAGTGAATTCTGTCCCATCCCATGGTATCTCTACAGAGCAGCACCTCTGATCCTGCCTGGTGGTACAAACCAGCACACCACACCTGAGGGCTACTCAGTGATCCAAGCAAGGTGGGTTTCTGTTGGCCAGGCTTGATCCAGGGGTGGGATTGTACTCACAGGAATCAATGAAATTTATATCTCTTTCAGTTATTATAGATGCATAACAAATTTAGTGACTTACAACTACTATTTTATTTTGCTTACAATTTTGTGGGCCAGAATTTGGGCAGGCTACAACATGGATAGCTTATTTCTGCTCCACAATGTTGGGGACTCACCTAGTGGCAACTCAAAAGCTGGGAAATGGAGGTACCTTCACTTATATGTCTGGTAGTTGATCTGGCTGTTGGCTGGCTCACACATGGCCTCCTCACATGGCCAAGGCTTCTTCACTGAATGAAGTCCTCAAGGTCATTGGAATTCTTACATGGCAACTCAGGGCTGTGAAGGTGAGTGTCCCAAAGAGCCAGAGAGAAGTTATGTACTTTGCATACTTCTTGCCTACCTCAGAAATATACAAAGTGCCTTTCACTGCATTCAGTTGGTTAAAGGCAAGTCACAAGCCCACCCAGATTGTGGGGAGAGGACAAAGACCCCACTTCTTGATGGGAGGCCTGTCAAGGTCACATTACAGAAAAGTATGTGGATGTGAGATATTGTTGCTGCCATCTTTAAAAAATCCAATACGCTATAATATCCCTTATGCAATCACCCATAAATGCTATACCTGCAACCAAGCCTTTGATAAGAATTAAGTAGATCTAAAGAGCTTAGAGGGTGTCTTTCTGATGCTAAACACCAAGCAAGGAGGTCTCAGCTTGGTCTAAATTGTATACATCTTGGGGTGGGATGAATTGGGAGAATGGGATTGCCATATATGCATTACCAATAAGAAAAAACACATCAAATTGTACACTTTAAATATATGCAGTTTATTGTATGTCAATTATATCTCAATAAAAGTCCTTAAAAATAAATAAATAAGTTGTATACAGCAAGTTTGAGAGTCACAGTGACCACACACTAAATGGATCAACAGATCTGGTCTCCAGGTGTATTATTCTGCTCAGGCCCCATAACAAAATACCATAGACTGGGTGCTTAAACAATGGAAATTTTATTTACTCACAGGTCTGGAGGCTAGAAGTCTGAGATTAAAGTGCCAGCATGGTCAGGTTCTGGTGAGAGTTGTTTTCTTGGGTTACAGATGGCCACCTTCTCATTCTGTGTGAGAATGACCCCTTATTTATGTGAGCACAGGGAGAGATGGGGGGGCAGGGAGAGAGAGAGAGCGCGCGCTCTCTGGTGTCTCTTCCTATAAGGACACTAATCCCATTATAAGGGCCCCACCTTCGTGACTTCATCTAACCCTAATAACCTCCCAAAGAACTCATCTCCAAACACCATCACAGTGGAGCTTAGGGCTTCAACGTATGAATGGGAGCACAAACATTCAGTTCAGAACACCATGGCTACAGATATGCCAGCATTCAGTGGAAAACAATATCAATTCCTGAATATTTCCAAATATCTGAAGTCTTTAATCAAGTAGACAAATCATCCACACTTGTGAATTTTTCACTTTCTTTCCGATTTAGTCTTACAGCTAAAACTCAAGCGAGAGACTATGACACAGATATAAATAGAGCATCATTATATATAATTTGGAAAGGATTTCACTGGTGTACATCTGTAAGCAGTTCAGGAACACTTTCAAGCTGTGTTTACATGATATTAAACATCTGGATGAAAACTGAAAAAAAATAATCAATTTGGATTGGAAACAAAACAGAAGTACAAATCTCAGTACACTGGCCCTTGGAATACTGAACACAGAGACGATCCCCATACGCCAAGAATGAGATACTGGTGCACAAGAAGGACCATTGGAATGACCAAGGAGGGAAAGGGGCTTCTGTGGGAAGTCAGACTTCAAAAAGAGAACTCCACTATGCAAACAGGGGATGGGAAGGCATGAAACCAAAGACTGTGAAAACATGAACAATACAAATCTCAAAGAATCAAACTGCAGGAACCAGGAGCTTTGAAGCTTGAAAGTAATGATTTTAGTTCAACTGAAAACCCAATTAAATCCTAGCTATCAGGGAAAGGGCCATCCAGGAAACTCAAGCTTGTAGAGAGCCAATGAATTATTCCTTTCAGCACCTCAACCTATTTTTACTCTTTCAGGCAGAAACCTTTCTAAAATGTTGTACTTACTTCCCTGGCTTCCAGGAGAGAATACACTGTCCCCAGATCCCCACTAGAGCCCTCAATGTGGCAGTAATTATGTCACATACCCTCATCCCATTAGTCCCTGCTAGATGAGCCCAGGGTCCCAATACTTTAGTTCTCATCTCTGCCTTTTCAACATTCTTCTGTTCTCTTTCCATCATGTCTCGGCCTTTTTTCTTGCCATGTGATTTAGGATAGCTTCCTGAGACATGGACCCTGAGATTTGAGGGCAAGTTTTTATTAGGATGGTAATTCCAGGAAGCTCCAGCAGGGGGTTGGGACAGTGATGGGAAAGGGAAGGCAGCCCATACAGGTGCATTGCTTACAGGTGAAAGTTACTTACCCCTGTGAAGAGCTGGGGCTCTATAAGACTGTGCGGAGCTGTCCCACACAACAGGTTAAAACCTAGATTTTATTCGCAAATCCTATTCACCATTCTTTGAAGGCTGCTGCCATCAGCTCCCTGGCACTCCCAGAAGTCTGCAGGTGTTTGCAGTGAGAAGGCAGCGGGACGGAGGGGAAGGTGAGGGCCAAGGGGATGTGGATGAGGACAGGAGCTCCTCTACTCTGGCTCCAGTGCTGCCTGGAGAGGCCGCTCCATCCCTCCCTTTTGTCCTCACACCTGACAAAGGGTAACAAAAGAAAGCTAGACTATGAGTGAGAGCCTAAGGGACTCTCCTCTGACTAAAAGATAGCTTTTACTTTTCTGATAGCTCAAGGGTCTTTATTTTCTGACCTCTCCTGGCTCTTGGTTATATCCTTAAAAGGTGCTGTAAGACAACTGATAATCTAAAAAAAAAAATTGGCCACTCAAAAATATCTAATCAAATTAATTTTTGAAGCAAAGTAAGAGTCCACAAAGAGATGCTTATACTGGACAAACTCTCTAGAGATGAAAAGTGCCTTGCTCGTGTTACCTCAAGTAATAGGAAACGGCCAGACCTCAGAGTTAGCGTCAAAGGTGGGGCCACCACCCCAAGAAGAACACATACGTCCAAATGGAGAAATTGAGGCAAGACCTAAGCACGCTGGCTTACACAGTCTGTGGGACATAGCCAAAGGGGAAACTGTGAGTCAGTGAATATGCAGGGACCCAGGGTACTCTGAATGCCAGGTTATGAACAAGACTCATCCCCTCCCTCGTCTTGTAGGGGGAAAGGGACTTGGTCAGGACAGGCTCAGGCATTAGTAGGGAAGTGGGGGATATGTTCAAGGCATGCAGGATGGCAAGCTGCAGGTCCTCAGAACTGGCATCTGAGGAGGGCTGGGGCAGGCAGCCCTGACATTTAAACTCACACATCAAGTTCATGAATAGCCAGGATAAAAAATCCAGGTGTCTTCACTTTGACATGGCAGAAATTACTCAATACTTAGTGGTCCAGAAGCAAAGCCAAGAAGATGTGGGCTCCAGGAACATGAGGGCATGCTGGCCCAAAGTTCCCATGAGGATAATTTTGGGGACAAGGGCCTGAGGCCAAGCCAGAGAGTCAAGACCTCTAGCTATCACAGCAAAGCATCCCAGCTGGCAAGAAGGAGACAGGCGTTATGCTAGGGGAAAGAGTGGGGAGGAGCCCATACATCAGGGATGGAGCTGCACCAAACATAGAGCCAGAGAATTTAAGACAGGAAGCAGGGAGAGACTGAAATGGGGTGTACTGGGACAAACCAATCATTGCTGAGACTCTGGCAACTTCTTTGTTTTGCTACATATACAAAGCTCTTCTGTGCATAGGGAGCAGAGCAGGATGGTAAAGACACAAGCTCTCAAATGAAAAGGAGTGATGGTTGAGAGAGCCTGACCTCTGGCTTGGGTGTAGGGGGATTTGGGCAAGGCTGGAGAAAGTGTTGTTGTAGCAATCAAGATTCAGGTGAAGAGCTGGGAGGAGGGAGACTGTGGATTTGGAAAGGCAAGGGTAAAATCAAGTGACTTGTGGAAGAAATAGCATTAGAATTTGATAGAACTGTGAATGCCAAAGTGGAAGTAAGACCCCAAAAAATCACAGAACTAATTTGAAGGCTACAAGTCTGGGGAACTGGGAGGCTGTCGGCACCTTGGGTAACTATGGAGATTTTGGAAAGATGTGATTCTTTGGAACTGAGAGTTAGCGTTGCTCTGACCCCATCCTCGACTCTGTATATAGGAGAGGAGAGCACAATGGGGTTAGGATCCTGCTATCCAAGGCTGCCCTCTTTCCTCTGGGCCACCCCCCATTCCTGCCAACTCTTGCAATGGTATCACCTGGACTAAAGAAGAAGACAGGTGTCCCCTGCACTTGTTTTTTGGGACAGAAATCCAATACTTGATCCTTGGACTTATCAACTTCATCAAGAGAAATGAAAGGATGAGTTACAGGAATGTGAAGGGTGAACTAAGTTCCTGGATTCTTGACAAGTATGTGACTTGACAAAACCCACATTAGCAGAAAGTAACACAAAATTTGGAAGGATAGAAGAATATATTTAATCCAACTGGAAATATGGTGTCAATGTATCTCTTTGGGGCTAAGATTAGTTCACTTGAACAAGGTCACTGTGACTCAAATATTATATTGTCATGATGTTATCCTGAAAGAGCTTCAATAAATCTAACCACTCATGAATGTCTAGATAACACAAATTTGGAAAGATCTAAAAATCAGCTAAGATTGATACTGAGAGCCAAAAGAGAAAGTTGTTGAAACACTGGAAATTCCCATGGGATGATACGTAGTAATGGTTTGACCTAAAATAAATGTTATATTCTTGACTATGGGAAGATTTCCCATCTATTCCATAGTGTTTTAGGTGTTAAAATGATCACATCCACAATCAAGAGGGAAGGGAAGTAATCTGGATAAGCCCAGGGGTTCTGCCAAGGAATGACATTAATTTATGTCTTTCCTCAGAGAATATCAAAGGTTTATAGCAACCAGGAATCAGATCCAATGCTTGAAAGATTCTTCCCTTAGAAGTGTTGATGGCTTCAACCGGGCAGATTACCTTTGAACACAAAAGAGAGGAACTAATTAAAGGACCATGCCAAGAGAAGACTTGGTGGGAAAGAAAATGTTGGCTAGAGAGGAGAGAATGGAAAGTTTGAGAATCCAGAAAAGAAGGGGAGGGGAGGAGAAGGGAGTGAAGGGGAGGGAACTGAAGGAAGTTGTTGATGAGATAAAGAAATTAACCATTGGGATTGGTCAAGTCCTGCTTTTGATAATTCCATTCCAAGGGGAGATGGGCTACTAAAACACTGGTAAGCAGGAGTTGAAAAGAGGGGAAAGATCAGCATTGGGAAGAGATTTGGGAACTGAAGGCAGACGCGAGTGAAAACTGGATGTAGTGAAGGAGAGTAAACAGTAAACTCATTACACCACTTTGTTCCCATAAAGGAGCATGGTGGTATGATGAGCGTCCCGTACTCAGGACTGAGACCTTGGTTCTAGCCCCACTTCTGCCTCTGACATTGGGTGAGCAACTCCATCTTTCTGAACCTGTTTCTTTACACCTGAAGTGATGAGGTTAGACTAGGTGACCTCGAGCATTCCTTCCCTTTTCTACAGCCCTCAATGCAGCATAGACATTATGAAATCAGAGACTTACATAAACGGAATCTTCCAGATTGGAACATGCATTTAGCTTTTCTAAGTAAAAAATGCTTTGAAGTGAAGAAAAAAGTTTCCACTCAACACTTGGCGAGCAGTATTTGTTCTGTAAAATAATTAGTGAGTAAGCGTTATTGAACTAGGTTGTCACATAATCATAAGAGAATTTAAAAAAAAAAAAGGACTTAGGAGACTCAATGTTCCCTCCCATAGATCGGAAGAGTGATTAATATGAACCATGGGTGGACGGTTAATAAAGATACATGCAGGAGGAGAGAGCCAACATGAAATGAAAAGAGTGCTGATCTTGGGTCAGGAGCCTTGAGTTCTAATCCCAACTCTGAAAACACATAATTTTCAAAACAGTAACACAGGGAACCAGCTACAGAGGTGAGGGAAGAGCTAAGAAGCCAGAGGACAGTAAGGCAACCTAGATATTAGCAACAGCAGGAAGCCACTGCCACCCTGGGCTGGAGGGACAAAAGGGAGGAGGAGCTGTTACAGGAACCTGGAAGCTATGGTCACCTGATGGAAGCTGGAACTACAGTGGGTCCATCTGGTGGGAGTTAGAGCCATGGAGGAGATGCAGCCACTGTCACAGGACTGAGGGACAGAGGGTTGGAAAGAATATTCCGGCTCTCCCTTGCCCCACCCTCCAATCTTCTGCCATTGCCTTACATTGGCTGGATCCAGCTGGCAACTAGCTTACAGCATGGCAAACGTGGCCTGCAAGGGTCAGCCCCTCCTCTATACAGAATAGAGAAAGGTCAGGGATGGATCTGAAGACCAGTAAGCCAGGACTGGCCCTAGATCCAAATTCTACTTTCTTATAACATTTATCTATTAGTTCTGTATCAGCCTTGAGTCTAGGTCTTCACACATTTGAGGACATCCACCCTGTCGTATCTTGTTTTCTTTCCCAAGCCTGGCACTCAAACTTCCTCATGTAGAATATTTTCCAAACCTCCTTCACTGTTCTGGTCCCCTCCTCTGGGAGCTCCCTAATATGTCTCCTTAAAATGTGGCACCAGATGTTCACAAGACCCCTGGTGTCCATAATACCAGCTCAGATACAGAGGACTATTCCTGCCCTTCCTGTAGCAATGCAGCTGTTATCCCACTGTTGACTCGTGGAGTTTATAGACAGGCAAGACCCATGTACCTTTTCCATGTGATTCCAAGTCTTCCCTGACCTGTCCTAGCAGGGCAGCTACACATTTGATAAGTACAACCAAATTCATCCTCTAAAGCACTGAGTTTAAAAAAAAAAAAAAAAAAAAGGAACAGAATAGACCAGATTCAAGACAGAGCTCTGTGTCACTCCACAGGAGACCTCCCTCCAAGTTAACTCAGAACCATGAATCAAGGCTCACTGGGTAGGGTTGTTCAACCAGTTCTAGATCCACCTAACAGAAAGGGAATTATGTAAGACTTTATCAAATTCTTTACTTAAATCACAACATATAATATCTATGACAGTCAGTTCCCTTCACTTTGCACCTGAAGCACAGAGGGAACTTAACTAATACTTGCTGCCTCGAAGTTGAATAAAATGATCTTGATTTATACACCAACTGATCCTGTTTAAAGAAAGTTAACATGGTTATTTTAATGGAACATGATAATGAACCCATGTTGGCTGCTGGTGATCATGACTTTCTTCTTTAAATGTGTATAAACCTGTTTGTTCCAGACTTTTGCTAGAGAGTGGCAAAAAGGCCATCCATCTGTTGTTCATGAAATCCATTCTTTTCTTACTTCTGAAAACTGGAGCAATATTGCCCCTATCCAGTCTTTAGGTACTCTCATCTTTCTAAACTGCTGCCTGAGCCTAGTAGGTCTTGAGTCCCCCTTCTCCCCAGTAGGAATAAATTGACCCTTTCCACACCACAGAGCTGTGTAAGGATCCAGGAAGATGAGGAGACATAGAGCACACCTAAAACAGTCACTTAGGGTGCCCACATTCAAGCCCTGTGGATGGTTGTAAGAACAGCTCCAATACAGCACAGTCACATCCTGCAGCCCCCAGAGTGAATGCCACAGGGGGCCCAAGACACTATATGTGGCAATCAAGGAGACTCGCAGGGGGGCTGAACCTATGATCCTGGTCCTGTTTGTAAGCCAATTTGAAAAGCTAACAAACAACCCCGTAGGATACTGAGCCAAAGCACAACAAAGATGGGCCCATAGAGTTTTCTTCTTTCTCCCTCTTACCTTCCTCTTACCTCTTTCTCAATTTCCCTCTCCCTCTGAGTCAGTGCTTTAGAGTCACTATCACTGCATTCACTGCTCAGGAAGTTGTCCCATAAAAGCTTGGGAGAACAGCCTGATGCCCAAATTGCCAGCCTCTTCCATGCCTTCCTCCCGCAGGTGTCTGGACGTGGATGGGCCTGTACAGAGGACACACTGCCCATAAAGCAATGCAGAAAGATGTTTTCCACTCCTCTCCTCAAGCTACAGGAAGGCCCTCTGGGCTCAATCAATGCTGGATAAATTCAAGAATGAATTCAACTAACCCACCCTCTGCCGAGAGGGATCATGCTTATTCAAATTCTTGATAACCTTAATGTCTCAGCATAGATATAGCAATTATTTTGTTAGCTATAATTTTCTGTCTTGTTTCTTTCTCCCAAGAACAAAGGAGGTTGCTGAAGGTTCACAGACATTGATCAAAGATGTGTGCAAAGATTTGGACATGAGGATGTTCACTGATGCTATCATTTTAGCAGAGAATCGGAAACAACCGGTATGCCCAACAATAGAGGATTGTTTTAATGCCTTATGGTACACCCGTACAACAGAATACTGTGCAGCTATTAAAAACCATATTGTCAGAGAGTAGATGGAATGATATTCACCGTTGTTAAAAGGGGAAAGCAAGTTACAAAAGCAGAATGCTGACACACAAAGGAAAATTTTTTAAAGATATGTTAATAGTTATTGCAACTGGTAGAGTATGAATGGATTTTTAAATTTTCTTCCTTTTTTGCTT
The DNA here is from genome assembly GCF_030028045.1 of Hippopotamus amphibius kiboko. NCBI lineage: Eukaryota > Metazoa > Chordata > Mammalia > Artiodactyla > Hippopotamidae > Hippopotamus > Hippopotamus amphibius. Next base: position 193,499,695 of record NC_080187.1, on the reverse strand, counting down.
ATAAGTTTTTTCCATTTTTCTACAGTGATGAGCATTTCTTTTGAAATAAGGTGGTAGTGGAGGGGCAGGGGGGCATTAAAACTTATTTTTGCTGGCCAGGAAAAAAAAAAAAAAAGGAAAAGCCCCCTCTTTCAAGGCTGTCTCCCAGCATTTTGTTCTGCCAGATGGATATGAAGCCAGCTCAGACCCCACTGTGCAGCTTGTCTAGAGCCCCATGGAGGTCACCTTGGCTCTGGGCAGAAGCTTCCTTGGTGGCAGCATGCACCTTGAAAGTTATTAAAAATGGGGCTGTTCTGGCCAAGATCTTATTCCAAAGTACCAAGGGTCACTTCAGCCCAGAGAAACGCAGTTCCAGAACCCTGTGGGTTTTCGAAGTAGAACAGCAGCCCTAACTTGTGAGAGGAACCTCCCTCCCTCCCTCCCTCCCTCCTCCAGGCTGCCTGCCGAAGGTTGCAGACAGCTCCCTTTCCATCCCACAAGAGGAGACAGGCAGATGAGTCATAGCACTGGCTTGGATCAAAGGAGTATTATTGTGCTAGCAGAAATGGATCTATTTTATTATCTGTTTCTTGACGCCTTACAAATAAATATGCTTTGCCCACCAGACAGACAAGCTCCTTCAAAAGCCACCCATTTTGTTAGCTGAAGCTAAGAAATGACCAAAAAGAGTTAGAAATTTTTGTGTCGGAAGAGCAGCCAGGCTGAAAAGATGTAGTGGAAACACTGAGGAAAGCAGTTTACAACCCTCAGACTCTAGATTCAAGTCTGCAAAGTGATGCCATTCTTCTAAAAATACACAGAAGAACTACAGAAGTCCTTTCCTCTTTTCTAAAAGCTTTCTCTTTCTTGCTTTCTTTTAAAGAAATATACTAGGATTGGATTGTAAAGGAGATTCACCACCTCAGATTTCACTGTTTTCATGGGGGTGATCGTTGCAGGATACTATTTTAAGGACTTCCTTCTCTCATACAGATTTTTCCACACTGGGTGGATAGATAAGGTATGTTCCACTAACGTTCCTCATTAAACACACATGAGTGCCAGCAATCATTTCCCTTTGTCTTGCTATCCCATGACAACAGATTGCATATCATAGGAAACTGGAATGGAGATTTTATTTAGTTTGGATCTCTCTTCTCCATTGTTTAATGTCACATTCAATTTTTTGTTCTACATCTGCCTCCTTTTGCAGAAATATACTACAGCTGAATACAGGGACAGATAAACGAATAGGTGTTGTTTATTAAAGACCACCTCATAGACTTTTCAGGAGCACCTTGACCAGCCCTTCCCCTCCCTCTGCCCCCAGAATTTTACCTCTGGTCTAAGTGTACTATGTACTCAGTAAAGATCTGATGACTAATGGACGTATCTGTGTCAACTGCACTCCCAGTACTTTGTTTACTGTTGACCAAGTTCCAGTAGTGAGCTTCCCTGTTTGCGCTGAGATGCATAGATGTCACAGTGGTATTTCTGTCTTCAACCCAGACCACCTGCCCATTAAAACAAACAAACAAACAAAAACAAAAAAGCTTCCACCAAGTGTCAGGAAAGGAGGGCTAAGGGAATAGAGAAAGTTTCACATTTCCTGTTGTTGAATCTAGGCACGGCCCTTAAAGGAAGCTGGATGACTTTTCAATCCAATATGCTCTGTTCTCTGACACTATCATCGTTGGTTTTCCTCAAGACTACAAAGCTATGATGCCAAACTTTTTAAATGATTCCCAGCTATGTGTTTTTTGAGTGTCAACTTCTATCCAAATGTTGCTGCTACATTTTTCTTTTCACTTAAAAATGTGATTTTAAAATATTTTGTTTTTCTAAATGGAATCCATTAGATGTAAGAATGTTCTTTCTATTTATCAAACATCAACTGTGTGCCAGGCATTGGGTACTAGCTTCCACGCTCATTATTTCATTCACTCCCTTACAACCACCTTATGAAGGAGATGCCATCAGGAAACTGAGGGAGGTTAAGCCATTTGCCCAAGATCATATGTCTAGCGTGGGATTCTTTGGGCCCTTCCAAAGAAATCCATCCAAATTTACCAGCTAAAGTCTATGAGTTTGGCTATCCAGAAAACGTTTTCTGAGAACACAAAGGAGCGCTGTATTTGCACTCTGAGAAGCCCATACCTTCACCAAAGGAAGTAGACTTCAGGTAGCCAAGAGGCCAAACTCACTTGTGACACTATACCTTAGCAGTCCATAGCAGGTCTGGACATCAGACCGGATTTCAAGGCCCAGCTCACCCACATTCTGGTGGACCTGAGACCACAGAAAAGTTATCTACTCTGAGACTCTGTTTCCACATCTCATAATGGAGATAACAATATAGGTTAAATTCTACGAAACTGACAACTTTCAACCATTTTTCACCTCCAAAAAAACATTTTCAAATGGTTCAACCTAAATTCCTCACTGGGTCGTTGCAGAGATTAAACAAGTGCACAGAAGAAACAATAAATGGCACTTGTTAGTAGACTTTTCTCTTTCCAATTTCAGTTTGCTCAAATCAGTAAAGTGTGTTTGTATTCTCTGCCCACACTTTGTATGTTGAGAAGCCGGCCTAAGGTTATGTAAGTGCTGGAGCTGATAATTCAGGGAGAAAATAAAACTGCGTGGCTAATCAAGAATTGACAACAAAGGGTCCCCTCAGGCCTCACTGCTCTGTGCATTTTCCCCGAGTTTAGTCTCTTATTTACTAAATAAAATACAACCGCTTGTCTCTCTCTCTCTTTTTTTTTTAGAAAGTGGAAGGCGGAGATATTGAGGAAGTTAGCACTCTGTGTTAAAGACAAAGTAAAGGTTTTAAAATCCATTCTTAGGGACTTCCCTGGTGGTCCAGTGGTTAAGATTCCGCGCTCCCAATGCGGGGGACATGGGTTCCATCCCTGGTCGGGGAGCTAAGATTCCCACATGCCACATGGCATAGCCATAAAATACCCATTCTTGCCCCTGAGTCGGGGCCTGGAAGTGGCCTGGCTCCTTGACCTGCAGGAGAGCGATCCTGCCTTGGACGCCAGCGAGGGCTCCCAGTCCTGGAACCCGCTCCACGGCGGCTTGCCCAGCCTGCCCGCCCGCGCCCGCGCCGGGAGAAGAACCACCAAGCGTTTGCATTACCTCCGCGCGCTACTTGCTCACTAGGCGCCAGGCCCTGCTCTCGGCTCCTCACACGCATACTTTATAATTTCCCTCACAACAACCCGAACAAAAGGGAACGCTCATTTCCCCCATTTTCCAAGTGAGGAGAGGGACACAGAGAAGTTAAGTCACTCTCCCAAGGTGTCCGAACTGCGGAGTCAGACTCGAACCCGGGCAGCCCCAGCACTCCCATTCGGAACCTCTCCTTTTCCTACTTGGGTAGAGGCGCTTTTTCCCCTAAGAATTCTCCAAACTTGGCCACCCCCAAGGGAAGGGGCTCGGCCTCGCCGACTCGCACGACCTCGCCCGGCTCCAGAAGTCCGGGGCTCCGGGCGCCCGACGCGGGGCGCGGGTGGAGGAGCGGCGCCGCCCCCGGGTATTTAACCCAGCCGGGAGCCCGCGGGGCGCCGGACGCTCCTGCTCCTCCCCGCTCGCGCCTCCCCGCCCTCCTCCTCGCGCTCTCCCGGCGCGCCCCACCCTCCGCCCCGCGCTCGCCTCGCGCGCAAGCACCGGCCGGCGGGCGCGGGGAGCGGGGCGCAGGGCGCGGGGCGCGGGCGGCGCTCGCCTCCGCCAAGCCGCCCCCTGGCCGCGGCCGCCGCGCGTCGCCCGGCCGGAGTGCGACGCGGCAGCCCGAATCCAGACACCGGTCCCGAGCGCCCCGCGGGCGGGCGGGCGGCTGTGGACGCCCGGCCGGCAGCATGGATTCGGATTCCGGGGAGCAGAGCGAGGGCGAGCCCGGGACCGCCGCAGGTACAAGGGGTCGCGGCAGCCCAGCCGGGAAGGCTGGGGCAGAGAGGAGGGGCGGCCGGGGCGGGAAATCGCGAGTGTTTCTCGGAGCTGTCCGGCGGGAGGCCGATCCCCAGCTGCCCGATCCCTTCCAGGCCGGGACTGGGGTGGCTCTGTGCGGTGAGTTTGCCTTGGGGCTTTCTCCCCATTGCACTCGGGCGCTGGAGGGAGAGTAGGTGCCTTTGCGGGTGGCTCTCCGCGCTGCGGGACGCCGGCAGCGGGCTCGGCTCGGCGGGCTGGGTGGGGGTGGGGCAGGGTTCGGGAAATCTGCGTCCTGTAGTTTGCTGCAGCGAGGGTTGCAACACATCTGCTCTTTTGAGATAACTTTCCGAGCGCCGGCCGGGCCCTCGAACCCCGGGCGCCAGGGAGTCTGCGGAACAGGTGACCCGCTCCGAGAGCGTGACAGGACACTCTGGGAAGGAAAGGCCCCCGCGGGCGGGCGGGCAGGAGTCAAACCGTAGCTCGTGGTTGCGGTTCCCGAGGCTGCCAGAGGAGCCGGTGCGGAAGCGTTGGCCCACCGCTGCCCTGCACGCGCCGGGGAGGTCCCCGCGGAGGGTCGGGGAAGGCAGCCGCGGCGGCGCGCGGGTGCCCGGCTTCGCCTTTGAGCGGCGCCGCCGGCTTTTCACAATCGATAGTTATTGAAGCGATGGGTGGATGCTTAGTTAGGAAAAAATGAATGTCCTCCCCCGCCTCTCCCTGATACTGAGCAACAGGAGGAAGCCACCCACAGCCTTGGGTCGACTTACCGCCGGGCTCTGCCCACCTCCACCCGCCCGCTCCGCCCGCCTCCCACGGGTCCACCAGTGGGAGACCTATGGCCCTCCCACGTGCCCGTGGCTCCCCGTGTCCGCGCGGCCCTGCAGGCTAGCCCTGGCCGGCAGACCTGTGACCTGAAAGCTGGGAGCCTCCTGGTACAGACCTTAGGTCCCAGACTAGTCCCCACTCTTCCCAGTGTCCTGGGGGTGGGGACCAAGTGACAGGAGGCACCATCAGCCCAGGCGTGGGTGTAGGAAAGGCAGGCTCAGGAATCAGGCAGGACAGTGCCAGGAGCTGTGCCAAGGGCTTTATGTATATCATTCCCCCTCATCCTCAAAGCACCTAGCCAGGTGGTTATTATCTCCGTTTTACAGGGGTTCAGAAAGGCGAAGTGGCCTACCCACGAATCACAGCCAGGGAGAAGCCAAGGGCAGAGTGACTGCCCTTCTACTGCATCACACCCCTCAGCCTCTCACAGGGCAGCTGTGGTCAACACATACAGCTGGGTGGGAGGAGATGAGGATGGAGAAAAGAAAGGTGGCATCATCAAGATGTGTGAGGATTCTTGTGTATGTGCAAGGGCCACCTGCTTTGTGTAGGTATGTGTGGACATAATTAATAAACATGAGCCTTCTCGAACCTGTATGTTCCTGTGACTGTGAAGCACCAAGATTTTGTTTCACAGGTGGCTTGTGGATCTCTTCACATCATTTAAAAGTTCCAGTGGGTGTTTTGTGTGTATCTAAGTATATCTCTAGAGCTGGGGGGTGGGGGGGGGGGTACATTGACACTGACACTTTACTCTCTCAAAATCCCAGGAACTAACATGCTTTCCCTGCTCCCACCCTCAGATCTTTAATGCTGGTTGGTTGATGGAGAAGGGAGGAGAATAAGAAGGCTTTGAGAAAGAGGAGGGGAGGAGAAGGTGGGGGTGGGGGGGTGGCAGGAGACCCTCAGAAGAGTTGATACTTGGATGAAAGGGGAGGGAAAGAGTCCTTAAGGGTCTGGTTGCTTCTCCCCACAGCCGTGCCCAGCAGGGAGTATCCTGGAGTGTTCATGTCTGTTTGTGTCAGAAGACTCCTGCACAGCTAACAGCATTCATGACTACTGAGGTCAGATGGGTCTGATGAAGAAGAGGGCAGCCAGCTCTCTGAGCTGTCACCATTTGTTTGTGCCTTGCTGTTTTCTACAGTCATTTCTTCTTCCTCTTTGTGCTTGAATCTCACAAGTTGAACATTTATTTGAATGTCACAAGCCATTCTGCTAAATGGCATTCAGTCTCACTCATTATTTTCAGTCTTAAAGTATTCTTCATGGCAAAGCTTCTCAACTAGGTGCTAATTCACCACCTTGCTATGGCTGCATCCTGTCAAATGGAAACTCCTGTTGCAGCTTCAGATACAGGTTAAATTATCTGTAGGGGTTAACCATCGTCCCTGTAAGTAGCATGGCATTTATCATCCACAGATGAATGTCATGTGATCTGTGCAAGCTGGATGGGTTTGTAACTAGGAAGCACAGCAGAGGAAGTGGGACCTCTTGGTGTCTGCATGTACCTGCTTCACAGGGAGTTGAGATGAAGGGCTGCTTCCTTCTCAATGCCCTTCCCTTCCTGAACTTGTGGAAAAGCCCTGCCATAGATGGACCTTATAAAGGTCCTGAGCCTGGACTCTGGAATCAGAAAGACCTGATGGGCAAGTTACTTGACATCTGTAAACCTCAGTTTCCCCCTCTGTAAAATGGGGATAACAACAGTGCAAGGGGGGGTGTGATGATTAAATAACACATGAAAAGTGTTCCTCCTGGTAATCATTCAATAAATGGTAGCTACTATTTTTATCATCACCTGATTGGATTATTTGTTGTAAGAATACTGCTAAATAATGTGCCCCAGGGCTTTGTAAAATATAAATCACTAGGCGTGTGTAAAACGCTTAGTGTTATTGTCCTTATTGTCACATTAATGTAATTGCCTAAGGAGATTTGTTTTGAATTTTGTCCTTTTCACTCTCATTCTCTCTGGTGTGTGTGTGTGTGTGTGTGTGTGCGCGCGCGCGCGTGCGCGCCCGCACACACATGCATGCACAGATGTGTTCGTTTGCTTGTTTGGGGGAAGTTATTTCGAAGGTATGTCTTCTGATTCTCATTGTCTTCCAGCTGAAGTCATAAAAATGGGGACATTCAAAACTGCTGTTTTCACCACCCTTTTCTTCTAGCTCTAGAGAAAGTTGCACAAAGTAGAAAACACCTATACCCAGTCCACCTGACAACCTGGAGACTAGTCACTTTCATGCCACTTCCAATAAAAGAAGAGTGGTTAATCCCCACCACACACACTGGTGCACCTTTTCCCTTCAAGGTAGCAGGAGGCACAGGAGGTACTCGCCACTCTTCTCTCCATTTTTGTGTGTCTCATAGCTTTCCTGGTCAAAAGCTGTCAGAGGAGTAAGGAAATCTCTGAGCACCACCTACTCTTTACTGTACCCCTTTCAAGAGACTTTTCCAAAGATCTCACCAGTATCTGCTGTGCAGCTCTCTCATCGAGCAATACCCTGCATAGGAAGGTAAAGGTGGATGAGATTTGTCTTAATCTGCATTTTCTGTTTTTCAGGAAGCACAGGATGGTGCTTCTATGTCATTCTGCTGCCTGCAGCTCTCCTCTGCCTTTTTGTCGTTTTATGGTTCTTTCTATGATTAGGAAAGAGACAGGGTTTATGGAACACTGGATTCTTTCCAGAGACCGAACTTGGCAGTCTCTCCTTTGACAAACCCACCATCCATCTCTCAGAAATCCTAGAGCTTGGTGTATTAACTCGGCAGTGATTGAGTCTTTCCTAAGAAGTAACAAGCGAGTAAACGTTAGCGTGTCAGCTTTTTCCCTTTCTGACTTGTAAGACCGAGATAGTCTACCCAACTCAAGACAGACAAGCTCCTTCCAACCAGAGCTAGGTGGTCTGGGGCAGTCAAGCTGATGGAGCATCCCTGTGTCTGGGTAAGTGCTACAGAAAAGCATTTCCATGTGATGAAGTCAGGATGTGGTAGGGAAACTTCAAGATAATAAAAGAAGTGGGAAAACAGCAGGCCCCTGACTTCGCCCTTCCTGTCTTTCCCATCCCCTAGGTCCTAAGCTTGGTCCATGTGAAGAAAGTGGCAAGGAATGGGCAGGACTCAGTAGCTGCCCAAGAGGAGAAAAGGCGTTCCAGAAGTCAGACACCACTGAGCAAAGGCACAGATAAACAGGGAGGCGACTGGAGTGGAGGGCATATACTAATGAGTACAGGGAAATAAAGTTAGGTGAGTGTAGGGAGAGCCACTTACTAGAGCAGGGTCTTAATAACTTGGTCCTGATGGTGCGGAAGGAGCCCTTAATAGAGCAGAGACAGATGTGACCAACTTAGAACTGGGTTTTCAGAAGCCACATCTGACAGATGTGAAGTTCGAGGATGGCCTAGGCTTGGAACCTCGGCTACCAGGGTGTGGCCACACAATCTAAGGGGATGTCACCACTATGCGAGGCAGAAGAGGAAGGATGCAAATGCCATTTAGAGAAACAAACAACAGAAGTTGGTGACAGATTGTACAAAAGCAGTAAAAAGAGAGGGAGAGTGGAAGGAGACTGGCGTGTTGAGTTGTGCTGAGGCAAGGAAGTGCAGGAGATGGGCTTCGCCACCCTGAGAGTGCTTCTTTTCTTTCTCTCAGACACTTAATAGTGATTACTTGAGTTTTGCTTAAAGGCGCTTTCCCCCTGTAGACGGTAAATTATGCTGGGGCGTTGGTTTTGGAGGATCGTGAGGTTCTGGAGTTTGTTGATTCTCAGTGTTGGATTATTTGTGGATGCTATTTAGTAAGTAACCTTTGTCGACTGACAGATTGGCAGTTGATGTGCTGGCTGACCAGGGGCAGGGACCACCTGGGGATGATGTACTACTTGGCTATTAGTCATAGTCCCAGGTCTTGTTCTTATTTGTGGGCATTTTCAGGGGCCTCTGCCTCATCCACACAGTGGGCTGCTTTGAGGCTCAGGACCTTGTCATGTGCTTTCATGTTCCCAAGGTTTTATGGACATAATAAATGAATGAGCATCTTGAGGGACCTGCTGAGAACTCTGCACTAAAAGGCCATACAGGCAGCCAGAAACCTGTCCTATAAAGTAGACCTGCCAATGCTTTCCTTCAGTGTTCTGCTTCAGTGTTTTAAGATTTCTTGCACTGTCTGGGATTCTGTGTTGGAAAGTATGGGGATGCAGAGAGAGATAAGGACACAGTCCATCCTGTCTCCAGGGCTTGGGATCATATGGGGAGATAGGATGCGTATACCTATGGCCACAGCTTAAGCCAGTGCAGGAAGACTCTCACCCCCTTGCCCTGGGATTATACCCTGGCCATATCTCTGTTTATATGTTCTCTCTTGACACCAGCCACTTTCTATTGTGTGCTTCACAGTTATTCCTGCACATCTCATCTCTTGTACCGCCTTAGCTCCCTAAGGGTAAAGACTGGGTCTTTTTCACCTGTATCACCTCCCACCAACACCACCTGTGTGCCTTAAGCACAGTGGTAGGTTGCTGGCTGGCTGGCTGAATAGATGGATGAATGTATAGATGATGTTGTAGTTTGGTTCCCCAGGAAGCAGACTCTGAGATGGAAGTTAGCATGCAGTGTGTTTATTTGGGGATGCTCTTGGGATCAATGCTTGGGAAAGAGAAGGGGAAGGGAGGGATGCCAGACTGGGCAGAATGAGAAGCTGAGCTGCAGTGCAGACCCAACAATAGCCTTGAGCTCTGGAGCTGGAAAGCCCTTCAGAACTGAGTTAAGGGACTTCCCTGGTGGTCCAGTGGTTAAGACTCAGCGCTCCCAATGCAGGGGGTCCAGGTTCAATCCCTGGTCAGGGAACTAGACCTTGCATGCCACAACTAAAGATCCCGCACACGGCAACGAAGATCCCACATGCCGCTACTAAGAGCCACTGCAGCCAAATAAACAAATAAATAAATATTAAAAAAAAAGAAAAGAACCGAGTTGGGGTGAGGGGCCAGGCCTTCATATCCCCTGACATAATGATCCGTCATTAGATTCAGGCCATCCCTGCATCTTGGGCGAAGCTGTTCCCCTCAGCTGAGGGCTGTCTGCAGGGAGCACTATCAGCAGCTTGTGGAGTACTTGGTCCTTCACTCCTGAAGGAGGTCCTGGGCCGTACATCACAGCGTCCAGCACAGGTGGCCTCCAGAGTGCCTCCGGGATGGCAGCCCTGCCTCCGGGCAGAGGTCGGGGGATGATTGTTGAGCTGTGAACTTTATCTAGCGCTCAGTAGGGCAGGTTAGATTGCCAGAGGAAATTAGCCATTCTAGACCTCACAGATCTGCACCCAACTGTTCAGTCCACACAATCCAATAGATATTGGCTGATCCTCTGTTTCGTGTTCTGTGTGCAGGGGGTGCTATAGTAGCAGACAGAAATGGAATTAGATGCGGCCCTGCCCTCAGGAGGCTTGCAGCCATAGGGAGGGGAAACATCCACCCAAGACGAATCTGCAAGCCTGGGCGCCATCCGCAATAAAGAGCATAGGATTTACCGCGTGGGGCATCATAGTTTGAGGTTCTGGTGGGAAGTCTTCACGGAGGAGACGGGCCTTGAGGATATCCTCGAAGGAGTGAAGGATTTAAATGGGGGAGAAGAGTGAGCCAGGGGAAACCGAAACGGTGGCAAGGACAGGAGCCTGTGAGAAGCCTGGCCTGGCCCAGTGGGGCCCCCTTAGAGGGCTAAAGGGAGGAGAAGGCAGACATACTCTAAACGGAAAATTGGGTGTTGCGGTGGTTGTGGCCAACGTGTAAGTTTCTGGGAGATGGAGAGAGAATGTGCATGTGTGTGTAAATATAAAGCTCTATTTCCTACTTATTTTTCTCTAAAAATATGGCACCTGCTTTTTTATTTGTCAGCAAAACCAAATTATAGTCACACTTCCCATTAGCACTTTTCTCTAACTGGTTCATTTGAATTCACATGTAAATCTCTATAAAGACACTATAATACATAATTTTGTTTTGTTTTTCAGTCACTTGGCTTCCAACTCTTTCTGTAAAGTGCCTGTGTAGGTGGGTGTTTGGGCTGTATTTTGTACAAGTATAGAAATAAAGGATAGAGAAGAAGAATTAAAAAAATATTTCCCGTGACAACTCAATCCAAGGAAACATATGACAGTGAGTACCTTTTCCCCAAAATATATTAAGACATGCCCCGAAAATATATATATATTTTTTGTATGTCAGAAATGCTCTTTTTAGGCAACTGCGTAGCACAAATTCTGAAATTGCTTTAGAATAGTCTTCACGTTCATATTGGGTTTTCTAAACATCATTGCCTGGGAATAAATCTGAGCCTGCTCATGGAAAATCTAGTGTGCAGACTATAAAAATGGAAGGCTTGGCGGCACAGAAAGTGCTAGGCACACCCTAATAGAAACCAGTATTTTGTAATTCAGTTCTCCAGGAAAAAAAAAAGGAGACACTTTGGTGGTATCCAAATACTGGTTTAAACCGTTGAAAAACCACAGGAGCAGCCACTAGCTTCTAGGTTGTCTTCTGGAAAGTAAAATATGCTTTCTGGGAAACTTTTCTAGCCCCCAAAGGAAAAGTTTTGCATTTTGGTGATATGTAGCTTTATGGAGATTCATACATTTGATATTTGTATAGTAGAGGAATCCAGTTTCATGGGCGGGAGGAAATTCTGTAAAGCGTTGTTCTTATGAGCAGACATGCCCCACAGTCCTGATTTGGGGCCTGGGGGTTATGCTGGGAAGACAAACAGATTTTCAGGGAAGAAAATGGGAGGGAGGTGATGGGGGCCGTCTACAGAGCAGGCCTCTGCAGCAGCGCTTTCCTGCCATGTTTGAGTCTGGTTCCTTGGTTTCCTTGGAATAACATTAAGAAAGTCAGGGAGAGAAGACTGAGGTTTGAGTTACAGGGTAGAGAAAATAGATTTAAGAAGCTGTGGCAAATATCAAACAAGATGAGAAATTGTGAGGATGGTTCTTGCCAGTCAAAGTCCAGCCCCAGAGAGCTAGTACTGAATGTAAAATAATAGTGATGTTTTGAATTTTTACTTAATTTTATATTAATTAAACACATACCATGTATTTGAGATTGGGTTAACTGTTTATATGGTATTTAAGCTTTACACAGATCTTGTGGGCTAGGTACTAAACATAGCCCCATTTTATAGACCAGGAAACTGAGGCACAGAGAGGTTAAGTAACTTGCTCAGGGATACGCAGCCTGTCAGTGGATATGAAGCCAGTCTAACTCCAAAAACGGCGCTCTTTATCAGGTAGACGGTGTATTTAGATCGATGGATGCCACCAGGCTCCTTTACATCCCCCACCAGCTCCCACAGGGCCCTCTGACCACTAGGTTCCTACATTAGGCTCCTTCTGGTAGGTTAGGACATTATATCTCCAGAAAGCCCTGCTTTAAGCTGCAGACGTTACCTGCAGTAGCCCAATAACACATGGGCAAGGATGGGCTGTCACAGGCTCCAGAACAGGGCCTGATGAGGGGTGGTTTGAGAAGGAAGATGAGAGCATCACAAAGCAGCTGTCAGGGAGAGAAGGTCCTAGAAGGACCTGCAGCCATGTGCATGTCTAGGGTCCTACGGACATGGTGGGCGGTGAATGTAGCAAACGCCGAGCGAGAGAGGATTGAACAGCAGAGTCAAGAGAGATGCCAAAGACAAACAAACATTCCTTCTGTCAAAGTGTACTTAAGTTGGGTCCTAAGGCATTTTTTCCACTCCAGCATTTAGAATCATTCCAGATATAGAATCCCCAGGACATGGTGACCAGTTGGATTCGAGGGCAAGAGAAAACTCGAAGACAAGACTGTAGCACGATGAAGAGAAGTTGAGATTCTGAGCTGGGCAACTTGGATTTGGGTTTCTAGTGCTGTCTTTTACTTTTTGCTTTTTAGTAACATTATTTTCCAACCAAAGGAATGCAAGCTTATGGTAGAATATATGAAAACAGTACAAAGAAAGAAAATTAGATTGAGCCCTAAGAATAGATGTGCTTTTCCAAGAGTGTAATCCAAAAGCAATCCTGAAAAAATGCAAGAGACCTTTATTTGGGAAGGGAGAGGGTTTTGTAAGAGACCAAGAGTCCCCCGTCTGAAATGTTTACTTGGGGACACTAAGCATTGGCTACACTGCCAGGCAGCATCAGAACCAGAATTGGAAGCCAGATACTCTGGCTCCTTTATCATTTCCCTAAAAACGTATGTCATTTTTTTTAAAGGATCAGAGTTATTCTGGGTATTGGGATATCAAAAGGACCCCTGCTGTGTTTCCTTCTGACACCTTCCACTGTGTTCTTGCCATCCTCTCCCCCCTTTTCCTCCCCTGAGCTTTCTCCCTCCCAGCACAGCTGCCCAGAGGACACACACCACAGGCTCACACCAGACCTTTCCCATGTACCTGGCCCACTTTCCAGGTCAGGAGAGCCCTACACAGAGTCCTCAGAAGAGCTTTACATTTTTTTAATACCCAAGAGGAATTCAGTAGGTTTTACAGATGCACAGCGACAATTGCAAAGGTTAATTTACTTTGAGTTTAATAGCTTCCAGCTTCAGGAATAGATTTATTGGCCTCTAGTTCTCCAATTATGTTTTTAATCTTTGTTTAGATTGATTTTTTATTTTGTAAGGAAAGGGGGAAATTTGTTCATCTGTGTTTGCCTCTCCTACCCTTAAGATTTAATTCAGTGATTCAATCTCAGTCAAATGAAGCAGGCAGAGCTAAGTTAATACAGAGTCAACTTTTAGCGAGCCCAGAGCAGTATCTGATGGGAATTAAACCTGAATTTTCTTGACTTTTTTTTCCTTTTGATTTCTCTGACTGTGTGTAATCCTGGTTTCCCAGCAACCCTCCTCAGTTGCTCCTTCTGCATCCCTCATTAATATCTTTTTCCTACCTGTGTTTCCTAAGGCTGAGCTCTTGGCCTTGTTCCTTTCTAACAATATGCTTTCATTTGGAAAAGACCACCAGTTTTTCCAGCATGAAGCTGAAGATTCCCAAAGCTGTGGTCTAACCCAGTCCTTTCTCCACAGCAAGAATCCTGCCTTTCAAAGTCTTCTGGACCTCATCTCCTCACTGTCCAAGAAACATCTCAATTCAGCACAGCTATACGCAGACTGTTACCTTTCCATCACCTTCTCTCAACTCCTCTGGTGGCCTCACCAGCCACCAAGTCATTCAAAGTTAAATTGTGAAGTCATAAGGACAAGGAGATATCCTATACATTTGATCTCATAGCAAAACCAGGACATGGATAAAGCAGGTATTATTTACAGTTTACAGATAAAGAAACAGATTCACAGAGATTAGATTACCCCAAATCACAAAGTAAGTGGTCAATTTTCACTATTTAAAGCTGCCCCCACAAAAAAGGGGGAAGGACAGACACAAATATAAATATCCCACCTAAACATACAGGTAAATATTGAGTCAGTTATTGAATTATTAAATACACAATGACATTTCCATACAGAGGAATAGTAATCAGCTAAGAAAAATTAATTTGAAAAATAGATGATATGTGTTTGCATTATAATGTATGAAGAAAGCTTAATAATCAATGATCCCAATTTTGCTATACATACACACACACACACATACACACCTCCACACACCTATACATAAATATACATACACCCCTATTTTTTTTAATTTTATTGAAGTATAGTTGATTTACAATGCTGTGTTCATTTTTTTTATAAATGTTTATTAGTTATCTATTTTATACATATTAGCATATATATGTGAATCCCAATCTCCCAATTCATCCCACCCCCACCTCCACCTCCCACCCCCGCCTTCCCCCCTTGGTGTCCGTATGTTTGTTCTCTACATCTGTGTCTCTATTTCTGCCTTGCAAACCATTACATCTGTACCGTTTCTCTAGATTCCACATATATGAGTTAATATACAATATTTGTTTTTCTTTTTGAGTTACTTCACCCTGTATGATACAGTGTTGTGTTTAATTTCTCCTGTAGAGCAAAGTGACTCAGTTATGTATATATATTCTTTTTCCTCATTTTCCGTTATGGTTTATCATGGGGTATTGAATATATTCCCTGTGCTATACAGGAGGACCTTGTTGTTTATCCATCCTATATGTAATAGCTGCATCTGCTAATCCCAAATTCCTAGTCCTTCCCTCACCCTTGACAACCACAAGTCTGTTCTCTATGTCTGTGAGTCTGTTTTTGTTTTGTAGATCAAACAACCCTTTTTTATAGAGAGAAGGGGAGGAAACTCCCTCCCTCACATTCACATACATGAACTTCTTTTTTAATGCTAGAACAGAATTAACCACTTTGTATGATGAGTTTATATGCAATTTTAATTTCCTTCTTTGTGCTTTCCTTCCAGATTTTTCCTCAGTGAGTATGTATAACTTTCAGCAGGTTATTATTTTAAAAACAATCACCAAATGAGATCCAGTGGACTTGTCCACTGCTTGTCCTTCTGACTTTCTTGCAGCTTTGTCCCAGGTCCCTCTATTTTCTTCCTTGAAACTCTTTCTTCCTTCTGTTCCCAGTGATCCTCTTTCCCATCAGACCAGGCCTCCGTGGGTCCTTCTCCTGGGCTCCTCCTGGCCCACTTGCGGGGGCGATTCCAGGCTTCTCTCCTTAGCTCTTTTCCTACTCACTCACAGCCCTGGCTTCAGCTCTGCACTCTCTCTGGTGCCTCCACCTCATTGCACCCTCCCCTCTGAGCCCACCTGGCCTGGGCCCTCATGCCAGGTAAAGGAAGTGTAAATAGTCAGGGTGGATAATGAGCTTATAGATTTGGGGCATCAGAGTCTGCAGGCCAAATGGACCTGCTGGGTGACCTTGCTGACTTTGCTGTTTGGGCTCTAGACCGTAACCTTGCTGTTGCTCGCTGACCAGCAGTGTGTGCAGCTGGCATCCCTGACCCGCTCTCCCTCCCTGACCCCCACCCCAAACATGAATGACTTTCACTTTCCACTTGTTCATCTACACATTGATTTTTGTGTCTTTATTACTTCTACAATTAAAAGAAAGAGGGGGTCATTTAAAATTCTGTTATAACAGGAGTAATAGGTTTTAGGAGGTATTAGTCTGCCACCCCCAAGTTTGGTCTGTCTTTCCAAAAAAAAATTCATTATAGGTACCTGTTTCTGAAGAAATTAGACAGAAATGTACTAAGGTCTTGTAATAACCTATAATGGAAAAGAATCTGAAAAAAATATATATAACTGAATCACTTTGCTGTACACTTGAAACTAACACAACATTGTAAATTAACTATACTTCAGTTAAAAAAAAATGTAGGAACTTCCCTGGTGGTGCAGTGGTTAAGAATCCGCCTGCCAATGCAGGGGACACAGGTTCAAGCCCTGATCCGGGAAGATCCCACATGCCTCGGAGCAACTAAACCCGTGCGCCACAACTACTGAAGCCTGTGCACCTAAAGCCCGTCCTCCTCAACAAGAGAAGCCACCACAATGAGAAGCCCACATACCACAATGAAGAGTAGCCCCTGCTCACCACAACTAGAGAAAGCCCACATGCAGCAACGAAGACCCAACGCGGCTAAAAATAAATAAATAAATGAATATTTAAAAAAAAAAAAGAAAGAAATGTATTGAGGATTTCTTGTGCATCTTGGAGCTGAAAATAAAAGATATCATGGCCTCAGTATTCTTTACTGCCTCCCTATCTCTACCTTATTTTACTCTAGTCCATCAAATAGGGGTAGCCTAGTCAGGAAACCTGTAGGAAACAGAAGTGCTCACCCTTTAGACTCACATTTTATCAGAGTTTTTAACCTAGTTTTATATTAGCCCAGCCACCCTTTTTTATATACAATTAATTTTTTAAAATAAATTTACTTATTTATTTACTGGCTGCATTGGAACTTCGTTGCTGTGCCCAGACTTTCTCTAGTTGCAGCGAGTGGGGGCTACTCTTTGTTGTGGTGCATAGGCTTCTGCAGGCAGTGGCTTCTCTTGTGGAGTGCAGGCTTTAGAGCACATGGGCTTCAGTAGTTGTGGTGCATGGTCTCAGTAGTTGTGGCACATGGTCTCAGTAGTTGTGACGTACAGGCTTAGTTGCTCCTTCGCATGTGGGATCTTTCTGGACCAGGAATTGAACCTGTGTCCCCTGCATTGGCAGGTGGATTCTTAACCACTGCGCCACCAGGGAAGTCCCTAGCCCCAACCACCCTTAATGTTTGATATTCCCCATCAGCCAGGATTTTGTTTATCTTTACTTTCTTGATTTATATTATAAAATATAATTATTTTACCCTTTTTCAGATATGAAAACATAATATATATTAACTGTGCATTCAACCCCTTCAGAAAAGTACCTCCTTCCTTAAAAAAAATCACTTTCTTAATCTTTAAGTGGAAAGCAATATCCATTTCCTTATTAAGCAGCCATATTGTCTTATTAATTGCAAGTGAGTGAATGTGACCACTGTGATTTTCAAAGGCCAGCTCAGAGAATGAGAGGCAGAATTGAGATAGAAGGAAATTCTCACAGAAAGCAGGTGTTTATGTCGAGAATGAGGATGGTACATCCTAAGACCAGCAGATGTAGTAAGCACCAGGCATTATCTCTAGAGAGCTGTCACCCAGCTTTCCCTTCACCCCGGGAGGGAGGTCAGTGATGGGCTGATGCTCATGGGTGAAGAAGTCTGGTTCCGGCCATCCTTGGTTTTCTTTGTTTCATTTTTGTTAAAAAAAAACAAACTTCTCCACAACAGTATAGCTCTGCCATGTTGGTATAACGCGATGAGAGTGGCTGAGATCTTGAGCCACGTCTGAAGAGGGCTGAAGTTTGCTGGTCATTAGGGGCTGAGACTGTCATACAGGCAGGATGGAGGCCGGGCAAGGACTGAGCGAAGCTGGTCAGGTGGTCGGGGGTTGGGTCATGTGACAGGGAAGCCAGAGGGGCAAGGGGCTGTAGGCCGGGCCCAGTCTCTTGAGGGTCATTTAGCCTGCAGCAGGTCTGCCAGTCACAGCTGCCACAGCCTTCTTGGGCCTCTCCACCTGGAGAGTAGCCCCTTTTAATTTTAAACAGTCCAAAACTTTGAGAAAAGCTGACTTCCAGCAGGGGGCTTTTGACCTCTCACCTCCACCCCAGGAGCAAGTCCTCCTGACCTCCCTTCCAGCCCGTCTCCCTGGCCCCAGATCTCTGCCTCATCCTTGGTGCCTCCCTTCCCTGCAGCCCCTCACACCCAGGTGCTCCTCTCCATCTCCTCTGCCTTGATCCCCCCACCCATCCCATGAGCCCTCGTGGGTGCTAGAGAGACTAAGGCAGTGGAAACTCAGAGACATATGGCTGTGACGGAAGACGTGCCATGAAGGGAAGCTCTTAAAAGTTTACAGAGAGAAAAACCAGGCCCTTAATGCACTAGTTTTCTAAATAGCAACGCTGAGGGGTAAACAACAGTGGTGCAGTGTCTTTGAATTCTCAAGGTGGATGACTGGTGATGTAGAGTCCTGAACACAGTCAAACCATCAATCAAGTGTGCAGGTAGACTGAAGTCCTTGTATGATAAACTAGATCTCAAAAAAACAACCCCCCCCCACCCCATGTTCCGAGACCGCTGCTGGGTCAGGCGTTGGCCAACTGAGGCCCCCAGGCCAAGTCGAGCCTGTCACCTGTTTTTGTGTGTCCCACAAGCTAAAAGCATTTTTAGTTTTTTTAATGGTTATATTATAAATGGTTTTATAGGTATCTTTTGGTACTTCGGGCCCTTTATTCTGTAGCCCTTTAAGGTAGTTTGCTGACACCTGTGCTCGACAAAATGTTCCACTGACATGGGGAGCAAGTTAAGACAGAGGAAGCCATGAGACCCAAGAAGAAGGAGATGGACACAGGAGAGAAGGGATGAAGGATGAAGGGAGAACCAGGCTGAGAGCCTGGAGCAGGCTTAGAGGGAAAAGCACCCAGGTTTCAGCCAGGGCGCAGAGTGCTCCCACAGGAGTCTCCAAGAAAGAAGACTGAAGTGGTAGATTAGTTGATTTGTTTGAACCTTTCGAGAAGAACTTTATATTCTGCTGAGAACTTTGAGAGTGAATTAGATAGAAAACTAACCAAAAGAAAAACAAGGCAGTGTTTAACTTCAGGGACAACAGGATGAATAAGAAAGGAAATGCAGCCATGGAAGTGACAGAACATACATGACTCAGCTGTGAATGGTATCTCAATCCTGGTAATGTAATCACTGAAGTTTGATTTAACCAAATATTGAAATAGAACCAAATCGGAAGGTGGAAGGAGAAATGAATGGAGAAGACAGTTAAATTCTCACCTTCCTTAACAGGAAGTTAAAAGCAAATAAAGTCAAGCATTAACAGTATAAGCATGTAATTTAAACACACAGAGGTAATTGTGAGTTGCAACAGCTAAAATAATTTAAAATGTTTTGCCTGCACAGAGCCAGCCTCGGAAGAGGGTGCTGCGTGTTGTTATAGGCCTTGTAGAATGATTTGACTTTTTAAATAATGTACCTGTGTTACTTTGAAAATAGATTTTTAACGATAAAATGAAAAAGGAAAGTGACTGGTCAGCTCGGGACGACCGTGTCCGGGTGGGAAAGAGGCACAGCGGGACGACCTCAGGCCCCAGCATGCAGGAAGCGGGTGTCAGCGTCCGGAGGCCCCGCCAGCTCATCATCAAGATTGCTCCTGACATACGTGCGAGTGCATTTCAATAAAATGTCAAGACTGTTAGCCATTCCTTCATGCAAACAGTCTCTATGTTTCAATCCCTGGCTAAAGCGGCAGCGATGACGAAATCATGATTCCTGCCCCCAAGGTGTTCACAGACTGGCGAGATGTAAAGTCATTCATGCAGCCAGTGCATGATTGCTCTCCATGGTGATAAGAACTATTTTCTGGTGGGAAGGCGGTTGCAGAGAAAAAATGGCTCAGAGGTCAGTAGTCCTTCAAGGGAGCCTTGGAGTTTGAGTAGGAATGGCGGTGAAGGAGGAGCCGATGTCCCAGCACAGGAGAACAGAATATGCACAGGTACAGAGGGGACCCAGGCATGACAGAGCAGGACAGGTGACACCTGTGTGTGGTCTGGAGTCAGGAGCTCAGAGTTTGTAGAGGATGAAGCTGGAGAGGTGAGCAGAAGGTAGATCATCAGCTCAGCAACCAGCATGCCATGCTTAAGAGTCTAGACTCTGTTTTCAAGGCCATGGGAAGCCAGTCGATGTTCTCACTGGTGGAGTAGCATGATCAAAGCCAACTCTCAGCCCAGTATGGAAATTACAATGGAAGCTGGGGTAGAGAGATAAGTGAGGAGATGGACGATCATTCGGGTGAGAAATGATGAGAGTCAGTACTAAGGTGGTGTCAGTGAGCAGAGAAAGGCAGAAACATCTCAAGACGTAAAGGAGGCTGAACCGACAGTCTTACGCCCCCATTAGATGTGGGAGGTGAGAAAGCAGGCAAGGATGGCCCCCAGGTTCCTGTCTGGACACTGCGCAGGCGGCAGGGCCGCATATAATACAAGGAGGAGGGTGCCGTGGGGTGGGAGAAAGGGGATGAGGGAGGTTTTGAGCCTGTGGAGGGTGAGAGGTCCATGGGAATCCAGGTGGAGAGATCTGACAAGCAGTAACATGGGGGGGGGGGGGTGCAGGAGAGACACCTGGGCCGGGAGATGATGCATCAGGAAGGGCAAGGGGTGACATCTCACACTCAGGAAGAGTGTGTGGCAAGAGAGAAGAGGGCCCTGCGTAAACTCAGAACCCCTAGACTTCAGGCATGGAAGAGGAAAGGGAGCCCTGGAAAAGGCTGAGAAGGACCAAGAGGGGAGATCAGGAAAGCAGAGGCCGAGGGAGGGTCAAGTGCTGCTAGAGGTCAGGCGGGCTGAGGCCTGAGGTGTGTGTCTCCGGGTGCCGCTGGCATTCCCTGTCCCGTAAATTAAGGATAGTTAGCATCTCTGGCCCCACCCACCGATGCCTACAGACCCCTCCACTCACTGCTGTGATGAAAAAATGTCTTCCCATGTTTCCAGACATTCCTAGGGGACAATTAGAAGGCATTTGGTGACCTTGCAAGAGCCATTGCCATTGAGTTTAGGGTGAAAGCCAGGGAAGGACAAGACCACAGTTCCTCTACCCTACTGCGGCCGTCCCACCTCAGGCCTCTTCCTGCGCCCCCAGGCTCTCCTCTCCTCAGTCCCCATCCTTTTCCCAATGACATCACTTCGTGGGCTGACCAGTCAGTGTTGGGTTTTGAGGTTTAAATCTAAATATTATTGAGCTCCTTTTATGTGCCAGGGATACATTGGTGGACACAGCAGTCCAGGTCCCCCTGTCCTGGAACTTGCTGCGAACAAACAGGTGGACACCGGGTGGAAGGTCCTTGAACAGGCTCTGAGTAGAGAGTTTGTTCTGGATAGAGGGAGGGGCAGGTAGGAGGAAAGCAAGGGGTGCTTGGATCTGGGAAGAAGATGCACCGTGCAATGGGTGAGACCCGGGAAAGGATGAGCCACTTTCTCTTGGGGGCAGAGAGGTGGGATGACAGGGATGTGAGGCCTGAGGAGAAGGACTGGTCCTGGGGTTTTGGATACAACTGCTGTACACGGCTGCGTCAGCACAGGGCAGCCTGCTGGGGCTGGCTGTCTGCGGCTTGGTCTGTGGGTGCCGAGGTCAGCACAGGGAGGAGCCTTGGGGAGAGCCTGCTAACCACTGCTCTGTGGCACGCGCAGGCTGACGTCTGACAAAGGAGTCGAGGGCCCCAGGAAACAGGGTTCGGGGGAGGGCACTTTGGAGGAAAGCCACAGAAAAGGAAAGCTGGAGGCGCCAAGGTCAGTGCCCCAGGTTTTCAGAAGGAGGGAAAAGCAGGAGGCATTCCGTGGCTGAAGCACCGGCAGTTGCAGAGCTGGGAGAGAGCTTGGTGGCTGGAGGCAAAGCCGTGTAGGCGAGGGAAAGCTGAGAACCCCTCCCACTGGCATGGGCTCTCATCTCAGGAATGACCAGTGGTTTTGTTTTGTTTTGTTTTGTTTATGGACTTAAAAATTCAGTTGCTGATTCTGAAGAGGTTATTATTAAACTGAGAATATAAAACAAATTAGCAGAATCATCTAGTCCAACTCCCTCATATAACAGACGAAGAAACCAGGAAGGTGGAGACTTGGGCCCAGGGCACATAGTGAGGGGCAGGCCTGGGGGCTGGGCCGTCTCCTCCACCCCCTGTTGCAGGTTCAGTGGTGAGAGACAGGACCAGGGGTTGGCCCTCCTGTTTTCCCTGTATTGGGGTTTTTCCCGTACTTGGGGGTCGACTCCATGGCCACAGCCCTGGCATCCTGACTTCCCAGGACAGGCTGTTATCAACATCTTAGAGTGAATGCACCCAGTGACTTGATTGGAAATGGTGAAACTTTTTGGTAGTACTGTCTTATATTACCATGAAGTGTAAATAATTTTATTTGGAAGCTTTTACTGCCTTTGAGACAAGTATGGGGAAAGTTTAATTTAGAAAGGAAGCCTCAGAGAAAGACACATTTAATGAGTAACTTCCAGAAAGACAGGTTTCCACAGCTACTCCCCTGTTCAAAGTGGTTCCATCAAAGGGGTCCCAGCAGCCCAACCTCAGGGGATCTTGCAAGAGAGCAAGCTATTCGCCATCCCACTTCCTGATCTACAAACTGGGCCAGATATGACCGTGGCACCAGGAGATATCCAAAATGTGTCTTACTCACGACTCAGATCTCAGATCCATGAACAACAAAAAAACAATTACTACAGAATACACGTAAGGGGTATTATAAGTGATATATTACATGTGCCCCTTTCCTGTTGTTTCACTCTTATATTGACTGAAATCCAAAAATATCATTGTACAAAATTCTTATTTCACTAAAAAAAATTAAGTAGAACATTGAGCAAGGCATAATGTTGGCTGCCAGATCATATCTCATCCAGAAGTACCTTCTGGTTTCTTCTCCCTCATGTTTCAACCTCCCTAGTATAGCTAACTGTTTATCTTTCTTTTAAGCTCACTAAACTGAGGGTTAGCATATTATTATATTAATCTAATTATAGCACCTTCCAGGAGCCTCAGTTCTTTAGGCTTAAATACCCACTGTCTCAGGCCATATTTTATTTCTTTCCAATATAGATTAGAGTTTGTTCCATCTCATTGCCTGCTTTTTTTTTTTTTCTAACTTCTTAGGCTTTATATCTATCCAAAACTTGGAGAATTCCAAAGACTGACATTTGTATTGCATCAGTCTATTTACTAATTTCACATATTACCAAGTTGGCATCCCCCCACGGCTCCGAATGCAGCATCCTACTGGCATCCTTGTTAGCAGTCTGGTGGCCTGAGCCTGAGGTTTTGAGCACCTGCCGTGGTGAGCAGTTTGGGAGCTGCCAACAGAGGGAGAGGATCACCCAGAGAGAGAGACATGGCCTGTGCAGTTCTGATCCCCAGCAGTCCCTGAGTATTAAAATAGCTTATGAGGGTGAAGGGACGTGAATGGGGAGGCTCAGGGGTGGCAGGAGGGATGGATGCTGCCAGGGAGACAGAGTTCCTACTAGAATTGAGCACTAAGGGTGTGGTGGGGTGATGCATCTCGGCCCCCAGCCTGACCGGGACAGGCAGGCAGCTCTGTGTGAAAGGCAAGGGAGGGACCTCATGCTGAGTTTAGTATATATATACACATATATATATATATATATATTTTTTTTTAATGTGTTCAGTTCAGCCTACACTTCATGAACACACACCTCATTCCAGTATGTATCCTGAACAGATAGAATCTAAGCCTCAAAGAGTGAGAAAAGAACAGGCTAAATGATTCATTCAGTCATTCATTTAACAGACATTTATTGGACTACTTCTACTTGGTGGACACTGCCCCAGTGGTGAGGGTTCACAAGTCCCCTGAGCATCAGTCCTGTAAGAACTCAGCACCAGTCACAGCGCAGCAGCATGGGGAAAGGACCGTGCTGGAGTCGGGTGCGAGGGCCACCGTCCCCAGGAAGAAGGATGTGAGGGCTGGCCACGGGCTCACAGTGGGAGGAGGTCTTCAGCGGGAAGGTTGTGCCCCTTCCACCAGGGCAAGGGTCCACTGGATTCACCTGTGGGCATGAGAGGCCCAGGGCTCCGTCTTCAGGGAGAGCCGGCTGGATTGCTGTTACTGTTTGGCTCTCATCTACCTGACTATCTTCAGCCAATTGGGCTGGGGCGTGGCCATCCTTGTGAAGGGGTGAGCTGCCCTTTGGCTTCTGATTTCAGTATGACTTCTGACTGACATGGACAAGCAGGCCTCTGGTGGGAGGGCTGGGATGGGGTAGGTGGAGCCAAGGGGTCTGTTTGTGGGGCTCCCTCTCAGTGTGGCCTGCCACCTCCTGGCTCAGGAGGGAGCATTAGGAGGCAATACTGCTATGTGTCAAGAGACACCTTTGGACACCCTTTCCCCCTACATGCAGCCTGGTGCTGGGTTATTTATTATTGTCCCTAGACCCTTTATAGCAAAAGCTGGGAACAAATTAAAGTTTATCAAGAGAGGATTGGGAAAGGAAATGGGAGAATTGGGAAATGAAATTATATCATCAAAATGATGATATAATCCATTTATTGACAGAGAAAGATATCCTCAGAGTGTTGACTGAAAATGCAGATTAGAAAATAGTGTTCATTGATTGCATGTTTGTGAGTATTAAGGTGCGTATGCCTGGGACAGTGTTTGGAAGAATGTGTACGTGCTAACCACGATGCATGGGTATTCATTTCCCCCCTTTAGCTTATCTGTCTTTTCTGACTGTTCTCAGTGCTCGTGTATAATTTTTTATCATAAACTTATTAAAGAAAGAAAATATTTTGAGAAATAGCTCCTCAGTTTCCCCTCTTAAAATAAGACAAGGAGAACAGTATTAAAAATTATGCCAGTGGATGGTGTTTATCTCTTTATTCCTGAGAGTGATCTCCATTCAGAGTGACGGCCTACTTTGTGGATGCTCTAAGGAAAGAAATGAAAATCTAAAGATTTTAGATTAAGATTTTAAAGTTTAAACTCTAAAGAGCTTAAAGTCACAAGTGGCTTTGTGGACGTGTTTTACTAAACCCTCAAAGAACTTTTAATCCTTGTCGACACATACAGTCTCAGAGAATATAAAAAGAAAAGGCAACCCAATCCATTTTATGAAGCTAGTTTACTCTGATATCAAATCAGACGAGGACTGTACTAGGAGAAAGTTATAGACCAATCTCACCTTTGAGCACAGTTGCAAAATGCTGAATATAATATTTACCAATAGAATTCTTCAGTATATTAAATACATGGGCAAGTAGGACTTATCCTGGGAATGCAATGATGATTTAAATTAAAAAGTCTCTTGGACTTCCCTGGTGGCACAATGGTTAAGAATCTGACTGCCAAAGCAGGGGATGAGGGTTCGATCCCTGGGCCAGGAAGATCCTACATGCCACGGAGCAACTAAGCCCGTGAGCCACAACAACTGAGCCCACATGCTGCAACTACTGAAGCCTGCACACCTAGAGCCCGTGCTCCACAACAAGAGAAGCCACTGCAATGAGGAGCCCACGCACCACAATGAAGAGTAGCCCCACTCTCCGCAACTAGAGAAAGCCTGTGCACAGCAATGAAGACCCAGCGCAGCCATAAATAAATAAATTTATAAAAATAAAAAAATATTTTAAAAAATTAAAAGTCTCTCATAATTGGTTAAATTCACATATTAAGAGAGATAAACCATATAACCACCTCAATAGGTACAAAGAAAGTGTTTGATAAAATTAGATACACATTTTTACCTTAAAACATACAAAGCCTTAGCAAACTAGGAACATAAAGAAGATTCCTTAACTTGATAAGTAGGATCCATCAAAAATCTACAGCAGACATTGTATGTGGTGGGGCAATTTTAGAAACAACCCTTAAAGTCAGGAACAAGACAGGGATCCCAAATAGCACCCTTACTATATAACATTGTACTAGAGTTTCCCACCAGAGCAATAAGGCAAGAAAAAGAAGTGGGACGTAGAAGGAAACAATCATTTTGTGCAGGCAGTGTAGTTGTCCACATTAAAAATCCCAAACAATGCTACATAAAATCTATTAGGACTGATAACAGAAGTCAGCAAAGTTTTTCAACTGGAAATAAATATATAGGAATTAGTTGGGTTCCTATACATCATTAATAACCATTTAGAAACTATAACAGAAAAAAATTACACTTAGAGTAGCAACCAAAACTATATGGTACCTAGAAGTAAATCTAATGAAAGAGCTTTATGGGAATGACTATAAAACATTATTGGGATAGACAGAGGAGATGTTCTAACCAAATGGAGAGATGTATCATGTTAATGCATGGGAAGCTTATTACCAGTTTACCTCAGATTAATACAAGGTGTTCATGGCTTTTGGTCAGATGACCCAAAAACTCATTTGGAAGAGTAAAGGCAAAAATAATCAAGAAAATCTCTAAGAAGAATAAAATGGGGGGAACTTCCCTATGGCCAATCAAGACTTATTATGAGTTACAGTAATTGAGACAGTATAGTGTTGGTACTGAAAGAGACAAATTGATCAATAGAACAGAGTAAAAAACTCAGACCCATGCAGTATGGAAACTTGATAAGAAAAAGGTGGCCTAGCAGATCAGCAGCAGAAGGATGAACTATTCAATAAATTGAATAAATATTATGAGGAGAAAAATGTACCTCCTACAATATCACCAAATAAGTTCCAGATAGATTAAAGACCTAAATGTGAAAAGCAAAACCTTAAAACTTTTGGAAAACATATGAGACTCACTTATCACCTCATGGCAGGAAAGGATTTTTTTTAACACAAAATATAAAAACCACTAACCATAAAGGAAAAGACTGATAAATTTAACTAGTAAAAATTTTAATTTCTGTACAGCTAAAGACACCATAAATAAAGTTAAAAGGTAATGCTACAAGACTGGGAGAAGATTTTTGCAAGTCATGTGATCAGCAGAGAATTAGAATCCATAATACATAAAAATTCCTACAAATTAACAAAAAAAGACATACAGTTCCAATTAGGAGGAAAATAACTATATGAATAAGCAATTTACAGATGAGAAAGACCTGACTGCTCAATAGACACAAAAATATATTGACTGTCAGCAGCAATCAGGAAAATGCATATTAAAGCAAGATACCATTTTGTACTTAGCAAATTGGCAAAACCTTTAAAGGTGGATTATCTGAAGTGTTGATGAGGAAGTAGATCCACAGGAACTCATACACTGCTGCTGGGAGTGAAAATTAGTGCAATCTCGCTGGAAGCAACTGGCAGCTGTGGTACAGACCGGGCAGTCGAGTTCTAGGTATAGAACCTGGGAGGCTGTTGTGTGTGTGCACAAGGAGACACGACTCTGGACTTATTTGCTTGCAGAAAAACATGGATATAGAATATAGTCATATAAGCAATGAGATGACTAATTAGATAAATCTTGCAAGAATGATGTTGAATGAAGAGATGCAGAAGGATCTGTGCAACGTGACACCTTTACCTGAAGTTTGAAAACACTCTGAACAATGTAATGCTGATGCAGGCATACTCATGAGGCAAACATACAAAACCATGGATGAGACAGAGACACAGCGACTTCTGAAGTGCAGTTAGATCTGAGGAGACAGAAGGGAAAGAAGGGGAGTTGAAAACAAAGAGGGCTTCGCCCTCCTTTGTCTTTGAGGGCAGAATAGTGAGATTTATTCCATCTGGGTGGTGGCCACACAAGTAGGGTTTGTTATATTGTTTTCTGTTTTGTCTATATATTTGAAGTGCTTCAAGGTTTTTTAAAAAAAAAAAATTCTTCTGAGGAAGAAACCAGCTCAATCTCCATCCTAAAGTGGACAATAATTCCAAAAAGCATTTAAACTAATTGATGTTTTTCACCTCATGAATGGCAGTGTAGTGTGGCGGGCTGAAGCGCAGAACTCAGGGTCTGAATCCAGCTCGGCCACTTCCTAAATGACAGCTTTAAACAAGCTACTCAATCTCCCTTTGCCGTGGTCTCCTTGGATGTGAGATGATGCTGGTGGTGGTGGTGGTGGTGGTAGTGATACTATTGCCTTCGTGTTGAATTGTTGCAAGGATACAATATGTTACTGCATATAATGCACTACACACACAGACTCTATTTTTATTATTTTATTATGCCTGAGTATGACCTACTATCCAGAGAGACGCTAGTTATACATCAGATGCAAGAGAAAGTGGGGGAGGGGTGGATGAGCTCTGTTTAAAGAAATCATGAAAGTAGATGTTGTTTTTAGTGATGGTTGCTCTTCTACTGCAGTGAGACAAAAATATCTCTCAGATCTCCAAAATTAACCTGTTGAGTCGGAGATGATTCACCAGCCCCCAAGCCCCCAGTGACTTCACAAGTATCTGCTTCAGTTAGCTCTGCTAAGTAAAATTATCACTCATTCACTTTTCAGGGCTAGCTGTAAAGTCAATATGAAAAACAAAACCAATATGCAGCTTTGTTCAAATATATAGAATGCCCTCTAAAAAGGAAAGCTACATCTACCTTCAAGTTTTGATGAATAGGTGGTATTGTTCTATCCCATCGTAAGACTGGCTTTTTTTGTATTTAAAAGAAATGAGGAAATGTAAATCTTGTTGCTAGATGGGGATTTTAATTGAGGCCTAATTAATGTCTCAAATAAGTGAGAAATCACAGTCATTGGGGAGCCAGAGACAGTTTTCTAAAAGCAGATGCAGGAAGGCAGATTGCAGGCTTTGTCTAGAGTCAATTTGGCCCAACTGCAGCTCTCTTACTTACTAGCCTAGCAGCTTTGAATGAATTACTTAAATCTGCTGTTCCTCACTTTCCTCATCTATTAAATGGGACTCACAGTCTTTCTTTTGCAGACCTCTTGTGAGGATCATATACGTAATATACACTACCTCGGGTACATAATCTGTGCTCAGTAGTTAATATTATCTCTGACATAATTATTAACTGAGTTACAAAGCCCTCGGTGCTGATAGATGGGCGGATTGGGGGCATCTAAGACAAAATGAGATGATGAGCTGGAAGGTCTTCTAGCTGACCCTGCTAACATTTCTTCACTTCACCTGAAACAACGTTTTAAGGCCCATGAAATTTTTTTGAAATGAAAAAAAGTCTTCATCTCGAAGGTCATCAGATGCTGCTTTTAAAGTGTAATTATTCAGTGCAAGGTGTCACAATGATCTGAATCTGCTTTCCTATAAGAAGCATTCTGTTTTGTCTACTATTGCTTTTGTATGTCCTTTCTCAGCATCCTAAAACATCCAGTACAGCTAGGAAATTTATCATGTCGGTCCTCACAAAACCCTCAAATCCTCATTGCTGACTGCTGGATGAATCTCTAAGACTGAGCAGCCACCCAGGACAAAGCAAAACTCTGCCTGTTCCCAGGCCTGAGCCAAAGACAAGATTTCAGGGGCACTCACGCCCGAGCTAGAGGCAGGACGACTGGCCACATGACGGGGGACACAAAGTGGGTGAAAACTGGCTAGTGCGACACCCCCTCCCCTGCATTTGGTTATCTCTAGCAATTCAGTCCTTCCTTCTTCTCCCCTCTACCCCAGTCCTACTGTACCCAAGCCTGCCTCTCACTTCCTACCCTCATTTAAAAATGATCCATTCTCTTGGTGGGGAGGGGGCAATTTGGTGGTGGGCCACAAAGGGGAGAGAGAATCCCTGGGAGGGCTACAGTATAGCTCTGACTAATGTGATCCCCAGCAAGCTGTGACTAGAGACTACACTTGAACCAGTGAAGTAGGAATTTGCATTTTAAGGGAAGAACCTGTTTATCCCTTAGGATCTTTAATTGGGTAATTATTTAAGGAAGTTCGGTCTTTTCACCATCAATTGCTTGATGGATAGGGACAAGTTTGAATGGGGAAATGGGGAGCTCAGGGTAGAACATGCTGAGTTGGAGGTGCTTACCATACAGGCTTGTGTGACCATCTCCACCCAGACGCCCCCAGGGGCCCCTCAAACTCAGCGTGCTCAGGACTGAAGTCACCTTCCCCACACACGCTCCCAGATGCCTGTTTCTGTTGGTGGTGCCTTAATGTCCCCCATCCCACATCTCCCAAACTAGAAGAAGCACTCAGCATCACCCCTGACTCATCCCTCTCCCCCAGCGTCACCCAGGCTGTTCCTTATTGCCTCTCCCCATCACCCACAGGACAAGCTAAGATCAAACTCACGTGTCTGTCTTGCTAATTGCCATGGCTTCCTACTGCCTTGGGGAATATCTCGAGGCAAGTAAAAGTGTGTGAAATCCATATTTCAAATCATCTTATTAGAATTTTTGAAATTTTTATAGCCCACTTCTTGTCTGCTCTGATTAGATCATTACTTTTACCTTGTAATTTGGCTGCAGGAAAGCTCTTACGATGAGGAGGATTATCGTCAGGTCCGCCATCTGCCTTGCTACTCACTTGTGCTGCTGTGATTAGCGTATTGTCGTCAGGCCTCAGTTTTGTTTCTTGCAGGAATCTTTTGAAATCATTGGTCCATTTCATAAGGGTTAGTTTAGTGAGAACTAAATAATATAATCAGTGAGTCTATTTAACCAAGCACACATAAACATATGCCAAAATAAATCAAAACTGCTGAAAAGGAATAAGCACATGAGAGATACACACTAAACACTCCCCCAAACCCAGGGAGCAGGGGGCTCTTCCCGTCCTTCCTTAGAATGCCACACACCAGTGGGTCCCAAGATCAGCCAGAATGTTAAATATTAGTAAAGCTTAATCCATCTCATTAGAAAACAAGGAAACAAATGAAAGGTTCTAGTGTTATCATTTTGCACACCCTCTTGTGGTGTCTGGTGCGGGCTGCTGCCCTTCAAATCATGGCGACCTACCCACAGGACCCACAAGCTGCTTGCTTCTTATTGCAGGTGGTGGAAATTTGGGGGCCCCAGGTCTTCTCAGCAGCAGGGGTGAGCCCAGAGGATATGTCCTCAAGACTCTCTTGAAGGGTGGGAAAAGAACCAGACCCAAGAAGCCCTCAAGGGTGTGCTGGATTAACCCTCAGTCAGAAAAGTCTATTTCCTAGCCCTCCCAGGTCATCTAAGTTTTACTGGGATGCCTTTTAAAGTATCCCAAAATACCTTTCTTAAGCCTGAAAGATGCCATCTCATTCACGTATGAAAGGGATTAGACCTACAGGCATTTTTCATGGGCTGCCAAGCTTTGATCATTTCCTGTGGGGGGAGGGGAGGATCAGGATTTTTGCTTGTCTCTAACTCAAAGGCCCCACCATCCCTTGACCATTTCATTTGAATGTACCTCCTCCAGTGCCGTCTTTTTTCTTTAATATTCCGGCAGTATACAAACCACAGTCGTATACAAGAGCAGGAAAATGTTTTCTGGTTTGACTCCACTAGAGATCCAACAACTCAATTAGTCCTTCTGGAAACTGTAGCAGTGTTCTGTTTGCATTGCAAAAAAAAAACCACTTAAGGTTCCTTAACAGTTTTGTCCCCGTAGCTACATGGGACCTAGAACTTAAGCAGAAGCAATGTCTTCTCTAGAAGGTGTTATCCTTGTCATAGATATCCCACCCTGCAGACCACCTCACCCCCACAGCCAACCCTTTCCTTATCATTCACCCAGAGAACAGACAAGGAAGCAGGAAGGGAGGAGGAAGGATGTCACTCTCCCCCCTGGCTCCTGGCCCCTTAGTGGCTGTGAAGGACAGAGCACAAGGGACATGACTGGCCCAGTCAGCTTTCCTGGGGGGATGTGCAGGTGAGCAGAAGGATGGGTGCTCACTGTGAAAGTCTGCATTCAAAGTAGTCTGTAAGGCTGCTCCGTCTCAAGGAGGCTTGCTTGAACTTTATTTCCAATAGCTAAATTGGGAGATTGGGATTGACATACACACACCACTATATATAAAATAGATAACTACTAAGGACCTACTGTATAGCACAGGGAACTCTACTCAGTACTCTGTAATGACCTATATGGGAAAAGGATCTAAAAAAGAGTGGATTTGTGTATATGTATAACTGATTCACTTTGCTGTACACCTGAAACTAACACAACATTGTAAATCAACTACACTCTAATAAAAATAAAAATAAATAACAGTTAAGTGTAAGTGGTTGAGTGCCAGAAGCTTGGACTATCACCGATCCCCTCTGCCCAGGTCTTACCCTTCCCCATGCCCTGGGGACTTTCCTCCCACCTTCCTTGTACTCTGGGCCTCCTGCTTTGACAGATGGTGCTTATTAAGCACCACAGATTGTTTTTCTCAGGGTACCATCTCCGCCCCTAACTTCTACATAACATTTTAGCTAACTCTCTTCCTTGCCATTATCCTAAGCAGTTTACAGAAGTGAAGTGATATTGTGTGACTGCTGGCTACTACAGATAGTTGTATAATTTTGACACAGCTATCTATACTCATATACAAGTTTTCTACACGCTCCTCAACCACAGGTAGAGAAGCTACCACGTCCTGAGAGTAAAGAGGGAAGAGCTGAGTCTGTTCCCCATCCCCTGTCTGCCACAACACATCCTGGGCTGATGCTCAGAGCTCTTCTCTGGGCTGGAGCTGACAGCTGAAAGCCTGTCATCTTTCATAACCATCATTTATTTTTTCCAGAATGTATTACCTGGCTCTTACCATGCTGAAGCTCATCTGCCTCTCTTCTGCCCACTCACCCTTGGCTTGGTAAGATCTTCCTGCTGTTTATCACCATCAGTTTGGCGTTTCACTCACTGGGAGAGCTTACTGTTTTCTAGAAACATAGAAACATCACTTGTGCTATGGCTGAACATCATCTATAGAAGCATCAGCTCAGACTGGCCCCAACACTTTTCCAGGCAATGAAGGGCCCACTTAAATTATCTTTTGCTTTCTTTCTGCAAACTAGTTCACTCCTATTGTCACGCCATTCTCCCAACATAGTTCTGGTGCGTCTCCTTTCCTTGTAAATGTTCCAAGGGTGCTTATTCTCAGATCACTGACTCCATAATCCTTTCATGTGAGCTCCTCAATCAATTTTGGTTTAAGGAAGCCCCTGTTTTTTCCTACAAGGATGAACTTTGCAGCTTCCTCAGTCTCCTGTCCTTGTGTTAGTCAGGTGAACTGCATAATAATAGCTGCATAATCACATTTTTATTTCCATTGTTAGAGATTTTCAGGTACTGTAAACAATCCATTACTTTTCATGGCTGGGCAATGGGAAGTTTTGTTCAGAAATGGTTAAGAGGATCATCACTGGCTGAAACAGCCTTCTTAAGGCTTGTGCGCGGGAAAAAGAGAATAGTTTTTGCCACGACCTATTCTAGATCTTCTTGGTGTTTCCCCCAAATAAACATGTGCACACTATTTAGGCCTGTTTCCCCAGGTATCCCAAGTGCACTCCTGACCTTGGCTCCCAAAGCTCACACTCTTCCTCTTAGCCCACAGTGTTTCTCCCTGGTGGGTTACCAACATGGTCCCTCTGCAAAAGGTGGAGACAGAAAGAAACAAGCCCAAGATTTCCATGTGCAAAAAGTCTGCCCCACCGAGCTCCCCTGCGTGTGTGTGCGCACACTCTCCCTTAAACCGTGTGCACGTGTTGGAAACAGTACTGGCTCTCCACCCCTGCCTCTGGGAGTTGTCAGAATTGACCATATTGGTGTCTTGATGTTATTTCATCAAATAAATAACAAAACTACGCAGGTATCTTTATTACAGGACTTCTCAGAGCCTTTAATAAGCTACCTGGTCTGGCTCATCATCAAAAGCCAGCCGCAACGTATAGTCACCTACAAACTCATTCAGCTCACCACAAAAGCTTCTCCCCTGGAACATCTTATAGGACCAGTATTCTGTAAGATACACGTTGGGCCATGCCGTGATCTGTGGATCCTACTTTCAGCTGTCAGAATCATGCTGAATGTTAGGGAGCTTGTGATCACTGGCCCTACTCCTAAAGATTTTAATACTGACAGTCTGGAGTAGAGTGTGGGAATCTACTGGCTTGTTGTTTTTTTCTTAAAGCTTCCCCGAAATTCCTCTGCTCTAGCCTTTTGATCTAGCTTCAGAGATTTGATGCCTGTGACCCTCCTGAGCCCTCACCATAGAAGCTTTTACCGCAAGTCCCTTTGTAGGTAATAACACGTTCAAGAGAAATGGCTGCAAACGTATGAGGGAAGCCACCCAAGGCCTTTGTGATCTGGGGGAAATTGCTGACCTGTTTCAAAGTGGTTTAGAAACCACTTCCTGACATTGTAGCCATCCCCACCTATCCACATTCAGGTCCACCTTCAGAGCCCATAGAGCTTCCCTCAGCTGTTCTCACTCTTGGTAATTTGGGCTGTTTCACAGGTTTAAGTATTTTTGTTTCATTTGTCTATATCTCGCCTCCCTGCAGGACCATATTCAGAGTAGGACCCAATTAAATATTGGGGGAAGTGGGGAGGACATCCCCCATAGCACTTCTTACAGAGCTGAACAAATAGTAAATGCTCAATCATTGCAGAGAAACCAAGGGACAAAAGAAACCTTGGCCCAAAAGGGACAAAAGTAAGTAAATAAATAAAGGCTAAGATTGACTCTAAAATCAAAAAGCAAGTGAAGAAGGGTGGTAAGTGTGGCAACAAGAGTCTACAGCTTACCCTGCTGAGGTGATAGAATCTTCAATATTAGGTATACATCATCTTCCTCCCTCTGGAATTTTTCCTCTGTTACTTCCCTGTTCTTCAGTGTTTTAGGTCAATGATATATGCTTCACTAGTGGCTCAGGAATAGGGTAACCAACTTGTGCCTGGACTTTTCCAGTTTTAGCACTGAAAGTCCACCATGCAGGAAACCCCTCAATCCTGGCAAATCAGGGCAGTTGGTCACTCTACTCAAAAAAACAGAGTTTCCTGGGACTTCCCTGGCAGTCCAGCAGTTAAGACTCTACACGTCCACTGCAGGGGACACAGGTTCGATCCCTGGTCAAGGAACTAAAATCCCACATGCCAAGAAACAAAACAAAACAGTTTCCTGACCAGATAAAACTGGGAAATGCTTTACCACACTCTGCTTACCTGAACTAGTTTCCTATAGCTCCTGTAACAAATTACCACAAACTCAGTGATTTAAAACAACATAAATTTATCATCTCACAGCTTTGGAGATCAGAAACCCAAAATGAGTTTTACAGGTCTGAAAATCGGTGTGTCAGCAGGGCTGCACTTCTTCTGGAGGCTCTACGGGGTGATGTGTTCCCTTGTGTTTTTCAGCTTCTAGAGGCCACCCACATTCCTTGGCTGGTGGTTCCCTCCTCCATCTTTGAAGCCAGCCATTACATCCCTTTGATCCTCTCCTCCCATTATCACATCTCCTTTTCTGATTCTCTCTCCCTCTTTCACTTATAAAGACCCTTGTGATTGTGTCAGGCTCACTGGCTAATCCAGGGTAATTTCTCCATCCCCAAATCCTTAACTTAGTCATGTCTGCCAAGTCTCTTTTACCAGGCAAGATAACACACGCACAGGTTCCAGGACTAGAATGTGGACATCTTCGGGGGCCATTTTTCTGCCTACCATACCCACCCCTCTCTGTCAGTTGATAAAACACCTTAATCTACTAAAGAAATATTTTTGAAGTCTTACAGGAAAAGAATCTGTTTAACATGGTTTAACCCAGTGTTTTCCAAACTTATGTGATCAAGACACTCTTTATTTGGAGGGTACTATGAGAAGTGAAATAATTCAGTCAGAGAAAGACAAATACTGTATGATATATCACTTACATGTGGAATCTAAAAAAGACAACAAACTAGTGAATATAACAAAAAAAGAAGCAGTATCGCGCATATAGAGAACAAACTAGTGGTTACCAGTGGGGAGGGGGAGAAGGGAGGGGCAAGGGAGGGGTGGGGAATGAAGAGGTACAAACTGTCACGTATAAAATAAGCTACAAGGATGTACTGTACAACATGGGGAATATAGCCAATATTGTGTAATAATTATAAATGGCGCATAACCTTTAAAAAACAAGAGAAACTGTGTATCCCCCCGCCCCCCGAAGAACACCACTTAACCTCTCATGGAATGCTGCTGCTCGAGTGGAAGAGCGGGACTCCAGCTGGTGTGTGCACCATGCAGAGTCCAGAGACCTTCCATGCGGTGAGCAGAAGAGGAGAGTTTTGGGGAAATCGGTTTGTAAGTCCCATGCCTCTTTCTCACTTCAATACTCTTTTTCTAAATTCATCTGTCAGAGCAACAATCTGAGGTCAAAGTGTGGTGAAACTTCCTTCTTTCCACTATTTCCGTCATGGAGTTCCCACCCATAAAGAATCTTATTGGGACAAATGCATTTCCCTGGGTTGCAAAACCTGGTCAAACACAGGCATGACGTGAATCTTTGGTGTTGGTGATGCCTCTCTTGATCAAAGCACCATACCCTGCCCCTACCCCTCTCATTTGCAGATGCATTTCCAATAAAACTTTATTTTTTATGTTTAGTATTTATCAAAAATTTAACACTGGTACCCAAAATAATTAGAATGATAACTCACTCCAGAAGGAATTTTTTTTAAGGATTGGAGATTTTGGTCATTGGAATCGTATTTTAATTTAAAATTCAATTTGTATGTATCCTTTGATTACAGAGAATTATGACGGATTGATCAAATAAAACATTTTCAAGCATAAAAACAGATATTAAGGGGCTTCCCAGGTGGCTAAGTGGTTAAGAATCTGCCTGCCAATGCAGGTGACACGGGTTCGATCCCTGATCCGGAAGGACCCCACATGCCATGGAGCAACTAAACCTGTGTGCCACAACTACTGAGCCTGC
This sequence comes from Hippopotamus amphibius kiboko, assembly GCF_030028045.1. NCBI lineage: Eukaryota > Metazoa > Chordata > Mammalia > Artiodactyla > Hippopotamidae > Hippopotamus > Hippopotamus amphibius. Next base: position 193,463,165 of record NC_080187.1, on the reverse strand, counting down.
ACTCTAGAGCCTACAAGCCACAACTATTGAGCCCATGTGCCACAACAACTGAAGGCTGCACACCTAGAGCCTGTGCTCCTCAACAGGAGAAGCCACCACAATAAGAAGCCCGCGCACCTCAACAAAGAGTAGCCCCTGCTCTCCGCAACTACAGAAAGCCTGTGTGCAGCAACGAAGACCCAATGCAGTAAATAAATAAATAAATAAATAAATAAATAAATAAATAAATAAATAAAATTAAAAGATAGCGGGCCGACTTCCTGGTATCCAGGGAGAGTCAAATCCTTTAAAAAAAAAACAAAACAGATATTAAGTTAAAGTTTCTGGATGGCATAGAATAGAGATACAATTTCAAGGAGAAAAAAGAACAGTGTAGCAGCTCTAATATTTAAAGAAGAGCTTGCTCCTGTCACTTTAAAATGGACAATAATGGATGTTATATCATTGTGGTATGTGGTATGTACATTAGACACTTTTAAAAGAATAATTTAACACATTGATTTTAAAGTATCAATATTTACAATATCTAGACATTTAATATATTTAGAAATTATAACTATTTAACCATAAGGTGAAAAATACTTGCTGTCAAGTTAAAAAATATGCAAGGAGGTACTAGCTTTTAAAATTCTTATGGGGCTATAAGAGCAAAAGGTGTGATGACCACTGCTCTGGAGAAAACTGTTGGGAATGCTGGCAGTGAAAAGAGCAGGGTTTGGAATCCAGCTAGCAGGGAAGCCTTGGTAAAAAACACCTATCTCTTAGGGTTAAAGCCACGAAGTGTCTGCCATAGAGCCAGTGCTTCCTCATTCAACAGTAGCTGCCGTGGGCCACCAATGCACAGGCTCGGGGCATCCAGTGGGCTAGACAAAAACCCCTGCTCCCACAGAGCTTACATGCCATTGCACCTAGTTGATCCATTGCTTCTGTGTAAATGCATGCGTTCTGCATTTCTAGAGAACCTCTTCAAATACCTGCTTCTCAGGCAGTTTTTAGGAGCTGTGTCTACAAAGAAATGACTCATTTTTTGATATTCCAGAACAGACCCAACTGTTGTTCCAATCAGAATAATCACCTAAGGAGGCATACACTTATTTTGGCAACAGGGCCAAAGCTCAAAAGTCTTTAAGTTTCTCCTGTAGAACTGATTTCAAAGCATACAGCACAATCTTTTAAACATCCTTAATGCTGGTAAATATTTGTTTGGGGAGGAGGAACTTGATGTTTTTGGAACAAAGGTTATTTACACAAAGGCCTGGCGACCATAGTAGATGATGAGACTGGGTAGGAATATTATTTGTCTCAAACTCTGGATGGGCATAAAGCTCACAGTAAGGAAAAGCCAAAAATTATCATTTACTCCCTTCACACTGAGGCTGAAGGGAAAATCCTGGCTGTGTCAGGGTCACTTGCTCTGAAGTTGCTTAAAGAGTCTATGGTCTCAGACTTTTGGGAAAGAGCTTCTTGGGGCTGTGGGAAACCAATGGTGCCTGCTGCTTTACTTCTGCTGATCCCACTTTAGTGACCCCGTTTCAGCCCATGACCCTGGGGCCTACAGCTGGAAGAGGTCCATGAGCAGAAGTAGCTGTCCTGGAAAGACCCAGGGTTGAGGGAGCAAGGCTGGGCTGGGAGGGAGGGAGCCAGTCCTTGAAGGGATATGCAGGTGGAAGAAGCACTGGGGCCTGTGTCTGAATTGCGTTTGAGTGTTTACTGAGTCCACGTCTGCGAGATCTAAGCACCCAGGGATTAATGGCATTCCACTGAGGGTATGAGTCTGGGGTGGGCAGAGGGGGTGGGACATGAGATGGGGAGGGATTGCAAAAGCTGGTGTGTGTGGCCATCTGTCTGTCCATGCTGCTGGTCACTTCCATGTGGCCACAGAACACTGGAGAAAAACTCTAAGGATCCTAGAGGGCCCTCAGTTCTCAAAAGGAAATTTGTTCTCCTGCAGTATTTCTCTGGCATTTAACTTAACAAACACCATTCCACCCCTGTGCCCAGAGCCGAGCTAGGTGCTGTGGGAATGTTGTCTCTGTCCTCCAGCAACTTGAATGTCTTGAGAAGATAAGAATGATACATATACGTATATTGAGTGAGGATGGCCTGTGGGTTTCATTTCAAATATCAGTTCCAGCCAACCGGTGATTTCATGGAGTATTTGATCCAATCTAAGACACCACTGATTAAAAGATGCCTTTTTATGTGTCTTAAGAAAGAAGAAAATGCTACCAATTAAATTGCAAATGATTGCTTTCTTATTGCTTAGAATTTTTATTTTATACTTATTGAAAGATCCTTTTAGACTTACTTGTACATAGTGTTACTTCTTTTAACACATATTGTTCTCATTCATTCATAAAGGGAAAGTAATGGGGAAATAAACTGGCTTTGATTTTTCTGAGCTTCCTCACATTCAGGGTACTACTGTACTCAGCTGAAGCATCTTTGCTTGGAGCTGTTGATGTCTGTGTTTCCCACACAATATGGTTCTCTGTGCCATCGAGAACATTGGTGAGCAAATTTCTTATGAGTACTCATGACTTTTATTCCAAATCTGTCTTCTATTGTGTAAATCGCTGCACATACAGGTAATGCAACTACAGCACAACTACCACCTGGCAACAATGACTATAAGACACATCACAATTTCCAAGATATCAAACATGAGAAAAAAAAAACATCTTAGACTCAATGAAATATGGATTCTGAGACTCACTCAAAAAACACTACCATGGGGAATTCCCTGGTGGTCCAGTGGTTAAGACTCAGTGCTTTCCCTGCCATGGGCTCTGGGTTTGATCCCTGGTCGGGAAACTAAGACCCCACAAGCCGTGAGGCACATGGGCGGAGGTGGGGGGAGCGGGGTGGTGGAGGGGACAACCGAACTTCTTGGGACTTCCCTGGCAGTCCAATGGTTGAGACTTTGCACTTCCACTGCAGGGGGCACAGGTTCGATCCCTGGTCAGGAAACTAAGATTCCCCATGCCGCACAGTGTGGCTAAAACACACACACACACACTGTGTACCGTGATCAACCGCCCAGGTCTGTCCTAGGAATGGGGTTGGCATTGGTGCTACATTCTTGTCATTAAGCAATACTTTCCTCCTGTAAATTTGCAAAGCTGAATGGTTTCCAGGGCAATAATCATTGTAGGGAGTTCTCAGTGAGCAAATAGAGTCAAGGAGGCTTTTTGCATGAAGCAGGTCCAAAGGGTGAGATTTGGCCTGGACATGAGGAGACCACATCCAGAGAGGAAAGAGCACATTAAAGGTTCAAGTGGGACTTCCCTGGTGGCACAGTGGTTAAGAATCTGCCTGCCAATGCAGGGGACACGGGTTCGATCCCTGGGCCAGGAAGATCCCATACACTGCGAAGCAACCAAGCCCGTGCACCCAGCTACTGAACCTGCACTCTAGAGCCCATGCTCTGCAACAAGAGAAGCCAGCGCAATGAGAAGCCCCTGCACTGCAACAAAGAGTAGCCCTCGCTCGCCACAACTAGAGAAAGCCCGTGCACAGCAACAAAGACCCAACACAGCAAACTAATTAATTTTTTTTTTTAAATAAAATTTCAAGAGGGTAAATAAGCATGTCATGTGGCGAGGAGAGTGGGGTAACCAGGCTGGGGTGGGGTTTCATAAAGAAGTCGTGGGGTATGAAGGCATGAATTTTTGCTGTAAGAGCATAAGTTAAGTGACTTGCCTAGTGGTCCAGTGGGTAAGACTCCGCGCTCCCAATGCAGGGGGCCCAGGTTTGAACCCTGTTTGGGGAACTAGATCCCGCATGCGTGCTGCAACTAAGAAGTCCACATGCTGCAACTAAGACCCAGTGCAGCTGAAGTAAATAAATAAATATTAAAACAAACAAAAAAAGTTAAAACAAAAAATAATCTATTTTAAGAAAAAAGAACATAAGTTCAAGTTAGTATGTTTCACTTGGTAATAAACAGTTTTTGTATTTCTATAACATTTATTTCTTTTCTTACCATAGGTCCTGATGTTTTTAGTTCAAAGAACCTTGCCCTTCAAGCCCAGAAGAAGATTCTGAGCAAAATAGCCAGCAAAACTGTGGCCAACATGCTAATTGATGACACCAGCAGCGAGATCTTTGATGAGCTCTACAAAGTCACCAAAGAGCACACACACGACAAGAAGGAAGCCCACAAGATCATGAAAGACTTAATCAAGGTGGCGATCAAAATTGGGATCCTCTACCGGAACAACCAGTTCAGCCAGGAGGAGGTTGTTATCGTGGAGAAGTTCAGGAAGAAGCTGAACCAGACCGCCATGACCATCGTCAGCTTCTATGAGGTGGAATACACCTTCGATAGAAACGTGCTCTCCAAGCTCCTACACGAGTGCAAGGACCTGGTGCATGAACTGGTACAGCGACACCTGACGCCCAGGACCCATGGGCGCATCAACCATGTCTTCAACCACTTTGCTGATGTGGAGTTCCTCTCCGCCCTTTATAGCCTGGATGGAGACTGCAGGTCCAACCTCAAGAGGATTTGTGAAGGAATCAATAAATTGCTAGATGAGAAAGTCCTCTGAATGCCTTCCCTCCTCCTGGACTTGGCTGCCTTCATGTCACAGCACCCAGCGTGTTCCAGGTGAGAATCAGGAAAACAAGAAGAAACCCTTGTCAAAGATGCCCGTGTTCTGTCCTCTTCATTCCTCTGATGTTGATGCTACATTGAGCTCAGGTGTGTTTATACCCTGAGCTCTTCTGAGGTCTTAAAGTCTTAAAATCTCCTTCGTTTGCAAGCCCAAAGGCATCTCATCTAAGCAGAAAAGCTGCCCTGCTCATCAAGGTGGGCCCAGTTCATCTAGTGGAGTGGAAGGAGCCCTGGACTGGGGTCAGATGACATGGATTTGGTTCCCAGCTCCATCAGTTATGATTTTGTCCTCTGGATCCTGGAACCATCATGCCCATCTGCCTATCCCCCAGGGCTGCTGAGAGGATCAAATGAGACTATGTTCATGCTTTTAAAAACTCTAATAAAAGGTCTTACTAGTTTCTTTTTTGGCATGTAGCAGTGATCAACCTGGATCTAGACTATTAAGCAGCAGAGAAAAGAACAGTAGTTTCTAATGGGCTGGGTTTGCAATCTGTCTCTAGATGTGCCATTTCAAACAAAATAAAAATGAATCCAAAGGTGTGACAAAGTATAGCTGCAAATTGGAAAAATGTTTTTCAAGAGTTGTGTTTTTTAGGTCTCAGATGTGCAGGTTTATGGTCCTACAGAGGGAAACTTTCTGAGGGGGGCAGAGTGGAGAGAGAGTTTCCCACGCATCATGCAGAGACAGAGAAGAACTGTGCTCCCCCTGCCCCTGCAGGATCTGCCTTCCTCCATCTGAGGGGCACCATCCGTGAGGCACAGGGAAGGTTTATCCCGGCATGCACAGGAGAGTTGGGCAGAATGAACCCCTACCTGTCTTTCTTGTTTTATCGCAGTCATTTTGTGCTGTTTTCTCTGGTTTGTTAATAAATTGAAACTACCCTGCAAATAAGAGGTTTTGGAGTTGTGATTCAACAAATCAAATTCCTTGGAGTTAGATACAGTGTTAAGAATAAGGGGATTGAAAGGAAGAAGAAAATGAAGAGTAAGAGCTCTGCGCTCAGACCCTGAGGGGAAGTAGCCCCTGGGGGAGCACATATAGGGTGGGGCCTGTGCCCCTGCTTAGTGGGGAGCTAGTTCACAGACACTGTGACCATCTTCTCCGAATGTCTCAAAGCCTCGCTTTCACACAAAATATTTAATGCCTTATAATGTTGTCTGGAGGACACCACCTTAAGAGGCTTGACCTTCCAGCATCACCTCCTGTCCTGTTACGCTTCTCTTGTATCTCATGATAATGCAAAAATACTACATTAGCTCAGCCCCATGGTTCGTCCCACCCCGTGGCCTCTCTCTAGCAGGAGCATCAAGAGATGGTTTGGGGGGGGGGGGGTGTGAAAAGATGGCCACTGAACCTACTGTGGCCGTTCAACCCCAACTGGTGCCCATGTCAACATCAGTATAAAGCATCCTGTTAAGTTCTTCAGCCACCAGTACTCAAAATTACTTCATAGGAAAGATACCCAGTGGGAAATAGGGAATAGGAGGGCCCAGCCTCTCCTCACAGTCCCAAGGACTGAACAGTGATACCCTGTGCACATCTGGGCTGGGGAGTTCGTTGGTCATTTAGGCAGTGCCAGTGGAAGCTGTGGGTGACAGGCTCCTTCCTACCCACCTGCCCACTAGGCAGCAAACAGCCCAGAAGTAGCTGAATTTTCACATACAGAGTCCTCAGTGCCTGCGCTGATTTACTCATCTGACTAAGGACCCCTTTCTAGTATGATGGATGGTTCTAGAAGCAGGTTCTTTTTTTCACTAAGTAGGTGGACCTACCCAGAGAACTCAGCCTTGCCAAAGGAATGGATGGAACTGTCTCCTGTCCATCTGAGACACAGCAGGGAAGGAGGCAGGATCCCCAGCCAGAGGATTGCGGGTTCTCCCCTCTCCACAGGTCACAGCACAGTGTGGGCAGAGGAAGGCTGAGCAGGTTCTGAGCCCTGAGCCTCTGAAGGAATGGGGTCCTCCTTGTCCTGGTCAGAAAAGGATCAGCACTTCCACCACCAAGTGCAACAAAAGCGTGGACCTAAACATTCTGCCACCTTAGGCTTCCCTACTGAGGCAGATGAGGGGCGCTCTACCGTGAGACCAGCCAGATGTGTCTCCATCTTATCAACAGTAGCCGGGGGAGTTGGGCTACCCAGGCACAAATAACCCAACACACCTCTAAAAACAGTCAACGCCTATCCCATGTATGCCTTTCAAACATACCACTGGCATGTAAATTCAAGTGATGATTGCGTTTCATCAGCCAACTGAAAAGCTTACAGATTTCAAATATTTTACGTAACAATATAGTAGCCAAGAAATTGCATTATTGGCTTATCCTGAGGACTCTAACCACCTCACTTAGTGCTCCCGAAAGCTGTTTGGTTGAAAACAATGTGACAGAGGCCAGCAGATGCTTACAAAACTCAGACTCTGTAGGATACATTTGTGCTTAGAACTAAATTTTCAATAGCAAGAACTCATAAAAGCAAAGTTACAATATCTTACATTTAGGTGGCACCCTAAAGAAAACTAATTTCCAAAGAAGCAACAGTACTAAAACACTTGATCAAGCCCCACACAAACTTCAGAGAGCAATGCCTGGCTCAGCAAGTCAAGGACAGAGACAGGACCCACTCCTTAAGGGTTTGGGGGGGAGAGGGCGAGTGGCAGGAGCGGTTTAATCTGAAACATCACGGAGTCTTTAACCATCCCTGAGCACTCAGCTCTGTCCCCACGGGAGGACACCAGGGACTTGTGCTGAAGTTTCCACCCCACCCCGGTTGTGTCCTTCTTCGTGTGTCTGAACCCTACAGAAACACTTTCCCTGCCAGCTGTGCTTGCGATGTGTCTATATCACTCTTCCACCCTGTGTTTGCATCTGTGAGTCTTGACACCCTCAGCAACTCCAGGTCTCTGCTCAGTGACAAATCAAATGAAAAGACTTCTCCATCTGTGCTTCTCCTCCAAACTCCCATCTCAGCCATCTGTACATTTTTCAGAAGCAAATCAGTACCTTCACTGGATGCTCCAATGAACTTCTTGTATCCATTTATATAAAAAAAAGAAAGGAGCTCAAATCAGGCCTACATATGCTCTGCCCCAATATTTTGGGGGCTTTGTTAAAAAATTCAACATAGTCCCAGATGTCAAGAGCAAAACCAATCAGTGATAATTCTAGATCAGCCAACTGCAAAGACGTTGCATTAGCAGGAACTGTCCAGTAATGGAATGGGATGTTGACAATAGAGTCATGAATCAGATGGCCTTGGAAGAAAGGGTTTCCAAGGCTCTCCCAACTCAGAACTGTGTAGTCAGTGGGTTTCCTTTGTTTAGTCTGACCCTTCTGTGGGGCCATAGCTCAAACCAGCCCATCTTTTTCTCTTTCCTTAGAGGGAGGTCTTGCTTGATAGGGGAAAGACTCTTCTATAACCCTGTTCCTCAAAATGGCATCTGGAAATCCCTGAAAGTCCTGTGGGAGCTGGCGTGAGATGGAGTGGGTAAAATTCCATGAGTTCTAAAAGGAGTTTTTAAATTTTTGTTTCATTCTGACAACTTTAAAAAATAAAAAAAATCAGCCTCAGTACATTCTGAGTCACACAGGGATGACTACCTTATAGCCAGGTAGTGCCATCTACCTTCAGGGTCCAAGTTTCTCTCTCTGTTTACAATGTTGTTCATGCTGACTGATCAACTCAAGTGAAAGAAAAGAATTTAATTTAATATATTTCTCTAACTAGACCTGGGCATCCCTTAGGGTCTGCAGGCATAGCTTGGGCATCCATGAGTCCTCCATTTTGAGAAATGTTGCTACCATGTATGAACGTATAGGCTTGCAGAGAATGAATGAGTGTCACCCTGCCCTTGATGGTGACTCATTTGTGGGGGCTCAAAGGTTGAGGGGTGAACCTGTGTCTGGGGGACATACAGGCCTTCTGCAGAAAGAGGCGGGATCCCACATGTCTTGAAACAGGCCAGGAAAAGCTACCATATATAATCAAAGAACACATCCTGGCAATTCTAATAATAAATCTCAAATCTCAAGAGAGGCCATCGCTGGACACACCAGGCACTGTTCCTCCCGAGGAAGGGAAGAGTGGAGAAAACTTACAAAACCTTCCTGTGAAGAAAAGTGGCCTGAACCTGCTCACACTCTCCCACTTCCAGCAGCACCTGCTGGCGTGCAGAGGCCCAGGTCCAGGAATGTGGTCCCAGGATCCCAGGAGTTCATTCCTTGTCTGAACTTAAGGCCCGTGACACTCAGAATTCCTCCCACTGTCAGAAGAAAGAATGGTCGGCCAGAGCAAGCTCTCTCTCACATCCTACCTCCCAGCAGTGGTATATTCTCATTACATTGGTATGGTGGTATATTCATATATTCCTCAGTGACACTACTAACCTGACCTTTCCCTGCCTTATCCTTTCTTTGCTGATCTGGGGCAGGTCTCTACAGAGGAGATGTCTGGCTGATCACAGGAAGCGGGAGCTTGGGCAGCCAGGGTCCCCCAGGCTGTGGTACAGAGCTCCTCCTTGCTGACTCTAAGGCCTTCCTGGACCAGCTTCTGGGACAAGGGAGTCTGGGGTTTGGCTCTGCCTTAAGGAGGAGCTGGGTGGAAGCCAGAGCTTGGCAGAGAGTGAGTGCCTGCCTCGGCTAGCAGGGAAGCAGCAATTAGGCTACGCTATGGACAGAGAGAGCACTCCTCCAGCCTCTGTCACTTGTGAAGGATGAGCTTGTGGGCTGGTCTCTGGGGAGTAATTGGGTTCTTTCCATCTTTCAGAGCAGCAGCTTTCCTGCTAAGAGGGTCATACTTCTTCAGTGATGTGATGGGCCTACCCCTGCTCTGTGATTCAGAAACAGTTACAACTTGATTTTAGAAACAGATTGTTGAGTTTGGGTTTGGGAAGACTGGGGAGATGAGTATTTTGAGTTTTGTTTTCTCTTCAGCTTTCATAGGTAGCAGAAAGTGTAGAATATGAAACAAGCCACGAGTCAGGAGGTTTAGTCTCAGCTCGCCTAATACCTGGTGATTTCCTTATATTAATACTTCACTTCTCTGGGCCTCAGTTTCCTCAACTGTAAAAGCAGAGAGTTGCATAAGGTCTCTAAGGATCCTTCCAGTTCCAAAATTTCATGTTCTGAGCAACATGAAATTTGGGGAAGAAGGGAAGAAGCTCTGGGTGTTTCTGTATTGTAGGTTTCTTAGAAGGGAAGCTATTCATTATTTAAATGAAGCAATACTTCAAAATGGACTGAGAAATGACACCTCAGTGATCCAATGATCCCCTTCAAGATCTTTCAATGTAGAAAGAAAAAAAAAAACCAAAAACCTAGGAATAAACCTAACCAAGGAGTTAAAAGCCCTATATGTTGAAAACTATAAAACACTGATAAAGAAAATTGAAGACAACTAACACAACATTGTAAATCAGCTATACTCCAATAAAAATTTCAAAAAGAAAGATAGAAAACTAAGATGATTCAAACAAATGGAAAGATATTCCACGCTCTTGGATTGGAAGAATTAATATTGTTTAAATGGGGACTTCCTAGGTGGCACAGTGGTTAAGAATCTGCCTGCCAATGCAGGGGACATGGGTTCAATCCCTGCCCCAGGAACATACCACATGCCACAGAGTAACTAAGCCAGTGCGCCACAATGAAGAGTAGCCCCGGGCTCCTCACAACTAGAGAAAGCCCGTGTGCAACAACGAAGACCCAAGACAGCCAATTAAATAAATAAATAAATAAATAAATTTATTTAAAAATATATTGTTTAAATGGCCATACTACCAGAAGCAATCTACAGATTTAATGAAATCCCTATCAAAATACCCATAAAATTTTTTACAGAACTAGAATACATAATCCTGAAATTTATATAGAACCACAAAAGGCCCAAAATTTCAAAGCAATACTGAGGAAAAAGAAAAAATTGGAGGTCTACCCCATCCAGATGTCAGACTATACTACAAAGGTACAATAATCAAAACAGTGTGGTATTGGCACAAAAACAGCCATACAGTTCAATGGAATAAAATAGAGAGCTCAGAAATAAACCCACGTACCTACAGTCAATTAATCTACAACAAAGGAGAGATGAATATACAATGGAGAAAAGACAGTCTCTTCAACAAGTAGTGTTGGGAGAACTGGACAGCTACAGGTAAATCAATGAACTTAGAACACTCCCTCACACTATATACAAAAATAAACTCAAAATGGTTTAAAAACCTAAATATAATACATGACACCATAAAACTCCTAGAAGAAAACATAGGGAAAACATTCTCTGACATAAATTGTAGCAATATTTGCTTAGATCAGTCTCCCAAGGCAAAAGAAATAAAAGCAAAAATAAATGGGACATAAACTTACAAGCTTTTGCACAGCAAAGGAAACCATCAACAAAATGAAAAGATAACCTATGGAATAGAAGAAAATATTTTCAAATGATGAGACTAAGTAGGGGTTAATATCCAAAATCTACAAACAGTTTATACAACTCGATCCTGAAAAATCACACAACCCCATCAAAAAATGGGCAGAAGACCTAAATAGAGATTTCTCCAAAGAAGACATACAGATGGCCAACAGTCACATGAAAAGCTGCTCAAAGTTGCTAATTATTAGAGAAATGCAAATCACAACAAGGTATCACCTCACACCAGTCAGAATGGCTATCATCAAAAAGTCTACAAATAATAAATGCTGGAGAGGGTGTGGAGAAAAGAGAACCCTCCTACACTGTTGGTGAGACTGTAAATTGGTGCAGTCACTATGGAAAACAGTATGGAGTTTCCTTAAAAAAACAAAAATAGAGCTACTATGTGATTCAGCAATCACACTCCTCGATATGTATCCAGAAAAAAAAAGAAAACCCTAATGTGAAAATTTACATGCACCCTAATGTTCATAGCAGCACTATTTACAATGGCCAAAACATGGAAGCAACCCAAGTACCCATTAACAGATGATTAGATTAAGAAGATACTGAATAGGGACTTCCCTGGCAGTCCATTAATTAAGATTCCATGCTCCCAATGCAGGGGGCACAGGTTCAATCCCTGGGCAGGGAACTAAGATCCTGCATACCACACAGCACAGCCCCCCCAAAAAAAAGATACGAATATATATATATATATATTTACACAGTGGAATAATACTCAGCCATAAAAAAGGAATAAAATACTGCCATTTCAATGTGGATGGACCTAGAGAATATTATGCTTAGTGAAATAGGTCAGACAGAGGAAGACAAATACTACATGATATCACTCATATGTGGAATCTAAAAAATAATACAAATGAATATATATGCAAAACAGAAACAGGCTCACAGACATAGAAAACAAATTTAATGGTTACCAAAGGGGAGGGGGAGGCAGGAGGGACAAATTAGCAGTATGGGTTTAACAGATACCAGCTACTATACATAAAATAGATAGGCAGCAAGGACTTACTGTATACCACAGGGAATTATATTCAATATCTTGTAATAAAGTATAATGGAATATAATCTGAAAAAAAAAAACTGAATCACTATGCTGTACACTGGAAACTAACACAATACTGTAAATCAATTATACTTCAATTAAAAAAAAAAAGATTTTTGAGTGTAGATCTAAGTTCATGATTTCAGAAGGGAAAAGCTTTAAGCCAGAAAATGCAAGGTAAAAACCAGTGAACTGCACAATGTGGGCTCAGGTAGTCAGCCAGTCACCAGCTTAGCAGGGGCCCACTGGGATTCAATGTTAGGACTGATTCTCTACTGAGACATACATTTCAAGTTGAAACAAGTCCAACTCCAGTAATATATCTCTGTAGAGATAATAGATAACTTTATAAGCAAAGTCATAAATAACTCATTACTGATTTGAGTTAAACATAATGGGAAACTATCAGAATTATTTTAAAATATATTAATAAAGCCATTCCCCCACAAATGGGACATTTTGCGGAATTCTCAAAACCTTCCCCCACCCCCATTGCTTGAATTATCTTTAATACATATTAATATAGCCAATCCTGCTCTATTTTGGTTGCTATTTGCATGAAGTATCTTTTTCTATCCTTTCACTTTCAATGTATTTGTGTCTTTGCATCTGAAGTGAGTCTTCTGTAAACAGCATATAGTTGGATCGTGTGCTTTTTTGTTTGTTTGTTTAAACTCATCAGTTTAAGAAAGCTGTGCCTCCTGGTGATGTTTATTCAAGACTGAAATTTTTGATTAGGTGCTATTATAAATAATTACTGATAACTTATGAACTGTTATGGACAAGCTCTGGTCCAAAACCCAGATATACAAAGCCTATAAGCTTTTTCTATTAGTCTCTTACAGAAGAATGCATTGATAAAGTATAACTGGAAACAAAGAGAAAACTCTCTGAGGAAAACTTTTTATCTGCAAAAGGCAGGGAAGAGAAAAAAATTTGTTTTGGTCTATTTTATGAGAATTTTATGCACAGACTGAATAGATAACCATTTTATGGGTGATATCAAAGCCACTAATAAGTCCTACACCAAACAAAGTGCCTATACCCTTTAAAAACTTTTTTTCATAGAATACAGTAGTAATTTTCATGTAGGCAAAATCAAGCATTCATACAGTGGACTTGAAGTATAATATTAATAAAAACAGTATGGATGTCACTTTGGTAACATCATTCAAAAGCTTGGATTGTGTGCTTTTATCCATTCTGCCAATTTCTGTCTTTTGATTGGAGAGTTTAATCTATTTACATTTAAAGTAGTTACTGATAAGGAGGGACTTACTTCTGTCCTTTTGCTATTTGTTTTCTATATGCCTTACAGCTTTTTGTCTCTCATTTCCTGCATTTCTTTATTCTTCTGTGTTTAGTTGATATTTTGTAATGAAATGTTAAAATTCTTTTTCATTTCCTTTTGTGTATAACTATTTTCTTTGTGGTTACCCTGTGGATTACATTTGACATCCTAAAGTTTTAATACTCTAATTTGAATTTATCCAGTTTAACTTCAATAACATACAGAAACTCTGGTCCCCTACAGCTCTGACCCCACCCCTTTCAGTTGTTGATGTCACAAAATGACATCTTTGTGCATTGTGTCCCCCAAAACCATAAACTAATAAATCTTTTAAATGTTCTAGTCCTTAAACCATATAGAAAACAAAAAGCAGTTACAAATTATTGTTACATTAACATTAGCTTTTTTTTTTTAATTTGAAATGTTTTTTTTTTAATTTTATTTATTTATTTATTATTTTTTGGGGGGTACACCAAGTTCAATCATCTGTTTTTATGCACATATCCCCGTATTCCCTCCCTCTCTTGACTCCCCCACCACCCTCCCTCGAGTCCCCCCCACCCTCCCCGTCCCAGTCCTCTAAGGCATCTTCCATCCTCGAGTCGAACTCCCTTTGTTATACAACAACTTCCCACTGGCTATCTATTTTACAGTTGGTAGTATATATATGTCTGTGCTACTTTCTCGCTTCGTCTCAGCTTCCCCTTAACCCCCTGCCCCCTCCCAAACCTCGAGTTCTCCAGTCCATTCTCTGCACCTGCGTCCTTGTTCTTGTCACTGAGTTCATCAGTACCATTTTTAGATTCCGTATATGTGTTAGCATACAATATTTGTCTTTTTCTGACTTACTTCACTTTGTATGACAGACTCTAGGTCTATCCACCTCATGACATATAGCTCCATCTCATACCTTTTTATAGCTGAGTAATATTCCATTGTATATATATGCCACATCTTTATCCATTCATTTGTTGATGGGCATTTAGGTTGCTTCCATGTCCTGGCTATTGTAAATAGTGCTGCAATAAACATTGTGGTACATGTTTCTTTTGGGATTATGGTTTTCTCCAGGTATATGCCCAGTAGTGGGATTACTGGATCATATAACATTAGCTTTTATAATTGCCCATGTCTTTACTGCCACTGAGATCTTTATTTCTTCATACAGCTTCAAGTTACTGCCTAGCGTCCTCTGATTTCACCCTGCAGGACTCTCTTGAGCATTTCTTGCAGGGTTGGTCTAGTGGTAACGAACTCCCTCTGCTTTTGTTTTCCTAAGAATGTCTTAATTTCTCCCTCACTTTTGAAGAAGAGTTTAGCCAGATATAGGACTCTTGGATTATGATTTTTTGTTGAAAACTGGACATTTGAATAGAATAATGTGGTAACTCTGGAAATCAGATTCTCTCCCTTCCCAGAGTTTGCTGTATTTTGTTAGTTTTGTTTTGCTGTTATTGTTTCATTGTCATAGGCTGTCTCTGTTCCAAGCCTGAGGTATAAACCTAAGGTCTTCTCAGGTCCTTTCTGAGCCTGTACTTTTCCCTGAGCATGCATAGTCATTTTCTAATTTTCCCCATATATGAAGGTGCTTTTGAATGTCCTCGTCTTTGATATCTGGCTCCCAAAAAGGAAAAAAGAGAAATATGAAGGGGGGAAGGTGCCAGTTCTCTAAATCCCTTAGAAGTCACATCAGCTGGAAGATGAGGGAGTTATAGCCATGGTGGGAGGTACGACAATGATCACCTGTACCTCTGTGATCAGAAGGAGCAACCAGTGATCAGAGCATATATCCCTGATATTTAGAAGACAGCATCCTTTTTTGCCCACCTTGGTTCCTTCAAGCTGTGTGCAAGATGCTCCAGGAACATGCACACGACTAGCTGCCTGCCACGCGGCTGGGGATAGGGAATGGGTAGCTGCTATTGGGCTAAGAGCTGAAATTGACCAAAATTAACCTTCCAAGTCTTCCCCTGGAAATGACAAGCCTTATTCAATAAACTCCAGGGTTCCAAAATAGTTATGTAAGACAAATTCTGCCAGTGCAATTGTTCTAGGTGAGGAGTCAGATTTCTCATTTCTTATTCCACGATGTTCCAGAATCCTCCTTGGCACATTCACCCTTGGGTCTCCTGCCTACTCACCCCATGACCTAGCACATCTATATATGTATGACCTCCAGTTCTCCCGTTCCACTCCCTACTTGGATGTTCAGACCATTGAAAAGGTCATGAATTCTGCTCATCAAGGGGCATCAGCCACAAGTCATGATTCATCAGTCCCAGAGAACCAGGGACCCACCTCTTTAAATCTCTCAACTCCTCCTCCTCACCTCCTTGCAATCATGCATCCTTTTACATTTTTGCCTAATTTTCTGGCAATGTGATCAACTTCCTAAGAAAAAGAGAGGGATCTTCATGCTTTGTGTGTGTGTGTACACACGTGTATATATAAGCACCTTCTTTTCTAACTCCCTAAACCATACCAATTTTTTTTTTCTTTTTTTAAAGTTAAATTCTGTTAACAAATTTCCCGCAAGCTCTCTGAGTTAACTGCAAACTTTGTTTGAAAGATTTTTGGCAAAACTTAACACCTCCAAGAATTTGAACAAGGAAAACCAGCCCATGAGCATGCATGCTTGATGCCTCTGAGCCTGGAGCAGGTCCTCCGACCATCACTGGTAGAGAGAAGAAGTGGTGACATTTCACCTCCCATTTCTCCCCTTCCTGTCTCTCACACTCTGAGTGATGTTGGTCTCACTTGTGAACTAATAAACACTGGGTTGATGGGAGGGGAGCTGTAGGCCTCTTTACCCTGAAGAGAACTGCAGCTTGACTGGGCTGCTGAACTGGGCCTTTGTGAGGAAAGGGTTCCCTTGTAAATACCCAGGGAGAAAAGGCCCACAAGGGAGTGGGTAACCCTCACAGTCATGGCTGGCCAATTCCTTGCTTGCCTGTGAGTTCCCAGAGGAAATGCAAACAAATCAGACCACACTTGGCTGCTGGCCAATGAATCTTTTAACTTCTTCAATAAAAAGTCTTTAAAACTTTGATTCTGACCCAAATCTTTTGCTCTAGCATAAAAAACTGCTGGGCCTCAAGTCTCTCTGTTGAGGGAAATAGTGTGTCTGTGGCATTTGAATAAGGATGTTTATCTCAGAAACGGTTCCTTGAGTTTCACCAGATTTTATAATAAACTCACTGCACCTCACTTCAGCCTTCAAACCTTCCTGAATACCTGATGTGTGCTTAACCTACACCCTTTAGAGCAGTTGTTGGGTGAATTTCCTTGTGAATGTTCCTAAATCCATCTTTTTTCTTTGTAAGCCCCCAATTGTGCTTTGTAAAAGGACCCAGAGGTTGCTGAGTTTCCACTGAAACCAGGACACGAGAGAACAAACTTTCAAGCGGAAGGCGTTTCAAAGGTGTTGGTCACTGGTATTCACTCTCCAAAGCGGTCCTGGAGCTACCACAGTACAAAAAATAAAAAATAAATTTAAATTGAAAGAATAGGTGAGTTATAGGGTGTAGTTTTTTTCCTTTTAGACTAAATGTACATTACATATTTTTTCATTTCCTCTTCGTTGCTGCTTACTTTCAAAGTAGATTATATTGCAGAATCCTGCTCACTAAAGCCACACTTCCCGCCCTGACAAACAGAAGTCTCAGGAGGAGGGAGAAGTCAGTTTTCCAGACCTAGGCATCTCTCCTAGTCTCAGTTCAATACTCTCACCACCTTCACTTCCACACCTTCCTGGAAATAATGTTATTGAGCTCACGTTGAGCCTTTGAGAGGAAGTCTGGAGGAAATCAGTTGCCAGCAAACCACTAAGCAGTGGTTTTTTAATCTACCCTGTCATCAATTTACCTATACAACATGGACACTCAAACAGCAGCTGAACCCTCCCATGGGTCTCCTGGGCATTGGACTTAAACCTCCTCAACCTGAAATCTGCCAGCTCCAAACCTGCAGCACACCTGGGAACCAAAGCTATCAAGAAAGTTCCCCAGAGAATCTCAAAGAGCTGGAAAAGTAACTGGGAGAAGGAGAGGATCCCAGACTCAAAGAAAGAAGAGAGAATCACAGATCAGACCCCAGGCACTTCAGAAAACTCAAGTGAGCAATAATTGTTAACCCATTTCTCTGTTTACTCCCTTAATTAACATCTTCACAGAGTCCACCCCAAACTGTTCATTTCCACCTAAATGACTTTTAGTGACAATAGATGGGGACCAACCCCATTTCAGAATTAACTTCCTTTAATGGCACACTTCCAGACGTGTCACAGGACATTGAGTGTTATAAAGTAATATTTTTTGTTACTGTTAAAATACCAGTTAAAATTTATACGTACGTAAATGTGCTGAGTCTAGTCTGTTAGGTCACCACCAAATCATTTCTAAAGATGAACACCATTAACCAGAAGGAGAAAAAAGAGGTTCTAAAGATATCTGCTCTATGCATTCCCTATTTAGGCATCATTTCCCCCCATCCCACTTCACACACACACACACACAATTTACTTTAGCGACCCATTAAACAATTTCATTCTATCATAATATTTGTAGATTAAATGTGATACTTGACCTCATTGTGTTCTGATTTTCATTATCTTGTTACCATTATATTCATGTATTTACATACAAACTTCTAAAATTGGCCAGAACTCTGTTGGAGCAGACAAATTATGACAGCAGATAAAATAACATATTTGTAGATATTTATGGTGTTGTAACTTTCAAAAGCACCATGAAGTCAACTGCTCATGTGAAGATAATATTGCTAGTGCTGGTATTTATGGCAAGTCATAAATGACAATGTTGGATGCCTATCTTGGGTAATGGCTTTTTGGGCTTTGGAAGAATCCCTCACTATAGGTCACTTTGAGATTAATCCTTACTCCAGGGAATTACTGGATGACTGTTTAAGGGGAGGCTGATCCTGGAGGGAGGCAGCCAAGTCCACATATAAGAGGTGTGGTCATTGTCACCTGCCCAGCTAAAGAGTGGCTTCTGTTGTTCTCAGGTTGTAGCAAGTCCTATCTCTGGCTGTCTTGAGGCAGTTGCAGATTCACAAAGCTGCGCATTTGCTTCTGCTTCCCCTCTGCTTCCTCTGTTTGTATCCTTGTTCCCTACAAGAACTAGAACCTGATTGCTTTCGAGCTCAAACACAATTACTTGCCCTGTCATTTCTCCATCTGACCATCCCTGCCCTCTCCCTAGCCATTAACCCAAATTCCTCCTCCATGCTACGATTTTACCCCTAGAGTATAGGACGTGGCTGTTCTGTTGATCAGCAAGCAGACTTTGCTTGGAAGCCCACTTCAGAAAAACAAGTAATAGAAAACTTCCTGCTGTTTTCAATCTATGGTCTCTCTGAACTCATCTTGTTTCATTTTTGGCTTCCCTAATTCTGGTCCGTTTGAGAAAATGATAGTCTCTTAGCAGAAAGGACCAACTTAATGTAAGCACCGCACACTTGGTAAAAATTTTAGGAGATCCTAGGAAAAGCCTAAAATTCTAACATTGGGACTTTTGAGTAAAGTATCATATTGCCATACATTCCTGTGCAAAGTTCAAATATTCCTGAGAAGGTTACACAGTAATCCATTACCATGCCCTAACACCTCGGCACAGCTGCACGTCAAATAGCTAGCTGTTTTCTTGGAAAACAATGTAATGGAATATTGAAATGGCAAGTTTTGATAGAAGATAGAGGACAGGGTATATAAAATACAGAAAACCCAGGAAATGATAGCTCAATAACCCTAAGTAGATTACCACAGTGGAATGAAGTGGGCAACATTAATCACCTAAGGATTATGACAAAAAGAAAATAGAGAAGAGCTCTGAATCAGTCAAGGTTCAGAGACTTCCCTGGTGGCACAATGGTCAAGAATCTGCCTGCCAATGCAGGGGACATGGGCTCGATACCTGGTGTGGGAAGATCGCACATGCTGTGGAGCAACTAAGCCTGAGTGCGACAACTACTGAGCCTGTGCTATAGAGCCCATGTGCCACAACTACTGAGCCCACATGCCGCAACTACTGAAGCCCACACTCCTTGAGCCCGTGCTCTGCAACAAGAGAAGCCACCACACTGAGAAGCCCATGCACCGCAACGAAGAGTAGCCCTGGCTCACCACAACTAGAGAAAAGCCTGTGAACAGCAACGAAGACCCAATGCAGCCAAAAATAAATAAATAAATAAATAAAATTTAAAAATAAATTTTTTTAATTAAAAAAAAATCAAGGTTCAGTCAAGAAAATAGAAAGCACTCCAGACATTGCAGACAGAGAATTTGGTACGGGGAATTGACCATCAAGTTGTTAAAGGCAGAGAAGCCTAACAGGGTACATTAATGCACCCCAGAGATCAGCAATAACATGAGCCCAAGTTGCCACCAGTCACTAGGGCTGAAGGGACCATGAAAGGAGGCAATGTTACTAACACTTAGTGGCTACGGTATCCAGTTTGAATAAAAATTTGAAGTAGATTTTAGGTATGTTCCCACTTCCATTTCCATGTAACCCCCTTTTTCAGGACTCTCAGCCTGGGGGTGAAGATCTCATTATAGATTACATAAAAGATTAAAGAAAGCCACTGTATCCCATGGAATACAGTCTAGATCCCATTAGGCATCAAAGAAATGTTGAGTCCTTTCAGGTCTTTGAATAAACATAAAGGAGAGAAATGAACTTGATCAACTCTTGCCCCTACCCTCTGCTACCCCAGAGAGCTCTTTCCCCCAGTCCATCAGAGGCAGGGCAACCATATATCCTTGGTTTGCCAAGGACAATCTCAATATACAGTGGTCCTGGCATCACATCTTTTTAGCACATGTCCTGAAATTTTCATCTTTTAATAAAGTATTATTAAGAGGTAAAACTATAACACTCTTCGAAAGAAATATAGGTGAAAAATCTGCATAACCTTAGATAAGGCAATGATTTCTTAGATATGACACCAAATGCACAATCGAAGAAAAAATAGGTAAACCGGATTCATCAAAATTAAAAACTTTTATGCTTTCAAAAGATACTATTAAGAAAGTGAAAAGATAACCCAGAGAATGGGGAAAGTATTTACAAATCATCTGATAAAGGTCTTGTATCCATAATATATAAAGAACTCACAACTGAACAATAAAACAACAAATAACCCAATTTCAAAATGGGCAAAAGGTTAATAGAGATTTTTCCAGAAAAGACGTGATGCTCAGCACATGAAAAGATGCTCAACATCATTAGAATTAGGGAAATGCAAATCAAAACCACAATGATATTTCACTTTACCCACTTCACACACTAGATATAACAAAAATAACAGACAATAACAAGTGCTGATGAGGATGTGGAGAAATTTGAAGCCTCCTACGTTGCTGTGGGAATGTAAAATGGTGAAACCACTGTGGGAAACCATGTGGCAGTTCCTCAAAAGGTTCAATATAGAGTTACCATATGACCCAGCAATTTCCTAGGTATATATCCAGGAGAACTGAAAGCATATATTCATGTAAAAATTTATACACAAATGTTCACAGTAGCATTATTCATAATAGCCAAAAAGTGGAAACAATCCAAATGCCCAACAACTGGTGTGGATAAACTAAATGTGGTATTATCCATACAACGGAATACTAACAATAATAAAGTATTGTAAAATGCTATAACATGGATGAATCTTATGCTAAGTGAAAGTAGCCAGACACAAAAGATCACATATGGTATGATTCCATTTTTATAAAACATCCAGCATAGGAAAATCCATAGATACAAAATAACATTAGTGGTTGCCAGAGGTTGGGGAGAAGATGAAATTGGTACACTAACTGCTAATAGGCACAGGGTTTCTTTCGGGGTTGATACAAATTAGATAGTGGTGATGATTGTACAACAGTTAATATACTAAAAAACACTGAACTGTACACTTTAAAATGATGGATTTTACTTTATATGAATTACATCTCAACAAAAAAGGCTAAAATTTAACAAGTGCATATGGTCTTCAGAGAATATTATCAACAATTTCAAATACTAATCTAACTACAAAATGCAACTTTAAAGAAGATTACAGGCAACTTTGGTGATCAGATAACCAATGTAAAGACGTTAACTTTTGCTTTGATACACATAGATTTGTGTTGTTTTTTTCTACAAAATTTGTTGAAAATAGTTTTATATTTTATTAATCCACCAATATAACAAAAACAATTTGTTCATCAATGAATATTTCAAAAATTATATAATTCAAATGATATTTAAGCCATCATTCCCTTTTAAGTGCCTTAGTTTCCACCATAGATTATTTGATCACCCTACTTAAAAAGAAATAATCCAGAGTAACAGGTAATAGCTCCTCCGTACCCAGAGGAAGCAGGACACTGCACACCCTTACAGAGGAGAAGGTCTCCTCTAAAAACCTTGGGGGGTGGGGGTGGGGACTGGGGTGGGGGCGGGGGGGGGCAGGGGGGTGCTCCTGCAGTTACCTGTGTCCCTACCACCACCCCACTCTGCCATCTGGATAGTTCCCCCAAACTGAGAGCTCCCTAAGGGCAAGGACCCGGTCTCATTCCCCAGGAACTAGCACATGACTGACCTATAAAAGGTGCTCAAATGATGAAAGGGAAGAAATAAGGGGAGGAGCAAGCGCAGGAGGGAGGATTACCCCCACTTGCTCTGTTCCTGAAGTCCCAATCCTCTGACAGTCATGTCACCCTCTGTTCTCTAGTATGAGGTCTGGGAAGAAGCATGGGAAGCCTGGCGTGACAACTGGCACTTGTCCCTTCTCCTATCTGGGCTTCTGGGACTGGTAGCAGCGCCTCCCTGGATCCACAGAAAAGCCTCCCAACCAGCCTCAGATAGAGACACACATCCCCTGACCTCTGATCCTGAAGCCCTGGGCTTGCTCCTAGCACTTTGGACAGTAGTTGGTGGTCTGACGATTCTATACTATGCCCTGTTGAAAGCAGTCAGGGCACAATGGCCAAGAAACTTAATATTAAGAGGATCTCAGGTTGATGTGGCTGAAATAATTCTTTATTTCATTAAATAACTATGTACACACCTCTGTGTGTGTGTGTGTGTGTGTATCTGTGGCTGTATGCTGGATTAACTTCTTATCACTCAATTTTGATGGTGATTGTTCTTCTAATACAAAACAAAACAAACGAAAAATACCAGTGAATAATCAATTATCAATGCTTAATTTGTTAAACATAGTTTTCCTCTGGCTTCACAATTACCTGCTTTAATTAAATAAAATAATCACAGCACTATACAATTTCCTGACCCAAATGCCAAATTAATCTAAAATAAAAAGAAATTATTGTAATTTCTCAATTTTCTTCAGACTTGCTGGACTTTTGTCACGCAGAACGGCTTCAAATCTGGAAATAATCAAGAAAAGAAAAAGCAAAATGTGTCTCTTTACAGTAGAAAAAGAAAAACCCTCCTGGTGACAGGCTTGTCATCTGCTCACAGAAGTTGCAGCACTTACTTACTGGCAGAACTCCCAAAGGGACAGCTGCTCCTCACCAAAGCCAAGAGGTGTGAAAGAAAACAAAGGAAAAAGGAAATAAGAAAATAGGCAGAGGTATTCAAGGATGATTATAAAGTCTCAATCTAAGTCCTAACTCTGCGGCTAGATATCTGTGTGACCTTAGGCAAGTCATTTAGACTCTCTGAGCCTCAGTTTCCTCATCAATAAAGTAGGAAAATAATATCTGTCTTCAGGGCTTTAGGGAAATTAAGCCCATGATAGTGTGTGGAACAAGCCTCTGACCCAGCGGAACACAGTAAATGTTTCCTGGTTGTTGTCATGACAAATTACTTTTCTTTGGAGGCGTTTTGGATTTAATTAGGGGTAGAAAGTCATTATAGATAGTACATAAATTATATATATTATATACAGAGGAACTTGCAGAATACAAGTTGGGAACACAATGTGAGGGAAGTCGATATTTTTTAATTTTATTTTATTATTATTATTTTTTAGCCATGCCAGGCAGCATGCAGGATCCTAGTTCCCTGACCAGGGATCGAACCTGTGCCCCCTGCAGTGGAAGCATGGAGTCTTAACCACTGGACCGCCAGGGAAGTCCTAGAGGTTGATATTTTAAATCAACTTTGTACTCTCTAATACAGAGAGAACCACTAAGTTTCATTTCGAGTGGCAACTCAGACTAACTAGCCCAAAGTGCTATGGCAGAAAGGATTCTGAAGCTGAGTCCTGAATCCAAGGGCCGGAGAAATGTGATAGACTGTGATGTCCGCCCCAATCTCAGAAGAGAAAGCGATGGCAAAAGCCATTCCTGACCTTCTATGCACAAAGGACAAATCTGCAATGACTTGGGTAGCCAACTTCAGAAGAGAAACTCAGACAAGTAAAACAACCCAACAAAAATGCCAATACTGATAAGATCTATGGCATTACAGGGACAACTCTTCAGGAATATCCTACTTTTCTGACTACTGTCCTTGAAACTTGAGGAAAGGGTTGGGAAGGGATACTCTGTTGGACAGCCCAGGAGCTGACAACACTTTCAACACTTATAAGTTTCATGTCCTTGGAAGGAAACTTTAAGAAACAACAACCCTCTTCCCTGCTCCTTCACTCCCCAAAATACCTACTATTCACAAACAAACCAGAAGTTCAAAGTCCACAGTATTCTCCCACAAGGAACATTCCAAATACCACTGCCAATACTGGAGAAAGTTCACCTTAGATTGGCCTAGCAAGGAACTCAGCCTGGAGCTGCTCCAGCAAAGGCCTCTGCTTGTGCCCTTCTGGCCTGTCTGGCAATGTCTGCTTATGCAAGTCTTCAGAGGCTTCATTCTGATGGGGCAATTTAGGAAGTCCTCTTCTACTCCACTCTGTTTTCTGAATCAGCACTTAGCTGCCACAATAAGGGGCTCTCCCTTTTGATGCCAATTGCACTCCCTAATTGTAGGCTCATCATCTTCAATAACCTGTCCAAACCTAAAACATACAGAGGAGGGTTCTGTGTCTACAAAGAGTAACATATGCCTCTTCCTTCTAAATTTTATACTGAATTTGATCAAGTGCCTCAGGAATTCCTAAAACAAGGTAGGAATGTGTCCTTCATGAAATCAAAACCTGGTTAGGGCACTACCTCTTTTGGCCAAGAGTAACAAGAACTGAATTTACTTCCTTGCTTTAAATAACTAGGAAACTAGAGAAATTATATGGAATCATGATTTGTTTAGACATTGAAAAACAACCAGCACGGGACTCTAATTTCCCTGAGAGAAGGGAAACAAAACCAAGGCAAGCCTTGTGACTGTCCCACCTTACTAGCTGAAAGCAGTTTCCAGGGCACAGGATAGGGAGGAAAAGTTCTAAGAGTTCAGGGAGGCCAGGATGGCTAGATTTGGGGATGGAAATAGTTTATGTTTCACCAGCCAAAGTGCCCTTATGCTACAGAGGTAGAATCCTCAGAAAGGTGTTGCCTAGGGGGGATAGATTAACCCTAGACTAAAGACTGTTCAGGACCAAGCCTATTAAACCTTAAAGGCAGGTCTTGAAAAGATCGGTCTGATTCCAAGTACCTTAACCAAGCACCAGAACAAACCCAAACACCACGTAAAAGAATACAGTAAAATCCAGCACCCAACAATCTAAAATTCACAATGGCCGGCACCTTGTTAAAAAAAAAAAAAAAATACTAGGTATGCAAAAAGGCAGAAAAATATGACCAATAACAGGAAAAAATACAATCAGTAGAAACAGACACAGGCCCCATGTATAATGGTTAGCGCTCTGGACTCGGAAACAGACACAGAAATGACAGAGATGCCGGAATTATCCAACAAAGACATTAAACAGCTATTAAAAATACACTCCATATGTTTAAGAAAGTAGAAGAAAACCTGAGCACGATGAAGAGAGAACATGAAGATATAAAACAGACCCAAATGGAACCTCTAGAGATGAAAGATATTATGTATGAATTGAAAAACACATTAATAGCATTGAGAAACACATTCATAGCAGTTTAGACAAAGGTAAGTTAGATACAGGAAGGAGAAAAAGACAAGAAAAAATAGATATCAAATTCTCCCAGAAGCTGAGGAAAATTCTTCCATTTATTTATTTGTTTACTTATTTATTTATTATGTTTTGGCCATGCTGTGCAACAATGTGGGATCTTAGCTCCCCGACCAGGGATCAAACCCACACCTCCTGCATTGGAAGTGCAGAGTCTTAACCACTGGACGGCCAGGGAAGTTCCCGGAATTCTTCCTTTTAAGAAGACATGATTCTCTTGGAATTGCCATTAAAGTTTAAGGATAATGGATTTAATGTTAGGATTAGCAGCAAAGCGGGAATAATCGCTGATTGTTTTTTCTAGATTTGATCTTTGTAGGTCTATAAATTGAGATCTTGGTTGAATGTTAGTTCCAAGACAGCACTGTCCCATAGAAATATCATGCAGTCACATGGAAGTTTAAATTTTCTAGTAGCCACACTAAAAAGAAATAGGTAAAATTAATTTTAATAATATATTTTTAGTCTAATATGTTCAAATATTATAATTTCAATATTGTTAATATAAAATTTTAACATTTTATATTTTTTGTACTAAATCTTTAAAATTCAATGCTTATTTTATACTTAAAATACATCTTAGTCCTGACTAGTCACATGTCAAGGGCACAGTTACCACTAGTGGCTAGTGGCTAATATACTGGACAGCATAAGTCTATGCAGTTGCATTAGTCAGGGTAACGTTAGGTGTTGTAACAAACCCAAAAATCTCAGTAGCTTAACACAACCCAAGACTTATTTTCAATTCAAAGAACTCTGCCTCATTCGGGGACTCAAGCTTCTTTTGGCTAATGCCTCCATTGTCTCTTTTCTGGAGACTCCCTGGATTCTCTTTTATTGACTGATTGATTGGCTGATTGGCTGCACTGGGTCTTTGCCGTAGCAGGCTCTCTCCAGTAGCAGCGAGCGAAGGGGACCAGCCTTCACTGTGGTGCATGGGCTCCTCACTGTGGTGGCCTCTCCCGCTGCGGAGCACAGGCTCTAATCGCGCATCCCTCAGCAGTTGAGGCACATGGGCTCAGCAGCTGCAGCTCTCGGGCTTATTTGTTGCTCTGTGGCATGTGGGATCTTCCTGGAGCAGGGATTGAACCCGTGTCCCCTGCATTAGCAGGCGGACTCCCAACCAGTGCGCCACCTAGGAAGTCCCTCCCTGGAGTCCTTTATCCAGCCACCCAACGAACAAAGAGTAAGAGCATGCCACTGAAGGAGAAGCAGCTACCGGTACAAACTCTCCTCAGAGCAAACCACCATCACACAAGAGCCCAGCCAAACCACATACACACTTAAGACCTCTGCCTGTATTCCATTTGCTAACATTCCATTGGCCCTACCAGTAAGAATGGAAGGAGAAAGGAGATGCGGAATGAAATATGCTGAACAAAGAACCATCACATAGTGGATGGTTCAGTTTGAAAAGTCTTTGGAAAAGGAGAAATTAAAGCTAAGCAGCTGTTGTGTTTCCTTCTCCACTGGTAGTGGTAGCCTTGCTGCTCCCATATTCTTCAAGAAAGATACAGCATAGATTAGTAATAAGCAAAAATACAGTGTGAAAACACTGCTTATTATAGAAAATGGCTCAAACTTCATTACTAGGAGCCTCTTAATGAGCTACAATGTTTTTTTAGAAGCCGCATTTTTTAAACTGTAAAATAAAACATAGATGCAGAACATCACACTATACAAATGGATAACATAAATTATTTTTTCTGATTTTATTGAAGTAGAGTTGATTCACAATGTTGTGTTAATTTCTGCTGTACAGCAAAGTGATTCAGTTACACATGTATTTTTTTCATGTTCTTTTCCTTTATGGCTTATCATAGAATATTGAATAGAGTCCCCCGTGTTGGACAATAGGACCTGTTGTTTATCTATCTGCATATAATAGTTTGCATCTGCTAATCCCAAATTCCCAATCCTTTCCTCCCCCAACCCCCCCTCCTTTGGCAATCACAAGTCTGTTCTGTGTCTATGAGTCTGTTTCTGTTTTGTAGATAAGTTCATTTGTGTCATATTTTAGATTCCACATACATGTGATATCAAATGGTACTTGTCTTTCTCTTTCTGACTACTTCATTTAGTATGATAATCTCTAGGTCTACTCATGTTGCTGCAAAAGGCATTATTTCATTTTTATAGCTGAGTAGTATTCCATTGTGTATATATACCACATCTTTAACCATTCATCTGTCTATGGACATTTAGGATGTTTCCTTGTCTTGGCTATTGTAAATAGAGCTGCTATGAACATAGAGGTGCGTGTACCTTTTCAAATTACAGTTTTGTCTGGGTATATGCCCAGGAGTGGGATTGCTGGACCATATGGCAACTCTATTTTTAGTTTTTTGAAGAACCTCCATACTGTTTTCCATAGTGGCTGCACCAATTTACATTCCCACCAATAGCGTAAAGGGTTCCCTTTTCTCCACACTCTCTTCAGCATTTGTTATTTGTAGACTTTTTAATGATGGCCATTCTGATTTGTGTGAGGTGGTACCTCACTGTAGTTTTGATTTGCATTTCTTTAATAATTAGCAATATGACCATCTTTTCATGTGCCTATTGGCCATCAGAATGTGTTCTTCAGAGAAATGCCTATTTAGGTCTTCTGCCCATTTTTTCGATTGGGTTGTTTTTTTCTTTTTTTACTGAATTGCATGAGCTGTTTGTATATTTTGGAAATTAAGCCCTTGTCAGTCGCTTCATTTGCAAATATTTTCTCCCAGTTCATAGGTTGTCTTTTCATTTGTTTTCTTTTTATGGTTTCCTTTGCTGTACAAAAGCTTATAAGTTTTGATTAGGTCCCATTTGTTTATTTTTACTTTTAACTTAATAAATGATTAATAAGTGGGAAACTGTTGTAATACCATCCAGGTCAAGAAATAATACTTTGCCAACCACCCAAAAAGGCCTCAGAGGGCCCACACACAATCCTATCACAATCTCCTCTCTGCCCCAAAGTAACCTTACCCTACGTTTATTAAAATCATTTCCTGGCATTTCTTTTAATACCCAATTGTGTATCCCTAGACACTATAGTTTAGTCTTGCCCATTTCTAAGAAACTTATGTCTCTTTTAATCTGAAGATTCCATTCCATCTCTTTCTTTTCCTTATCTGTTGAAGGTCTCTAGGGTTTTCCATAGTCTGAATTTTGCTGACTGCAAACTTGTAATGCACTTTAACTTATTCCTCTCTCCACTGTATTTTGAGTTTCAAACTAGCAACTTCATCCAGAGACTTGAACAAACTCAGATTATTCTATCACTTTGGTTAAGACTGTAGGTGATTTTGTATTCTTTCATTGGGAGGCACAAAACATCTAGTTGCCTTTCTTTTTGGTATTAACAGTCTTTGGTGTTCAATACCTACATCTATTAATCCATTGAAGATTGCAAAGTACAGATATTCTATCACTTGTTTTTCACTTATTAGCAGGAATAGTTTATTAAGAGATGCTTCTCTTTATCTTTAATGGTAGTTTTCAAGACAATGAATTTATTCTGTACAATCCTCCAACAGTAAGCATTATGAACTCAAGGATTTAAGCATATTTGGATTTCAATGCATACCTGTATTGAAGCTCAAATTCTCATTTTTGGCCAGTGGGAGCCTCTTTGAGTTAGCTACTGTGTCCTTTGTTATGACTTTAGTGGTCTTTGATAGATTCTTTGCTACCCGATATAAAAGATATTTCAGGCTCATTTGTATAATTTCTGTCCCAGACCTGGAATCAACCATTTCTCTGAGAAGCCTTAGTTTCTTTTAGTGGGAAATAGTGTTATAATATTTCAGGACCATAATCTGGGCAGTAGGGGCATGTGTGTGTGTGTGTGTGTGTGTGTGTGTGTGTGTGTGTCTCCTCAACACAAAATGAGAACTACAGAATTTATTCACCATCTTCTATATTATATCTGTATTTACTTTCCTCCACTCTGAAAATCTTGGTCTCAAGGATACAGACTATGATAAAATTTAAATATCCCATAATTACTCATCTGTTTAATCCCACATTACACAGAGCCTCAGATACTACTACCACTGCTGATATAATTACAAAAAAATTTTTGATTTTGCATATGCTTTTTATATGTCCCCCTTCTTTCAGTTGTACTGTATCTGCATT
The DNA here is from genome assembly GCF_030028045.1 of Hippopotamus amphibius kiboko. Lineage (NCBI taxonomy): Eukaryota > Metazoa > Chordata > Mammalia > Artiodactyla > Hippopotamidae > Hippopotamus > Hippopotamus amphibius. Next base: position 193,433,583 of record NC_080187.1, on the reverse strand, counting down.
GTCAGTACCTATAGCTATTATGTACTATACCTTCTCCCTTTGAATTCCCATTTATTCCTAGTTCTATAAACAACCATATACTTAATGCTTACAACCAGTCCTTATGAATCCATTCTCTAGCAGCTTCCTCAGGAAGGGTTCATAGGAACAATACTCCTTGACTACTTATATGTTGATAGCAGTTTGTGCTCTTTAAACTTGGAGATCAGTTTTACTGACAGCAAATGCCTTGGTTCACATCTTGCTTTATCTAAAATATATCATCCTATTTTATTCTGGCATAAAGCATGTCTCAAAGTCTGAAAATAATCTAACTTCTTTTCAACTCACTTGCTATTTTTTTCTTAGATAACCAAGGAATTTTTTTCTATTTTTAAAAGAGTTTAGTAATGTTACTAGAATGTTTTGTCTTGGTGTTTATCAGTTGATAGTCTTAGGTACACAATGTACTCCCTCCAGTTTCAAATTATTTTTCTAAATTGTACTTTCAGGAATGTCACCTTGAGTTACCATGTTTAGGATTTATTTTTGTCCTGTGCTTTGGATTTCTTCTTCAGGAGCTCCTAAGTCCATATGTTGGACCTTCTTTGCCTCTCTTCAATATTTGGTACTTTCTCTTGAATATTTACTGCTATTTCATTTATTTTTAAAAATCCTCTTTTTCATCCTCTATTTCCTTTAAGACATTATTTTTTTGTGTTTATTCACTTTGGTATTTCTTCTAGTTTAGTTTTCAGTTTTGAATTTTTTTAAAATTTCTATTTCTCTCCTAATTTCAGTCACTTCATTTCTGAGTTTATACAGCACTAATATATGTTGTTCTTTCACATCGTAAATCATTTTTAAAATTTCCTCTAGCTTGTTTTGAAACATAGGTTAACAGTTTTGATCTATTTTGTGAGCATATTATACTAGCGTGCTTTCGTTTTCTGTAGGGATATTATCCCACTTCTTAATCTCTCTCTCCAAGTTTATATGTCATTTGACCATAGTATTTTTCTATTGCTTATATTTTTATAAAATTATTTTCCTAAATATTTAGAGACATGGTTGAAAATAGCTTCTCTAACTTCACAAAGCCTTCTTTCTTCTGTTTTCTCTATAATGTTAAAAAATATGGCAACTTACTTTCTGATGTTTTCTGGCTATGCTAAAGTTCCTCACTTTTATCTGGACCCTCTCTTTCCTTCATCTTTACTGCCCCCTTTTTCCTTTTCCATAATGATGTTAATAAGCTGATATAAGAAACTAACAGATTATGATCTCATGAACCACTATGTGCATTACTTCATTTCACAGTAATCTTTAGGTATTATTATTATCCCCATTATACAGATGAGAAACTGGGGCACAGAGTGTTTAAGTAATTTGCCCAAAAGCACAAATGAGTAATTAGTGAAGCCAAGAATTAAAATTTGGCAGTCTGACTTCAATTTGCAAGACCCTCATCTCTCAAATCCTACCATGCTATCATTTTAAAATCAAGCCTAAGCTTGCTAAATTCAAACACTAAGCTGCTACTGCCAAACGACCTACAACTTTTTATATATTCATAAAACATTCCTTCTCTGTACCTACCCAATCTTTCCAAACAATGCCATTACTTACTTCCCACACACTCAATAGCTAATTACTTGCAATCAATCTCCACTGCAGGAAGGAGTGTGGGGAAAACACAATGAAAAACAATCTCACTGAGGAAGAGTGGAGTGAGATAGCATCTAAAATAGTGGTTTTCAAACTTGGCTTCATGTTGTGATTACCTGTGGAGTTTAAAAATAACGGAAGCCTATGTCTGACCTCTCAGAGAATCTGATTATGCTCTAGGGTATGAGATTTTAAAAAGGTCCCCAGTCTAGTGGACAGCACTGTGATTATACTTAGTAATATCATGTTGTATATTTGAAATGTGCTAAGACCTTAAGTGTTCTCACCACACACAATGTGAAGTGATGGATGTGTTAATTAACTTGATTGTGGTAATCATTTCACAATATATATTAAATTATCCTGTTGGACAACTTGAAAAAATCACACTGCACAACCTAAATATGTATAATCGTGTGTGTGTGTGTGTGTGTGTGTGTGTGTGTGTGTGTGTGTGTCTATTGATGCATTTTTTTTCCCCACACCACCAAGCAATTCCAATTCTGAGTGGGCACACACTGGCTGTCCTACAAATTAACTCAATTCTGACACTACCTGGAAATACCATCAGATCTTACAAGTTAAAGGCTCCGTTTCACAAGACTGTGCCACTTCAGACACCAATCACAAGTCCAGGTTGTCACCTATGCTGCTGATCCAATGACTATAAACTGGAGGGTCCCATAACCCACTTCTCAGGTTCAATTAATTTGCTAGAGTGGCTCACAGAATTCGGAGAAACATTTACTTATGTTTACCAGTTTATTATAAAGGATATTAATATAAAGGATACAGATGAAGAGCCAGATGAAGAGGTACACAGGCTGAGAAACAGAATGGTCCCAAGCACAGGAATCTCTGTCCTCACTGGAACTGGGTTGTGTCCTCTCCCAGAATGTTCACCAACATTCACCAACACAGAAGCTCATCAAATCCCTTTGCGATAATTCTTTTAGAGCTTAATCTCCAGCCCCCAAGCCTTCCCCTTCCTTGAGGTCAGTGGGTAGGGCTGAAAGTTCTAACTAATTACTTGGTTTCTCTGGTGACCAGCCCCTTTCTGGGCCCCACTCCAGGGTCATCGCATTAGCATTAACTCAGGTGTGCTCAAAAAGGCTTCTTATGAGTAACAAAAGATACTCCTATCACTTCTGTAAGTGAAGACTGGTCCAATATTTGGGTTCAAATCATTTCACCTTTCCCATAGCTCAAAAAAACTCTTCTATTTAACCCCATCAACCATCAACTAAGATGAAAAAACTAAATACTTACACCTTGATATCCATCATCAATGAAGACCAGCTTGTTCTAGCCACTGATATTACTTTCACCTTCATTAAATTATGTGGTAGCAAATCAGACCAAATGCCTCTCCTTAAGAATATATATGCCTTGCCTCTGTTCCTATTTGTCATATAATATAAAGGGTGGAGAAGATGTGCAATTAAACAAATTTCTAATTATTTTTCTCTCACTGAAGCACAGTCTCTAGGCTCTAGTCTCTATCTATTTGACATAAGTCTTGCCAGACCCCATCAGGGAAAAAACTTCCTGTAGTCAGCCATTTAGTCACATTGGCAATTTAATATTTTAAGAAAGGAAAAGTACTCATCCACTTAGGAAAACAGGTTAAAATAACTAAAGGAAATTGACTCCTTCTCTTGGATAAAAGCCCACAATCTAGCTGCAACAACAAGGATCCACTATTTTTTCAGCCTTATTCCAGTAAACTTGTTTGACTTTCCCCACTCGTAGGCCCATATTCTCTGCATCCAGGCCACAATCTTTAAGTTCTCAAGGTTCTCTGGGACTCATTTTGTGGGTATCCTCCTATCCTAGATCCATGCACCTACCATAAAGTTTCCCATGTGATGCAAATGAAACACATTTCCTTTTAAGTAACCCTTTTTCCTGCGAGTTATCCCAGAGGGACTGTTCTTTCCCAACTTCCCTGACGCTATTGACCTTATTAATGTCAATATAGTTGTCTCTCCCATTATCATAGTTCCCAATTTTCTAAAGAAACAGGTGATACTACTTTCACTGGTAAATCTGCCTTATCATATTCATTAGCTCCCTATCTTTAACTTCACTGACCAAATGTCTACTGCTTTCTGTTCTAGAACAAGTTCTTCTAGACCAGTAAGACATCATGGACATCTGACATATTACAGAAAAGTCCCCATTCTCCAAGTCATAATTTCTATCTGTAATCACACTGCATTTGCATAGAGATTTCTTAAATGACATGGCAAGTTCTCACAGGACTTAGCCTTAGGCTGGTAAGGGTCTCATTAAGTGGTCATATTTCCTCTCTCCCACTTGGTACAAACTGGCACAAGCTATTTTCACTAGAACCCTTTTCTGCTGACATATTTATAAACCAAATCAGATCACTTTCATTTCTGGGAGAGCCACAGGATTACTAAAATCAATCCCTGGATATTACCAGGTCTCAGATTACCTATTTTAAGCGAACAGGTTTCTTTAGTCATTCATTCATTCAATAAACTGAGTGACTGTTAAGTACCAGGTAAAAGGGAGATAAAAATATACATCAGGTTTCTAACCATAAAAAGCTCATAGTCTCTCATTATGCATAAATATAACAAGTAACTTTCATATAATCATTAACCCCGGCCCATTTGGCTGAAAGCGACCCTTCTTTTTCATTACTGCAGTGGGTAGGAGGCATTTAAACCTCCTTTACCTTCCGTGCCCCAAAGATGGGGTTTCAAGTCTCAGAACATTTTTCCTGCTATACATTGTAGCCAACAAGAGGCATCAGTGAGATTTAAACATCATTTCTGATCTAGCTTTGCGTTTTAGGAAACACAATGCAGAGATGGCCAGGTGACTCAGAGTCTTTGGACACTAAGCCACCACCGGACTTACCGTGTTTCTTGCATCTTGAGGAGAGGCAATACAGAAACAAAACACTCTGCTTTGAATGCTCTGGTCAGGCTAAGATGAAAGCAGGGGATATGGACAGGCACCTGCTGATCGATCCATACTCTAGCCTGTCAGAAGCCCATAAAGTTCTCTCTGAACGTAACAAAGAAAGAGCAGTATCTTTACTTTTAACAAATTAAATGACATTCTTCAGGGCTGTAATGAGTATACTACTCTTTTCATCCCATTCCAGTTGCTTTTGCTCTTTTTAGCTAATGCCTACCTAGTTAATGAATAGGATTACCTTTATTCAGTTATTTAGATGATAAAGAAAATATAGACCAAAGAACAATACAGATCACTTTGTATTTATTACATGTTTAACTGAATTTTTTCAAATTACAGAATTCAACTCCAAAATAAGGTAATCAGTGCTTAGTAAGTTGTTACTCATTTGCATTTTTCCCTCCTAAATTTTTAAAACAAAAAACACCTTAAAAGACATGTGAATAGGTTCAATGCACTTTTAGTGGCTCACAATCATGAGACAAAGACCACATTTATCCATTAAAAAAAAAAAGAAGCTCGATATTTTAAAATATTTGTGACATGAATTAAAATGAAGGAAAAAATAAAATACTGCATTTTCACAATTGTTTTGGTAGATAACAGAATATTTTTTCAAATAATGCTCTGCTGCAGAGCGTATGCTGTGCTTGGCATGCTTGGCACATTAGCACTTGGTAATTGCTCAGCTTCCACCTGCAGTTTTTTCAGAAGGACCCTTACTCGGGGTCCACATTCCCCTGAGACTAATCTGCCTGACGCCACGGGGACTATTTCTGGTGGGAGATTGATCCTTCTTTCCTGTCTTCCCTTTATTCTCCCCAGAGTCACACTTGTTGCCACCTGCATTCTCACCAAAGATGCCCAGCACAGAACTCACACAGCTGAGTCTCCCCACCAATAGCTCTCACTCCAGATGTTGCCCCTTTACTTGACTAACTTATGAGTATAAGGTAAAGAGACGATCTGCCAACAAAACTCATTCTTCCTACTTCATAGTCACATCTCCTACAATGCAAAAAAGGTTGGTGATGCCTGATCTAGAACTTAAAACATTAATTAGTTTAGGCAGAATATTTGCTGCTCTGAAGTTCTTTAAAATCTACTCTTTCCTATTACTGGTTTTTTTTTTAAACCATAAAAATATAAAAATGTAAACACCCTACTAAACATTTCAGTAGAAACCCTGTTACCCTACTTTTCATGTATTGAGTTTAGAAAGAACAAAAGCGACACCATCTTCCCCCTGGCAGACCCAAAATCATGCTCCCAGACCTAACCTACCATTACACATTTCCCACCATTAGCACTGTAGGCCAAGCATGTCTCTCATGGCAACTACTGCTGCCACCCACAGTAGCTTAGTGTAATCTCTCCCAGCTAGCTGTCCATCTGCTTGCTGGGCACCTATACCCACTGTTCCACACTCAACCCAGCCTTGGTGACCATACAAATACATGGAAGCAGAGACACAAAAAGTTGAAGCACCTCTTTTGCCACACTCTACATTTCCTTGCAAAGTGAGGGGGGGCACTTTCTATCTCTCTGTCAGAGTATCAGCAGAACCAGGTGGGGTGGGAGGGTGCTGCTGACAGAGGCAGGAATAAAGAGAAAGTTGATGAGTCTAGCCACCAGTGTCCACCACTCCACCATCATTCACATTCCTTTCATCATGACAATGGCAGGAGCTTGAGGATGAATCTGATCATCTATTCAAAAGGAGAAACCTACTCAGGAAATTCTAGCCACTTACCGCTCTTGTAGCAAGGTTTTACTGTATGTTTTTTAAAAGCATGAAATTTACAAGATGTTATTTTTTTTTAGTGAGTAACTTAAAAATTAATTTTTTAAATGCTGCTTTTGTTTTTAGGGAGAGATATGCTAAACACAAATGACTAAGGAAATCTACCAGCTTTGGGGAATCCCCTCAGCATCTTTATCGGCTATGATTAACGAATAACCTAAAACCACAATTCTATACCTGGGTGATAAACAGTACCAATGGGTGATAAACTACCAATTAACCAGAGTATTAACTGCAATGACTTAAAACTATATTACCTGAATAGTTTCCATGGTGAAGTATCAGAAAAAGTGAAATAATAAATATTTTCCACAGCACCATAAGGTTTTATAAAATACTACTTTAGTTTTTAACATTAATGTATAATCTCAGGATTCTGGTCTATCATTCATATTAGGCTTAAACTCTTTTCTGACAGAGGACATATAGGCACAACCATAACATGAAAATCATATACAATATTTTACTGAAGAACCTGTATGGTATACTTAGTCACTCTTCTGGTTATATCCATTGAGTACTAGTGGATTCAAAGCCCAGGAAAGATGGTTTTGCAGTTTATACTCTAATTACAAATTTTAATTTGCCAAAAAAAAAAAACCCAAGTGGTAACTAAGATATTTGCCGTAAGTTTACTTTAGTACTGCGTGCTCTTACAGGCTTTGTTTCTATACGACAATATTCTGTAAATGGCTCTGAGTTTTTAACACAAAAATACAGTGATTCACTTTGAGTTTTAAAAATAAACACAAGTGGAAAACAAATTCTGTAGCCAAATTGTCTGCAATTATGTGTAACAAGTTATCTACAATAAAAATGGTACCACAGATTGGATCCCCCCAATATCCAACATATTCATCGATCTCCTTAACTATTAGTGTGTGCTGTGCCAACTTACTTCAATACTGATCTAAGCAAAACATTATTGAAAGTAATGACTTGCCTACCAAAAAGCATACACTGCATTCCAAAGCCAAATATGAATTCAATTTGGGATTAAGTTCATGTCTCCCCTCATTAATGCAGAGAACTGAGTTGGCTTCACTATAAATCATCTAGCACTAGAGTAAATCTGCTATAAAATTATTTATAACAAAATAAATATTTTCAGTCCCTCTACACTAAGTGATATATAAATCATTAGCAGTTTATAACATAAGCTTAGGTCACTTTTTGGGACCCAAACATACTGTACAATCCTGAGTAAAAGGTTAGGGGTACAGTTTCTTGGGGATCTTTCTTGATCAGGAATCATAAAGAAAACACATAAAACCACAACTTGCAATAATCCCCATTTTCATTAGAAGTACCATGAGTCCTTTTCACTTTGGTAAATAAGTTTATCCATGTAAACCATTTATTTTGATGGAGTAAAATATAAGCAAAACTTCTGCTAGGATCCCTCCATCACCTTTTGACACTGATACAGTAAATAGTCAGGAAGAGTAGAGCAGGAGGATCTGAACCACAGGGCTAACATGTCACCATGAACCCGGAAATGCAGCAAGCAGGGGATGGATGGGAGCAGCTGACAGGCCAATAGCCCTTCACTGCCTACAACAAAACAAAATAAGAAATTCTTTAACATAAAAACACTTCAATAGACATTTCTACAAAGATATACAAACGGCCACTAAGCACATGAAAAGATATTCAACATCACTAATCATTAAGGAAATGCAAATCAAAACTACAACGAGATACTACTTCACACCCATTAAGATGGCCATTATCAAAATAAATAAATGTTGGTAAGGATGTGAAGAAACTGCAACCCTCACTCACTGCTGAATGTAAATGGTGCAGTTGCTGTGGAAAACAATATGACAGTTTCTCCAAAAATTAAATACAGAATTACCATATGACTCAGCAATTCTACTTCTGGATATATAACCAAAAGAACTGAAAGCAGGAACTCAAACACAGATATCTGTACACCCATGTTCAAAGCAGCATTATTCACAATAGCCAAAAGGTGGAAGGAACCCAAGTGTCCATTAAAAGATTAATGGATAAACAAAATGTAGTATACTTGTACAATGGAACAGTACTCAGGCTTAAAAAGGAAGGAAATTTCGACACATAACATGGATGAACCTTAAAGACATTATGATAAGTGAAATAAGCCAGTCACAAAAGGTCAAATATTGTATGATTCTACTTAGATGAGATACCTAGTCAAATTCATAGAGACAGAAAACAGAATGGTGGTTGCCAACGGCCAGAGAGGTAGGGGCAATGAGGAATTAGTGTTTAATGGGTACAGTTTTAGTTCGGAAAGAGGAAAAAGTTCTGTAGATGATGGTGGCAATGGCTGTACAACATGAATGCATTTAACACCACTAAGCTGTACACTTAAAAATGGTTAAAATGGTAATTTTGTTATGTATATTTTACCACACACAAAAATTATTTAATAAAGCCTAAACAACACACTTAACTGATACTCATAACATGAAATACAGCTCTAAGAAATCTGACACTTATGAGTTGATTTGTTTTCTGATTGTAAGAAAGCTCCTATAAACACAAGATTGCCTTTGCAGAATTCTACAAACCTATAATGTCAACAACATGAAGTCTTAGTTCCTGTTGCAGGGCCTTTAAGGTAGAAGGCAGAGCAGCTTGAGATTCTGACATCTTTACATTTTGTTTCACATCATTTGCGAAGGACAACCAGAGTTTGCCAAAGTCTTCAGTTGAGATTTTTAATGGTCTGAAAATAATTTTTAAAATTAGATTTATGTCCATAAGAATTAAATGATTCTAAACAAACAAATACATTTCAAATGACTCATGGGAATAAATCATTATAAGCCTAAATCCCACAAAATCTATGTTTTTTAAACCAAATATGATTAGAATGCTTACCATCATCCTCCAACCTGAAGAAAGTGCTGAAAGCAGATGTTATTAAAGAACAAATGTCTTTTCAATAAATCACCCAGTTCTCTCTTTTTCTGAGTATTAGTCATTCCACCAAGTAATTTCATGAATCTTCCAAATATAAAACTTTTATGTATACTTTAGATTTGGGGATGAGATACTCTATCAAAGTCATGTACAAGAGTATGAATATAAAGACCGAGCACCTTAAGCAAACTGGACCAAGAGAAAGGATTTTAATAAATGTATTTTTTAAACGATTCAGGTGACTGAAGATCAAACAGTACCTCTGGGAGGAATTACAGGAAATTTTTATATTCTTATATTTTTCTATAGCATTTAAATTTTTATAATATGTATTGATTTTATAATTAGGAAAAAATTACGGAGGATTTTATTAATAAGCACAGAAGAACTTTGTGTCATATATGTTGTGCTTCTTCATGTTACTAATGCTCACCATGGGACATACCTTCATAGTCACAGAACGTAAGTGTTTTGAAGGCTAGATTCTATCTTTTCAGCACCACGGGTATAAATAAATACTCTTTGACAGACTGATAAACATGTTCTTACTAAAAGACTTTAAAGAATGAGCAAAAATTATAGTAGTCTAACACAGGTGGCTGTGTGAAGGTTAAAAAAAATTTCTGACATATTCATTGGTATTCTGCATTCTTGGTTCAGGCAGGCTTCATTTTTAAAAATGTTTGAATACAGTATACAATATATTCACAATACAAAATAAGAGCAGAAGGGTTGAAAGGTTGTTTTAAGTTATTTGGGTAACACTGTACAATGCTATTATAATACTAAATACTGTATCTCTAAAAAAAATTTAATAACTTTGTTGAATAATTTTCCTGCGGATCTCTAAAACTTAATGAACAGACTTTATGAAAGAATTAATCAAATAAATGAAATACAAATGAGAGTAACTTTAAAAGCTTTTTAAAAAGTCAGGCAGAATCTTTGAAATTATTTCAGTTTAAATATTAATATTACTTTCTCTCAGAAGTTTCCCAAGATCACTAGCCAACCCCAAACTATATCGGGTCCCACATTATAATCACCCATCGTATCATTTACTTCCTGTTCACAGCACAATTCACAATTATACATGCATTCATATGATTGCTCGATGTCTCCTCCCAAGAGTGAACACTCCCTAAAGGTAGCAGTGTATCTAGTTTTGAATTGCTATACTCACTAACACCTAGCACAGTGCTCTGTCCAGAAAAGAGGCCTAAGAAATATTTGCTGAATTGGATGAATAACTTGAATTGATATTCTAAAAAAATTTACCTAATGAAATCTAATAGTGATAATTTTACTGAAAATTCGAGCTGAACAGAATGAGTATCCATCACTTGATAATTTACAAAACCAGAAAGATTCCCTTCTGTAAAAGGTTTTTCCATCTGCACACTGTATTGAAAGTTTTTGGTGCTTTCTGCTTCTATCACAGGCAAGCAGCATCCAGGATGCTCAGTGATCTGTAAATAAAAGTAATGCACGTAGTAAAGAAGGGATCAACACAACTACCATATGAATAACAATTTTCCACTTAAATGAAGTGGTACAAAAGCACACCCTTGTGAGATGTTAATAACAAGCCACATCATGAAGATAACCGACAACCCCACCTGAGAAAAATTCACTACCACAGATAATTAAGAAACAATTACACACAGGTCAGAATTATGTAACAAATGGCATCACAATGAAAATGTCTATATGGTTTAACAATAACAAAAAAGATTAAACTCTAGTCACGTGGCTCTCAATACTAGCTAGCACGAGATTTTTAAAGCTAGGAGAGTTTAAAAAAAGAAAAGAAAAAAACAAGAAAAAAACAGGTATTTTCCCCTCTCATCCTCCACCCTTACTCAAGCTCCGGTGGTAAAGCTCAGACAACTGAACTGGGTTTTGGTTTGTGTTTTTAAGTTTCACAGGTGATTCTAATGCACATCTACAGTCAGGAACTTCTGCCCAGTTCAGGCCCAAGCAATATCCCATTCAATGCATTCTAACTCATAGAAGAAATTGGGTCAGTTTTCTCAGTCTTCCCCAATACAATCTTTATTACGTTTCCTTGTCTCTTTTGAATAATTTGTTCCTACATAAAATAATTTTAAAAAATCTGTCACACTTTACGCTGTTTTTGCTAAAGAGGAAAGAAGGATGTGGGAGAAATTTATAAGCCATCAGAAGAGTCAACAGCAGAAACATTAAGTAAGCATTGTCCATTTAAAGCAGAAATAACAAACCATTCATTGTCTTACCTTGAAATTTTCTGCAGGAGCAATTTCTAAGTTAGCACTTTTCAGTTCCAAACCACTCTTATTAAAAACTGACCAGACCATCAACAAACAATCATCTTTCCAAATTTTGTAAGAAGACACTGATATGATTTCATTATTACAGACCTCCATAAGATCTGAATGCATGTGTTCAGTAGTTTCTTCCAACAAAGAAGAAGCTAAAGAGATTTCATTGGCAACTAAGGCTGCAGTGGATTGAGGAGGGTGAAAAACTTCCATGTTGTTATCAGCAAACAAAGAGGGTGTAGACAGCCTGCAATTTGAGACTTTCTCAACCAAGGGCAGTTCTGCAAGTGACTCAGAATCCAAAAGTTCTGAATTGAGAGAAAGTTTCTTTAATTCTTTGTCTCCACTATCCTGCAAATTATCCAAATAATAATCTTCTTCATAAGTCACATTTGATGAAGAACTAAAGGAAGAACGGGTCATATTTTGAGCAGTGGTTGGTTCCCCACTTTTGGTGTCCTTGACTTTTGATCTCCTTCTGAACTTGTGAGAAATGGTATCTGCTTTTCCTAGCTGCAAAGATGAAACACAATAATAATAGAAAAAGAAACCACTCTAAGTCATGAGTTTTAAACTTTTTTTTATAATTTCAAATTAGCAATGTACTAACTTGCTAAGGCTCTACCTATAAAGCATAGATTAACAAAGATTCAGAGATGAATAAAATGTTAAGCCCTTAAAATTCTGACAGCTACATAACTTTGAACTATTAAAGCTAAATCTCTTTCTCACTAAAAACACATAAAATCAGAAACTGAAATAAGGTCAAAAAGTCAATCATGAACAATTCTAAAAACTTATCAGACTTCAGAATACTAGAGTGCAGAACTGCACAAATTAAAAACAGTGAGAAAGCTAGCCATTTCTTGAGTTTCCAGAGCTGTCCTGTAGAAGCTAAGATACCCTCAAATACAGAGATGGGTCAAACGCTGGTTCAGTAATCTATAATAACCATGTTTTCATGACCTGTGAGTCAATAAACAGGGAAGAAAAACTGACTTTACCTCAGGAATCAACTAGCAGTGGCTGACTGGAACACAGAGCAAGAAAGAATACTAAAAGTGACTCGCGGGACTTCCCTGGTGATCCAGTGGTTAAGAATCTGCCTTCCAATGCAGGGCACGCAGGTTCAAGCCCTGGTGGGGGAACTAATCCCACATGCCGTGGGGCAACTAAGCCCTCATGCTACTTGAGCGCATGAGCTCTGGAGCCCGCATGCCACAACTAGAAAAGCCTCAGCGCTGCAACGAAGACCCAGAGCAGCCAAAATTTTAAAAAAAAATTTTTAATAAATAAATAAATAAATAAATAAATGTGACTTGTGATGTTTGCTTACAGACTCAGGAGATGGGAACAGCAAATTTGCCATTCTTGAGCTAAAACAGAAAATTACATATGGAAATCTCAGACTCTCAAAAATAGCACCTGTCCTTCACTCTAGTTTTTCATTCTTTTACTAAGAGAATAATATATCAACATAAAAAGTTTTGAAAATCATAACCATGTCTAAATATAATTTTCATTTTTGTATAATTCCTTTCAACCTCAATACATTTTTATCTTAACAGTTATAAGCAAGGTATAAGTAAAACTTCACATTCTGCTTTTTTCACTTAATATATGAGTATTTTTTAATTTTACAATGCAGTATTTACCATTTTTAATGATGAAGTAATATTCAAAGTTAATATAATTTATGTACCCATTCTCCTGTTAAGACATCTAAATTGATTCCTATTTTTCACTATTAAAAATACCATTTTGGACTTCCCTGGTGGCACAGTGGTTTAGAACCCGCCTGCCAATGCAGGGGACATGGGTTCAATCCCTAGGCCGGGAAGATTCCACATGTCGAGGAGCAGCTAAGCCCATGTACCACAACTACCGAGCCTGCACTCTAGAGCCCCTGAGCCACAACTACTGAGCCCATGTGCCACAATTACTGAAGCCCACATGCCTAGAGCCCGTGCTCCACAACAAGAGAAGCCACTGTAATGAGAAGCCTGCGCACTGCAACGAAGAGTAGCTCCTGCTCGCTGCAACTAGAGAAAAGCCCACACACAGCAACGAGGACCCAATGCAGCCAAAAAATAAATTAAAAAAAAACATTTTAAGTACTTTTTCCATAGACATATCAATATTGTTGAACTATTACTACTAACAATATTTCCATCAAGTCCCATTTCCATTGAGACCTGTCCTCTCCACCGATGGGGTTAACAATACACATGGTCATATTTGTAACTTAATTTGGACACTGACCCTTGCCCTAACTGACTGGACTAAAGAGAACACCTGACTGAAGCTGAGTCAATGAGATTTTCTCTTTCAGGAATATAAAAGGTATGTCACTGGTAGCTCTGGAGCTGGGGAAGCCATTCCTTAAATGTGTGTAGATAACAGTCATAAGCTTTTGTAGAGCCAGTTTTTTGTTGTTGTTGTTCAAAACAGGGGACACAGATTCTCAGAGGAATATAATTACTTACCAAATTAATTGTACTTTCTGATCCTAGCCCAACAAATAATGATGACGCCAGCAGCTGCTTTTCTTTCTCCTCTTTAGATTGGGTAAGGACTTGAGACTGATCCTTTTTTGTTACAGTATGATCTACACTCTCCATTATTATACTCTCTTGAGGAACTGGAGGAGCTTCTGTTTCATCACCAGTTTTGCTTTCCTTCTTGGGAAGATAGCCCTCTTTCCCCCACAATTTCTTTATACCTTCCAGCTTCAAGCTATTTGTCCTAAGGAGATTGATAATGAAAGCAAATCAATTTAAATAATTGCTAGTTACCTTCTTGAGGTATTTTTTAAAATACACTGTCATGATCTTTTAGAAATAGTTTTCATATTGTATTCTATATGCCAGAAATAAAACCCAGATCTTTAGATTTTATTTTAGTTATAGCTAACCTCCCCCAACCCTCCAGCCAAAAGACTTAAGGCAACAGAACTCTAGAATTAGTTAAAATTTTTGGATGATTTAATTTTCATTTAATTGCTTGAATAAGATGTCCAAAAACAGAACTACTGTAAATCGGTTCCTTTCACCTACTGACTTTTCAAAAATATCTTTAATTCTGATGGGCTAAAGATCAGAAATGACCTAAGTTTCATACCTGTAACCACTCAGTGAAGGAATTAACACTACATAAATTCACTACACAAAATCCTATTGAGAGTAAAAAAAATAATAATAATTCAAATCTACTCCTATGTGTAAATTTACCTTTAATCCACAGTTTTCTTAATGTGAGCACAAGCTACATTTTCAACTATTATAAATGTACATTTAGGATTTTTTTATACCTGAGACGTAGAAGAATAAAGTCATAATTAGAATTAGGACTCACCTACTGCTGTCCCAAAAGCTAAAGCTGTGAATCATAAGTGCAGGCTGAAACACTCAAAGACTGCCTCTACTGTTTTCATATAAGAACCATATGTCCTTGACACTGGTTCACTTAAGTATCCCTGTCATGATCCAAAACTGCATTTTAAAAATTTGTACTACAAGATAGGCAGATCATGAAATGAATCTAAAAGAAGGACTCAGAAATATCTATACTGATTATTATTCCATTTTAATTTGTTGGAATCATGGTCAGTTTGATTTTCTTTAGTATGCCAGAAACAAAAGCAGATCATTATACTTCATACTGAGTGAAGAACTAATGCTATTAAGTACCAATTGGCTAAAAGAAAGTCTAATGTTATAGGGAATTAGTCCACTCCTACTTAGTGAATTTTATTGCTGAATGTTCCTTTACAAATATCTTCATTTCTCCCTTTCTTTCAGGTATCAAAAGAGTTTTCTAAAAAAGTTCAAAAAACAAACAAAAAAACTGTTAGTTACCTATCAAACCTCTTAGAAGGAAACTTGTTGATCTCGTGTGAGCAGACAAAAAAATCATCATGGGAACCACTAAAACGACCCCAGCATTTCTAGGATGCTCAACAGTAACAACTAAAAGGAATTCATGAATGCCCACAGCAGGATTACAGTATTTCTGTAACCCTGTTTACCAAAACATATCTTTTAATTATTAAGGGGGAAAAACAAAAAAAGAGCAACTCCCCAAATGATTCAAGTATTGGTTTAACTAAAAAAGGCAGGTGTGGTGGACCCTGGGATGTTCCATCCAGATCCCCCTTCAGTGAAGGACTTGGCACGGCTGTTGGGAGCGTAGCACCGTTAGGGATTTGCCTCAGCTGCAGAGAGTCACCTCAATTGCAGATCATGCCCTTAACCAGGGCAGCCCACATCTGATATTGGTGAATGAAGTATAGAGTCCTGGCCACCCATTTTAGCTCAACTCAGATGGGCCATTCTAGCTTCAGAGCTTCCTATTGGGTCGGCAGACACTGTTGTTGGTACTACATTGCTTCTTAACTTCTTCTTCTGCCCAAACCCTCTTCTTTTCCCTTCCCTCCACAGTTGATGCCAAGGGCACTCCTTAATATTCTGCATGCTAAATTCCATCTCGGAACGCATTTCCCAGGGAATTCAACCCACAATAACAGGCAAAAAGGAGGAAAGGGAGGGAAAAAAAGCCTGCATACATGCCTATTATCAACACAAATTTTCACTGTCATGCATTACATATAGAAGGTCTCAAAAGGAGGTAGATAAATAAAAGAGCAGCACAAAACCATTTCATACACAAAATATGCTTTTTATGATATGAAACATAAAGAAATTTTTAAACATGAGTCATCTTTGCCTGGATTTTGACAACAATAATAATATAATTCATGGTTTCATATGGTATACCTTTGTGTTGTTTTCAGTCAGACCATTCAAACACAGATGTAAATTATGGCCAAGCAACCTTCAAAAGATTAGGAACGTACTTTAACTGAGCTCTAGAAATTCCCATTTGCAGTAGGGTGCTGCTCCGTAATAGGGCTTAAGGTATAAGAAAGTCTAAATTGGGCTTGCTACGCTTTATTCTCAGCTTGCCAGAGACTGCAGAAGAACGATCACCTCCTTTCTAAAACCGATTCACCTTGCCAATTACCACATAGGTTCCTAATCTGAAATAATGTGTGAGCTGTGGTCCTCTTTGGAAAGAAATTTTAAATTCATCTCTCATGTTGCATTTCATGATAATACAGCACATTTATAATTCCTTAGCAGCTTTGCCAAATGTCATTTCTCTGAGGGTAGTACATGTACACATACAGGATTTACAAGACCCTGCCAAGTCCCCCAGATCCTAATTCAACACTAAAAAAGAGCAGATGCCATCATCATCTGTTGTGCAGGTAAAAGGGACTACGTTTCCTCCCTGGTTTGGAGGGTCTCTGTCTCCCCTTCCCTTGCCCCTCTAATTCCTGTTTGAAGTACTTAAGTGCTATAACCACCACCATCACATGCTCACAAACCATATCTACTCCCCACGCTTGTAATTTTGAAATTAAGTGTCTGGGAAAGAAAAGGGTGTCAACAGAGCAGGAAAAAGGCTAAGGAAGAGATTTTGAACTTATGCCATTTCATTCAGCATATCATTCTACGTTCCTCATAATCTATGTCTCATTCTTCCGATAAATACTGCTTGTAACCACCTCACTGGAAGACTGACAAATGCAAAGATGAACATAAAATAAGGTCACTGAGTCTGTTCAAAATGTCATCTTTCAAAGTCGTCACCTTTGAGATTTTATCATTCCAACAATGCTGCCATTACTCAAAACATTCTTGAACTCTTTTATAAGAAGCTCCTTCACAAACAAGAAAGCCATTTTCATTA
Organism: Hippopotamus amphibius kiboko; assembly: GCF_030028045.1. Classification (NCBI taxonomy): domain Eukaryota; kingdom Metazoa; phylum Chordata; class Mammalia; order Artiodactyla; family Hippopotamidae; genus Hippopotamus; species Hippopotamus amphibius. Next base: position 193,416,207 of record NC_080187.1, on the reverse strand, counting down.
CTTTATGTCACATCAGTATATTGACCAAAGTTATCCAGATTGCCTACTAATTTTATGTAGCAAACTCAGCTTTTAGATAATAACAGACAGCAATGACAATTATTAATTATAGTAGTTTACCATTTATCAATCATTTATTATGTATTGGGTTGTATGAGGCACTTTACAGACATTATCTCATTTTATTAACTTAATCATATTTCTAGTAATTTACTCATATTTCCAAAATCAAAATTTACCTAAAAAGCATGAAGACTTATTTAGCTCCATGTTAAGACATTTAGACAAATGCATCACCAATTTTCTAGGCTGGAAAGAAGCTCTGAAAGCATTCTGAGCACAGTATACAGCCTTCTCAAGAGAAATCCGTCACCTTATTTTATGTTCACCTATATATTCGTCGATCTTCCAATGTGATGGTTTATAAGAAGTAGATTATGAGAATGTAGAATGATATGCTGAATATTCACCTGGGTATATGAGTTCTGACACACTTCTTTAAAAATATGTGTGTGTGTGTGCGCGCACGCACACGCACAATATATAATAACAACACACACATCATTACTATGTGTAAAGTTTGTATACACTCTATATTGCCTTGGAAGTAATCAAGCTCTCTTAAAGTAAAAGGACAGACTGTACACTATCAACACCTTGAGAACAAAAAATAGAAACAACTGAAGTAACAACCCTGAAGAATTTAGCTTTCAGGAATCCTTCAACATTTAAAGACATTTAAACACTCCCCTGTTCTCAATTTTAATAAGAAAGGAACTTACTCTTTCAGCCCGGTCTCTGTACTATTCCCAGATAAATCTGAACCAAGAGAAATGCCAGCAGGAGACTGTCGTCCAGTGAAGCCAGATGAAGAAAAGGAGAGTCCATATGGTTCAAAATTGAGAACTAGAATTTTAAAACAAAAACAGAGGTTCATATTTAAAACAAAGCAAAAATTATGAAAATAAAGCAAAAAATTAAAAAAATTGAAGACTAGAATCCAGTGACAATTTTTAAACTTTAAGGGATTTTGGAAATGATCTAATCAAATATTTATAGTAACAATAATAAAGCAGCTATGATTTATTAAATCTCTACTAAAGCCTTCACACAATTGGTTGATCAAAGACAAACAGTCCTTCATATTTTGTTTGTTCTTGTTTTTTGGGTTTTTTGTTTTTGTTTTTGTTTTTCAGTCCTTCATTTTTATCTTTTCATCTCTCTTAAAAACTAAAAAAGAATTCAATTAGGAAAGACAACTGATAAGCCAGGTCAACTGAAAAGTCGCTGCTCTCATGCAAAAATCTTTAATGAGCTATGAATGAAGAGCTGACCATGTTTTTGTTTAACAAAATGCTTTTAGGCACATTCCTATACTAACTGGACTGATGGAGCCCTCAATGTGAAATCTCCCTTACTGACAAAGAACAAGGTTTACCCAGGTTCAGATTCCTTTGAGTCTATATACCCAAATGAATTCAATCGGAGCCATAAAATTCATATTGTTATTGTGGTAGAGCAGATACCGATATCCACTCTCCTCTTCTTTCTAAGTCTCGGAACTCTCAATTCTTAGCTAGGTACATGGCCGCCCAGAAAAGAGATGACATTTCCAGACTCCTTTGCCATGTGACTGAATTCTGACCAACGCAATTATATATACATTTTGTGCACAACTTCTGGGAGGAATCCTTCTGGAAGAAAAAACTTCCTCTCTCCCTTCCTCATTTATGTTCATAAAAAGCCATCATCAATACCAGGCTGTCTACCTCCAGATTTCTTTAATGGGAAAGAGCAATAACCCTCTGCCTTTTATAAGGCCCCACTCTGTCTGTTTTCTAATATGCTTTTTAGCTAAATTTAATCCTAACTGGCACATTATCTTCTTGGATTGTCTGGATTATAATACAAAGGACTTTCTTAAATCATAAAAAGTATCTTGGAAAATAAAATGTGAACTTCTGTAATTATTATCCTCATTTTACAAATGAGGAAACTGTGGCAAAGAGCTTGCCATGAAGTCACCCAAGAGTATGAAGATAAGAAATGAAAGAGGCAGATCAGAAATCAGATCCTCTGGTTCCAGAGCTGCACTCTCAACCATTACATTACATTGTCTCCTTCAAAGGAAACAGCACCTAATCCAAAGAGTACTAAATAAATTAGCTTGTTTGTTAGCTAAATGAATGATATAAAAGAGGAATGACTGTTCAGTAGGAAAAAAAAGTAATGGGCTAATTTATAATCAGGAGAACCACTTCTTGATGTAGGTTGGGTATTAACTACGTTATGAACTCGACCTTAATTTCTTTGTGAAGTGAAAGGTTAGGACTAGATCAGCAGTTTCCAAGTACTGATTTGATAACCAGGAACAAGCTGACTTCACAGAATCTCCCACGTATCTTTTTATACATAAAACCAGGCTTTCAGAGATATAGATACAGAAGGTATAGGAGTAGCGCTCAAAAATCTGTATCATTTTTAAAAATTCTCTTTGTGATTCTCTTTGTGTTCTTAATCATGTTTGGAAACTACCTGCCTAAATCTTTCTAAGGTCCTTTTCAGCTAGAATATCCTCTCATTTTAAGCTTTCCAATCATCTGGTTTAACCTTCTATCCCATATTGGCCTCTTTCAAATAGCATCTGTGACAGTCAGTCATCCAGCCTCTGCACTGACACTTCCAGTAACAGTGAAGAGCTCAAGAAATATTTTAAGAGTCTAAGGCAAAGAGCAAGTAAAGATAAAAAGTTTAAGCAAAGAGCAGAAAGAACTCAAAATTAAAGAGTCTGAAACAGAGAAAAAAAGAGACTAGACATGGAAGAGGATAATATCTGGAGAATAGTCAGATAAAATTCCAATCCTAAAGAATTAAAAGACTGTCAACTAAGAAAGGTCGAGAAAGGCTCAACACTGAGAAAGAAGTTCAAACCACATTATTTTCATTCATGAGTGAAAATTTCCCAAGATTCTTACAGAAATGAATAACTAGAAGGGACAAAAACTGGGGGGAGTTAACTAGATGAACAAAAGCTCATGTGCAAATTGGGGAGCAGGAAGAGAATAATGGTATGCAGAAAGAGTCAGGAGAAGGAAGAAGATGGCTGAACTGCAACTTACTGAATATGGAGACGTTAACTAGATGACGCATGAGGACAAAGGGCAATTCATACAGAAGAGAAAGCATGAGCTAGAAGCAGAGGCAGTCCTTGGGAGTTGGGGGCTATTGAAAGTAATCCAGGTGAGAGATAAAAATATAAATTATCCTGGGCATAAGTGAGTAATTCAATTTTTAACCTGTTTGTATCCTTCATGACTTTAGAAGCCTTGATTAGATGCACATTCCTTCTTTATCTTACCTTGTACTGCAGTTCTTTTATACCTTGATCATTTGGCTATACTTCTCTGACCATCCCCAGCTGTTTTTAATTTTATGTTTTGAGAGACTAACAGCCTCAACTTGATATGGTTTTCAAAAATCCATAGTTCTGTAGACAGGGGATTATACTGCTACTTCCCGTTACTCTCTCTGGTTTTATCGAACACTGGGACTACAACATATTCGAATAACGGTTAACAGAAAAATCCACTCTGGTTCCTCAATGCTTTTCTTGGGTAGAAACTGGTAATAAAAGTTTGTTCCCCACTTTCCCATCTATTTTTGCCAGTTCTCAGTATATTACAATACTTGCCTGAAGTTTATTGTTACAAACTTGGCATTTTTCTACCCGAGAGAACTAAGTACTGTATCCTTCACAAAAGTGACATTTAACTAGTATTCTTTGCAAATGATTTATTAAAATCTCAAACAAGATCAGTATCAGAACCAACTGACACATGAAGGATTTCAGAATTAACAACTTTATAGGCAGAAAATACCTATTTTTTCCCCTGCTCTTTACTTTCTGTCATAGCCAACCAATTATAAGATACGATTTTATAACTTATTCCTCAAGTACTTATTAAGCACTTGCTATGTCCTGCTCGTAACTGATTTTCTTTTCCATGAAGACAGTCTAGGCTTTGAAATTTCAGTTTTACTTTAGAGAACTTTTGAAAAATAGGTTTGGGAGGAGAGGGGAAGAGCCTAATTTGACAGTTTCACACCATTTATAATGATGATTCCATGATATAAAATGTACTTGGCACTGTATCTCAATAGAAGTTCTTATAAAAAAAATGTACTTGGCAAATGAATACACTAGCTTGGGGAGTTTCAGGGCTATTATATTTGCATCAGCCACTTAACATTTTAAGAAAGAAGAAAGGCAGTGCCAGAAATTAGGCTCCTTGTCCTATCTCCCTTTCCCTCTCCTAGCCTTGAATTGCAGTAATAAAAGCAACTGATGGGGAATTCCCTGGCTGTCCAGTGGTTAGGACTCCATGCTTCCACTGCAGGGGGCACGGGTTCAATCCCTGGTCGGGGAACTAAGATCCCATGTGCTGCATGGCGTAGCCAAAAAAGAAAGGGGGGTGGTGGGGAGAGCAAGTGATGGACCTCAGACATTTCAAAATAAGGAAATATGGCAACTGGACCATGTCCCCCACTTTGGAACTCCAGATTTTCACTCTGTGACTTGGATATCATAAGGCCTCTATATGCAATGTAGTCAGAGGCTGGGCAACTGTAATTCAAAACTTTATTTCCCCCACATATGCTATCAATATATGAGGAGTTAAATGAGAAGGAAACTGATTACCCTTTGAAAGAAAACTGTATTTCCTAAGCCATTAGGTATCATGCTAAATAATGTCAAAAACTTTAAAAGAGTAAATACTTCTGCAAAAAAATAACAGCCTATTATTAGTGTTTATATTCTTTGGTCTCATTGTAGGATCAACCATTTAGTTGTACTCATATGCCTACAACGAAGAGTGGAAAATAATAAGTACTCTACAAAATCATTAAATAATGAATAAGAAAAAAAAAACCTTTCAGCATTGAACTTTTCAGTATTAACATTCTGAATTCCTATATAGATAATATTCAATGGTTTCCCTTTATGTGTGTATATATATATATCTATATATATATAGATATCCCATCCACCATCAAATATCTCAATGATCTCCTCTTTAGTAAAATCATGACAAAAGTCTTTCTCTGACAGGCTACTTTTTTTAAATGTAAAGTTATTCTTTCCTTTCCTAGCTGTTCTTAAATTCACTGATCAGATATTTTGTTGGAGGAAGCATTTTAACACAGTTAAGCTATACAAGATTGTTCAGAATGAAAATGAAACTCACTAGTCCATAGTAACCAGTTTTTTTCTGAAACTTCTCTGCAGATATGCTCTTGTTAGTATCTGTCAGTCTTTTAGCACAGTGACCAACATGATAATTCCACCTTCAAGTTCTTTTAGAATTCCAGGATGGCTGCCATATCTTAGGCACTTCTGTACATGAAATCTATGAGTTTGAGAATACCTCTAGGCTAACTTTTTTTTTCTGTTTATCGCAAACAAGGTCAGGGTGAACAAGTCACAAGCAAAATTAGAGAGAATAAATCTCCTCAGTTATTTACTTACATAACTATAATATCAATTACTAATGTAAGTGTGTAATTAATGTAATGTAATTAATGTAAAAGTGATGTCCCTACAGTCTTGCTTATTATAAACCCATGAAAAATTACCTTTTTCCTGAGAAAGCTTTTCCTCCTGCCGTTGGTGGTGAGGTTTGTAAGGTGCTGCCCCCTGACTTAGTTCCTCTGCCACAAAACCATCCAGAAAAGATAAGGAAGCATCTACCTATATTAAAGTGAAGCAAAAATTAAGAATTAAAAAAACTTACCCTACACAGTAGATGGCACATTCACATAAGTAATTTCAGCCTGTATTTCCTAAAAATAATTTTTAAGTAAAAAACAGAACTTCAATTCTAAAACTGCTACTCAACTTTCTAGCTATCTGAAACATCTATAATCAAATCACTCAGCTGTGAACCTAACTATATAAGTCATTTGCACTTGTTATTAATTTCATTGCACTGCAGAATACATTTTTGAGCATCCTGTATGTTAAGGCATCATGTTAGATGCTATGATTGAGAAAAAGGAAGACACAAGTCCTGCCCTCATGAGACCTGTAACCTACTAGGAGGAGAAGACACATACACTATGAGCTATAGTGTCTATATTAGTTTCCTCCCGCTAGGAGCTAAAAACAAAGCCCCCCGCAAAGGCTAATTCCTTCTGGAGGCTCCAGGGGAGAATAGGTTTCTTAACTCTTTCAGCTTCTAGAGGCTGCCAGCATTCCTTGGCTTCTACAAGGCTATATCACTCCAATCTCTGCTTCTATTATTACTTGGCCTTCTCTCTGACCTCTTGCCTCACTTTTATAAGGACCCTTGTGATTATATCATGCCTACTCAGATAATCCAGGATAATCCCCATTACAAAATCCTTAATGTAGTGAAACCTACAAAGTCCCTTTTACCATATAAAGTAACATATGCACAGGTTCCAGGCATTAAGATGTGAATACCTAGGGGAGGCCTGTTATCCAGCCTCCCACAGTGCCTTTAACTACCCTATTCCTTTCTAGCTAAAAATGCTTTTTTACAAATCTGTGGGAAATTACTTAATTTCAATAAAGTAGAAGAATAAAAAGGTACAAGAGAATGGTTAAATGAAAAGGAATAAAGAGATGAAGAAAGGGTAAGGGGAAAAGGCGAAAAGGCTTCCCTAGTGGCAGAGGGGTTAAGAATCTGCCTGCCAACGCAGGGGGCACGGTTCAATCCCTGGCCCTGGAAGATCCCACATGCTTCGGAGCAACTAAGCCCATGAGCCACAACTACTGAGCCTGCACTCTAAGGCCTGCACACCACAACTACTGAGCCCATATGCCACAACTACTGAAGCCCGTGCACCTAGAGCCCATGCTCTGCAACAAGAGAAGCCACCGCAATGAGAAGTCCAAGCACTGCAACAAAGAGTAGCCCCTGCTCACCGAAACTAGAGAAAGGCCATGTGCAGCAATGAAGACCCAACACAAGCCAAAAAAGGGAGGGAGGGAAGGGAGGGAGAGAGTGAGGGAGGAAGGAAGGTGGAAGGAAGGAGGAAGGAAGGAAGGAAGGAAAAAGTGAGGAGAGAAATAAAAATAAGATACACAAGAGGATATAGCAGTAATGACTTCAGAAACCACAGATTTGCTTCTCCTGATGTAGCCAATACATACAAACAGCTAAGATAATTAGAACAACAGGTAATTCTCAAACATTTAAGAGGCATGTCACACTCTGCATTTGGAAAGGTTTAGTTTCAGTAAGATTCTTTTTTTTTTAATTAATTTATTTATTGGCTGCATTGGGTCTTCGTTGCTGCATGCAGGCTTTCTCTAGTTGAGGTGAGCGGGGGCTACTCTTTGTTGTGATGTGCAGGTTTCTCACTGCGGTGGCTTCTCTTTGTTGTGATGTGCAGGTTTCTCACTGCGGTGGCTTTTCTTGTTGTGGAGCACGCACTCTGGGCACTCAGGCTTCAGCAGTTGTGGCACGTGGGCTCAGTAGCTGTGGTGTGCAGGCTCTAGAGCACAGGCTCAGTGATTGTGGCGCACAGGCTTAGTTGCTCCATGGCATGCAGGATCTTCCTGGACCAGGGATCAAACCCATGCATTGGCAGGAGGATTCTCAACCACTGCATCACCAGGGAAATCTTTTTTTTCTTTAAAGATTTTTTTTTAGATGTGGACCAGTTTTAAAGTCTTTATTGAATTTGTTACAATACTGCTTCTGTTTTATGCTTTAGTTTTTTGGCCATGAAGCATATGGGATCCTACTTCCCCGACCAAGGATCAAACCTGTATCCCCTGCATTGGAATAATTAGGCAAAGTCCTAACCACTGGACTGTCAGGGAAGTCCCTCAATAAGATTCTTAAGAGATGAAGCCATGTCATCATCATTATCTTTTATTGAGAGAAATGGAAGTAGAGTTACTAACTAGTTTAATACTATGTATAGCATATTTGTTCATATAGTCTCTGGAAACCTACCAAATGTTAAACCAAGGCCTCTGCCCATGAGGAATTCATGAAAAAAATTAATGAACAAAGGTTCAAAGTGAATACAAGCCATGAACATCTGAGTCATAATTAGTGGGAATATTGCACATCCTCTCCTCTTCTTCAACTATATATAACATCTAACATAAAAATCTGAAAAAATCTGACTTCCTTTTGGAAGTTTTCAGATTTATACCAATCTGAGGGAGAACTCAGAGGTGAGCAGTAACTAAGTGCTCTGGATTAAAAGGGGAGTGGCTGAAAGTAGGTAGGAGAAGAAAAGGTTGGTGATCCGGTTCCAAAGTAGTAAAGATGTAGATAGCAGATGGACAAAATAAGATGGAAAACTGTTTTTTTCTTACATTCTCAAAGAAAAGAGAATAATAGTAAAATGACATATTAGAGAAGTTCAAAGGAGATAAAAATTTTAAGTTCTCAAATTATTATATGTTAAAAGAGATTGTCACAGAATATAAACCCCTACACACTGCAGGTCTCCAGAACAGATTAGTCTTCCTGACTACTTAGAATCACTACTGATTAGAGGCTCTCAAATGCTCTCTCACACTAATGTGAGAAAAACACCAACTTTCATCTAAAGTGCTAAAGAAATTACATTTTGCTATATTCCAGATATATCACAAATGTAAGAATTACTCTGTTTAAACACAATGTAATTTTTTTTTTTGAGAATCGGACCAGTTTTATTGACTTTATATGATAAGTTCCATTGATATTAGTAAGATTTTATCAGCAAAAAGCTATAATAATGCTGTTTCGAAATAAGAATAAGCAACAGAAATTCAATAATAATTATATCCACTTTCATTGGAACTAACTAGACTTCAGGTGTTTAACAAACATTATTTTTTTTTGGGGGGAGGGTACATCAAGTTCAATCATCTGTTTTTATACACATATCCCCGTATTCCCTCCCTTCCTTGACTCCCCCCTCTTGAGTCCCCCCCCACCCTCCCTGCCCCAGTCCTCTAAGGCATCTTCCATCCTCAAGTTGGACTCCCTTTGTTATACAACAACTTCCCACTGCCTATCTATTTTACAGTTGGTAGTATATAACACAATGTAATTTTTTAAAAGATGAAATGCAGATATCTTACCACCATGTCTTCACAACTCTTATCAACTGGAAGCAAGCTCTTCATAAATTTCACATTCTCATGCAAATGTTTTAATTCAAATGCATGCTGTCTCAAACAAGTATCCAAAGATGTAGTAAATTCCTCGATTAATCTCTCAACTATATTAAAAGAGTGTGCTTGGGGTGTCAACTTGGTCACAGCAGCAATTATCCACGCTTTTGTTTCTGAGGAAATGGAGTCACTCATAAGTAACTTGTAGAGCTTGGTTATCACTTCCTCTGGTGTTTCCTTATGTAAGAGGTAGGAATACTCCCCTAACACCTAAAAGAAAGACAAAGAAATGTATACATGCAAATAAGAAGTTATACCAACTATACTCAGAAATCTAAACAAAGTGCCTATTGCTGGAGTGAATTTAATCTATACTAAACATATTCTCATGATAAAGAAATTATTAACATTAATATTGTATATTTTAGGTTCAAAATTACACCAAGAATTGGAAGTGAATATAAAAAAGTTTTCCACATCTTTATCGTCAACAATATGTAAAGTAGCATACCTTTACAAGTTACCTTTCTTCTGAACTTCCAGGTTTGGATGTTGGTTTTTACAAGCACTTTCACATTGTCATTATTTTTTCCAATAAGCGTTTAAACAAGTGGTTCTCACATACTAGTACGCATAAGAGCCACCTGAGGTGTTTCATAAAAATGTGGATTTCTAGACTCTACTCCCAGATAATCTGATTTAGTATGTCTGTGGTGGGGATCTACAATATACATTCTGAACAAGCATCAGCTGATTCTGATGCAGATGACCCACAGAAGAGACTCTGAGGAACACTGATCTATGTTACACATTCTCTTTCCTACATCTAACTTATTCAGCTGATATATAATCCTATTGGTCTCGGGATCATTAATAAACTGATAATTCATGAGATCTTTCTGAAGCAGTATTTATTAAGTATTTTCATGTCTTTGGTATAATACTGGGACAAGCAAGAAAAAAAGAGTGAGGTGAGGTCATAGGCAAGGAAAGATTTATAGCTAGTAATAAGAAGGATAAAAAAGAAATAGGACTACGTAAATTCAATCCTTAAATGGTAAGAAAAATTTTTGACTGGTTTAATAAAAGATGGAAGAAAACTCTAGAAGAACAGGCAACCTAAATTCCAGTTCAAAAATCAATGGACTTAAGCTTCTGGGAAGATAGAGTACGTGAATTTTTCTCTTATTCTTCCTGCTAAGTACACCTAAAAACCCTTGATGTTGTATATAAAACACATATACAAAGACTGAAAGGTAGAGAAAAGAAGGCAGATCACTAAGAACCTTGGGACCTAAGGAACAATACAGGGGGTTATCTGTTGCTTCATATACCTCAGTCTGGGTACTGGAGAGCCAGCAACCTAGAAATGCCAATGGGCACAGACAAAAAAGCCCCAAGAAAAGCCTGCCCTCTAGCCAAAGAGCCAAGAAGACAGAAAACTTTTAAATAATAATCCTTCCACTCCAGCCAAGCGCCACATAGAAAAAATTGTAGCCCCACCCACACCAGCAAAGGTGGAGTGGAGAGTCAGGACTTCAACCCCCACCAGGCTATAAAAAGCATCCCAACTCCCCAACAAGGGTAGTAACAGAGAGACTGAGCGAAAGCCAGGACTTTCATTCCCCTCAAGCTATAGAAAGACCCACTCTTCTGCAGTGTCTGTGAAGACCACATACAAAGGCTACACTTCACCTCCACCCCAGTATAAAGAGGTACCCTCCCTCTCTCTGATGGGGTGGTGTCAGGGGAAACCTAGCAGAGAGTCAAGACGTAGGGGAGGCCACATAGTTAGAGATCTCTACACCCAGTCTCAACACCATCACCAAAAGAATTTAATTTATAGAACACACCACACAACAGTAAGCAGAATACCCATTCTTTTCAAGCACCCACAGAATATATAAGACAGACCATATCTTAGGCCATAAAATAAACATTAACAACCTTAAAAGAACTGAAATTATAGAGTACTTTCTCTGACAACAATGAAATCAAACCAGAAATCAGTAACAAGAAAGATAAAAGGCAATTTTCAAAACATTTAAAAACTAAACAACACCCATCCACACAATCTTTCCAGAAAACAGAAGAGGAAAGAACTCTCTCAAGCATTTTATGAAGCCAGTATTACCTTGATACCAAAACCAAACAGACTAGAAAAAAAAAAACTACAGACCACTATCTTTCATGAACAGAGATGCAAAAATTCTTAATATGGTCTCAAGAAATCTACAAAAAAACCCCCTAGATTAGTGAGTTCAGCAAGATTGCAGGTTATAAGAAAATACAGAAATAAACCCACGTACTAATGTCCACTAATCTACGAAAAAGGAGGCAAGAATGTAGGACAAAGCAAAAACAGTCCCTTCAGTAAGTGGTGCTGGGAAAACTGGACAGCTACATGTAAAACAACGAGATCAGAACATTTCCTCACAACATATACAAAAATAAACTCAAAATGGATTAATGACCTAAATGTAAAACCTAAAACATACAACTCCTAGAAAAGAACACTCTTTGACATAAATTGCAGCAATATTTTCTTGGATCTGTCTCCTAAGGCAAAAATAAACAAATGGGACCTAATTAAACTTAAAAGCTTTTGCACAGTAAAGGAAACCATTAACAAAATGAAAAGATAACCCTCAGAATGGGAGAAAATATTTGCAAATAATGCAGCCAACAAGGGCTTAATTTCTAAAATACACAAACAGCTCATACAACTCAATATCAAAAAAACAAACAACCCAATGAAAAAAGGGTAGAAGACCTGAATAGACATTTTTCCAGAGAAGACATACAGATGGCTAACAGGCACCTGAAAAGATGCTCAACAACAATATTAAAGAAAAGCAAATCAAAACCACAATGAAGTACCACCCCACACCTGTGAGAAGGACTATTATCAAAAAGTCTACAAATAACAAATGCTGGACAGGATGTGGAGACAAGGGAACACTCCTATATGGTAGCCACTATGGAAAGCAGTATGGAGGTTTCTTAAAAAAAAAAAAAATACAGTTGCCTGATGAACCCAGTGACAGGGCAAGAATAAGGATGCCGATTCAAAGAATGGACTGGAGGACACAGGGTTGGGGGGTGGGGAGCGAAGCGGAAGCTTGGACAAAGTGAGAGAGTAGCATAGACATATTTACACTACCAACTGCAAAACAGATAGCTACTGGGAAGTTGCTGTATAACAAAAGGAGATCAAGTCGATGATGGGTGTGCTTTAGAGGGCCAGGACAGGAAGAGCTGGAGGGAGTCAAGGGAGGGAGGGGATATGGGGATATATGTATAAATACAGCTGATTCACTTTGGTGTACCTCAAAACCTGGTACAAGAGTGTAAAGCAATTATATTCCAATAAAGAGCTTAAAAAAAAAATAGAGTTGCCATATGATCCAGCAATCCCACTGCTGAGCATATATCCAGAGAAAAATATAATTCAAAAAGATACATGCCTTCTAGTGTTCATAGCAGCATTATTTACAACAGCCAAGACAAAGAAACAACCTAAGATGTCCATCCACATATTGAATGGATAAAGATTTGGTATATATACACAATGGAACACTACTCAGCCATAAAAAAGAATGAAATACTGCAATTTGCAGCAACATGGGTGGACCTAGAGATTATCACACTAAGTGAAGTAAGTCAGAAAGAGAAAGACAACTATCATATGATATCACTTATATGTAGAACCTAAAATATGACACCAATGAAATTACCTATGAAACAGAAACAGACTCACAGGCATAGAAAACAAACTTATGGTTACCAAAGGGGAAAAGGGGTGGGGGAGCAATAAATTTGGAGTTTGGGATTATCAGATACAAACTACTATATATAAAATAAACAAAAATGTCCTACTGTATAGTACAGGGAACTATATTCAAAATCCTGTGTTTTCTATGTGAATCTATATTTGAATATGTGAATATTCACATATTGTGTTATGTTAGCTTTCTATTGCTGCATAATAATGTTACCACAAACTTAAAACAACATAGAAAACACAACAAATGCATGGTAGACACAGGCAAGTGCCTAAATAAATATCCATATTTAAAAGATCAGTCAAGTGAGATGGCAGACAGAATGAATAGACAAGTAAATAGTAAGTGATAGAAGGTAGCCACTGGGAAAGAAAATTGACAACTGAAGGAGTTAACTAAGTAGAACTGAATGATTTCTGAAGAAATGTATTACTAGTATTTGACTTAATAAAAAAATATTATAAACATTTATGATTCAATGTACTATACTCACCCAACTCATAACTTGAAGAAATCTCTGTGGATAGAACACATTTTCCACATCTAGTAAAGTGAGATAAGACTGAACTGCATAAAGCCTTAATTGTTGATTTTCTGCTTCATCATCAAAACCTACAAAGAAATTAACATACCATTTTAATTCCTACTAAATTCTCTAAGGACTCTGTATTAACAACATTTAATTTTAAAATCTTTGCAGAATGCAATAGTTTACTAACCTTCTGCTAGCAGTCTCAGAAAGTTACTGGGAATATCAGGATGCATCACGTCTCCTCCCACTGAAAATACAGCATTCATTGTCTGAATAAACCACGCATTATCAGGAGCATATGTGTCCACAGTGTTAAGAACAAGTACACTTCCAAATGCCGCATACTAAAATTATTCTTTCTGTATCAACCTTTTAAAAAAATAACCCTCAATTCATCCTAGTTTGGCATTTATACCTTTAACTTCTGCCAATAAATTGTTCTACATTTCAGTTTTATATAAAATAGGTGCTCAGTAAAAGCTTATTTAATAAACTAGCTCATGTTGCTTTATCTAGCACTATATCTTGCACATAATAGGGGTCCATGGAACTGTGAATTAACTGAGAGAAATGTTCCCACTAACTATGGACAAATACATAATGGGAAATATGCACTTCACAGAGGCTAAATGTTGTGATGTGTCTAACGGAACAATTTGTTTACCCTCTTTTCTAATCTGTTCCTCTTCAGTTCTAAAATTCTGTCATTCTGCTGACCAGAGCTATAGCACTGGTTAGGACAAAACTATACTTAAGCAATTTCCAAGATAATTCAATCGACATTATTCATTCATTCATTCATTCGATCTTAGATTTAAACAACAGACATCTTAAAAAGAATGAGAAACCTTGCGATCTGCAAAGTTCCTCTGACTTTTAAAAAATAACTGTGAAGAAAAGTAACATGTGAATAGAGTTGCCAACTACTTTACTGTGACAATTTCCAGTATAAAAAATAGTATATGAATGGATAAAGAAGATGTGGCACATATATACAATGGAATATTACTCAGCCATAAAAAGGAATGAAAGTGAACTATATATAATGAGGTGGATAGACCTAGAGACTGTCATACAGAGCGAAGTAAGCCAGAAAGAGAAAAACAAATACCATATGCTAACTCACATAGATGGAATCTAAAAAAATGGTCCTGTGAACTCAGTGACAAGGCAAGAATAAAGATGCAGATGTAGAGAATGGACTTGAGGACACGGGGTTTGGGTGGGCGGTTGGGGTGGTGGTGAAGGGGAAGCTGGAACGAAGTGAGAGAGTAGCATAGACACAGACACACTACCAAATGTAAAACAGATAGCTAGTGGGAAGTTGCTGTATAACAAAGGGAGATCAACTCGATGATGGCTGATGCTTTAGAGGGCCAGGAAAGGGAGGGTGGGAGGGAGTCGAGGGAGGGAGGGGATATGGGGATATATGTATAAATACAGCTAATTCACTTTGGTGTACCTCAAAATCTGGTACAAGAGTGTAAAGCAATTATATTCCAATAAAGAGCTTAAAAAAATAAAGGATAAATTTTAGCATTCTGATCCCCTCACCAATCACCCCAAAACAAAAAGAACTTTTACTCAGGAAAGAAATTGAGTAGGCAGTAAAGTCAAAGACAAAGAGGGACTGGAAGAGGAATCAGAGATTCCTGTATCCTCCTGCTGATAATACTGCCCAATGGAATAAAAAGAACCAGGAAAAAAGTCATCCCTTAGGAAGCCTACACAAATTCTTGTCTTTGACAAAAGAGAGACTTGAATATCAGGAATAGAAGTTACTGCTGGGCCTCTGAACTCAACCTACAAGTGACCATGTCTAGACTAATCATTTTAAAGTCACTGTGTAACTAAAGGCATTTTATGACTCATGGTCCAAACAAAGGATATTTCTCAGCCAGCTCAGCTATTTTGCCAACCAAATTGATGATGATATACTCTTCTTTGCTCTGATGTAAATATTCAAGCATTTTCTGGACAATCACTGTTATATTCTGTGCATTAGTAATTCTGTAAAGAAGTTCCAGAGTCTATTTAAGAAAAAAAATAAAAACAGTATTATAAAACTATGCATGATAGCAAATAAATATTGTAACATATAGGTTTATAACAGTTGATTCTTCCACTTTTATGTAGCTCTACTAGGCAGTTAATAGGTGCTCAAGAAATGCATATTTTAACTGAACAGAGCTTAAGAAAGGTAAGACTATTTTGCCAAAAAAAAAAAAAATCATAATCAATTTCAAAGTCTAAAAGCCTATCGATATTGATAATTACAATCTGACATCTCTACATGACAGGCCTTATAAAGACTAAAAAGTTAAAAGGTTAATAATCTATGTTCTAAAAATGTAACTGCTTCTTAAAACTACATTACTTATGCCTGTGTGCTATACATGTGCACGTGTGTGTATACACACATACACATATAAAAATACAGTCTTGCAAAATGCCTTTTCCACACTACCCAAACAACAGAAAACTACACCTGAACGGATTTGTCAGCTAAGGGCTGGATATGGTAGTGCAAGCGCTTCAAAGCCCAGCAAAGCCTATATTCAGGATCTCAGGTATCAAGGACAGCTTTCTCAGTGATGAGGAAGTAAGGTAAAGGAAGACCAGTACCAGAATAAGTTCCCATTTGGCTGGCTTTCTGAGGCCCTACACCAGGATTCTAAAAATATCACAGTTCCCAGAAATCAGTATGAAACAAAAGGGCAATAATGAGAAAGCATCATTTACTGGTATTTCAGGATCAACAATATTAGCTGCAAGAGAATTTCCACATATCCCACTTGTCAAACTTGTTCATATAGCTTTAAGATTCTTTCTAATTTTTCAATCCTTATAGCCAGGACTTCAAGTACAAAGGATAACAGATTTTGAATTTTTTTTAAACTGTTCCAGTTAATCCTTAACACCATTTAAAATCTATAAATACATAGGTCCCCCAAGTATTTATAGCTTTCAATCTATGAAGCTGCTTCAGACATGCTTCCTGTAGACTCTAAACTATATGTATTTTAAGATAATCTACACCAAATTTACTTCCTACTCTCAAGACCATGAAATTTAGCATTTCCGGGACTGAATGGGGACTGGTATTATAAACTGCATGGCTAGAGGCCTTTTCTATTAACTCCTTCTTGCCTTCTTTTTCCCTGTTAAGAAAGAAAGGTAATAAAATCAGGTAAAAGGGAATCCCAGCCCCAAGCAACAGGTCATTCCATACCAGGACCACAGTTCTTGCCAATATAATTACTGATGGAGGTTAGAAGTGACAGTGGCATTGAGGAGACAGTACTGCAGTGCCTTCTTGATACTCAGTACCCTTCCCCAAAAATTCAAGCTACTTTTCTCACTACAGATTAGACTTGATAATTTTAAAAGTTGTCTAATTTCCCTTTGACTCTCATTTTTAAGTGAGATCCCAATAATTAAATACAGCAATAAAAAAACTGTACCTAAGTCAACTCTGTTCAACTTAGTACTCAACCACACAAAGAAAATGCATGCTCTTTATCTGTTCAAAGTGGAAGAGCCATATAGTTATTTGTTACTGTCCCTTGGCATCTTCTCATTTTTCTACAATGTCTAACAGAAATTAGCATATCTGTAAACTTCCTGGATTCATTCAAGGCAGGTGACAATTTTCAGAAGATCAAAAATATGAATGCAAAATATATGTATGCATATATATATGTAGATGGCAATTTCTTGTAAATACTGTTTCAAAAATAGTACCTCTAAAATTCAAAATTTATAATCTTATCTTTTAAAAATCATTGTTTAATGCAATACAGTGTTCTCTCAATAAACTTTTAATTCATTGCTTTTAAGTAATTTAGATGTTTAGTAGATTCTTTTTGCCTTTATTATTCTAAAAATCAGAAATAAAACTATTCACTCGTCTTAACTGGGTCCCATAAGCCATTTTAAATGAAGGTACGGAGTGATTTCTCTACATGAGAATTAACAGATATATCTACATGGACACCCAAGTAGATACTGAAGCAATTTTATAAAAGGAAAAAATTGAAAAAAGTTAAGTAAATTATACACCTTTCCTTCCAAGAAGTTCAAAACTTTTTAGGGAAATCTTCATTAATTCTTTCAACATTCCTACATTTTCAATAGCGAATGCATTAGTCCATTTTATAGATGTTAAGAAAAATAATGGAAAAAAATTAATCATCATAAATTACATCTTAAAACTGTATTAATAGGAACGCCTGGGAATAGAATTCAGGTCTCCTATTGATACAATTCTTGGACCAAAAAGATATTAATGAATCCTGTACAGGTACTGGACCTAACTCCTCCAACTCATAATTTAAATCCATTCTTGCAATTACTGCCACAAGTACTTTTTAGAAAAGTTCTTTAAACTTCAGTAGAAAGAATAAAACACACTCAAAAGTTAAAATACACATATGTGCAAATACACATTGGCCATCATTTTAATCTCTCTCCATAAAACCAACAAAAAGTTTAAAAACAGTAACATTTCACATACACTACTCAAAAGTTTACCTCTCTTTTAATAATGGGATCAGGATGGTCTAAGCATTCAATTATTGTCATCTGGTGTTGAAGAGCCAGAGTAGGATCCTGTTGGATAACATAGGTAAGAGCCTTCAGCCCTAGAAGCAAAGATTACATTATAGAAAGTGACATAAAACAAATACCCAGCAAATTTCAAAAACTCTCCTGGTAATTTCCATCAAAAGAACCAATCATCTTACCTAAATATTTGAGATTTATCTTAGGTGACAGAACAAATTTTCCAATGCACTTGGCAGCCTTCTCAAGTAATTCTGATTTAGGATAAATAGAATAGACTGTATGTACACATTCAAACAGAATAGCTAGAGAAATAAAATATTATAATGTCAGAGATCATATTAAGGCATAATAAAAGAATATATCTGTGTATAACTCCTAACAAAACAAACTAATTGGAAGGTCAGTTTTAATCAAAAATCTTACTTGTGGAAATTTTTCAAAAATAAGAACTTTACTGTTTTCAGGCTTTATACAGTTGTTAGGATTACGTTACCACAGTATAATTTAAAGAGAATTATATATATTAATAGATAAGAATGATATATTCATTCATGCAACAAGTATTTTCTGAAACTTCCTATGGGCCAGACATTGTTCTACTAGTATGCATATAGCAGTGACAAAAACCCCTGCCCTCAAGGAACTCACATTCTAATGGACACATAAGTAATACATTCATTGTTCCTATATAAATAGATACTTCCAACACTCCTTGAATGCTTCCAGATTTATTCTTAGTGGCAGTTTCTACCACTGTTACACATAAACTGTATATGTAGTTTATTGCAATGCAGTTTATTTCAATATAATCATTTTAGGATGCTCTAGCATTTATTTCAAAATAGGGCCATTATTCAAAAATCTTCAAGTCACTATTTTAAAATTAACCTCTAGAGATACAGAAAATCTACTGAACATCTTGATAGCGTTGAAATTTGATTTTCTAGTCTCGTCAAAGATCTGATAACTATAATAGATGATCAAAGAGAACAGTGAAATTTTTCTCAAACTCTCTTAAAGAGCATGAGTCAAGGAGCTGGAGCTTCACCATGGTAAAGAAGAATCACTCAGGCACCATTAAGCCCTGCATGTCCTGTGGAATCAAAGGATGAGAAGTGAGACACAGAATCAGCAGGCTGAAAAACAGTTCTACTATATAGTTGAAGCATATCTTTTGTCTTTGATAGAAACACTCCTGCTCTTTTCCCAAAAGCTTAAAACATAATGAAATATTTGTGTACAAGATATAGGATAGATCCTGAACATTCAACTAACTACGTTTTACTCCACTAAATTGCCTATTAATTGATACACATATAAATTTTGGGTAAAAAGCTTTACAAAAATAAATACTTTCTAAAGAAGGAAAGAGAAAAGAAACTCTGAAATAAACATTTTTAAGATATAAACAACTCTTTAAGAAGGGAATTAACTTTAATTAAAGGAAAATCTATAAAGTAAGTCAACTGAACCTAAAAAGATACTTTATATATCCAGATGTTTTGCTGTAAAAAGTCTTTACCCTGTGCTATGAAAAACACTGATTTTATGACTTCATGAAGTAAACAGAGAGAGCCTTAGTCAACTAATCAACCAAGGCAGGAGTAGGCAATATACCATTAAACCCAGCCCTCAGCCTACTTTTGTAAGCTGTGAACTAAGAATGATTTTTACATTTTTTGAGATATAACTGACATATAAAATTATTAGTTTTAGGTGTACAATTAATTTTTAAAGGTTGGTTTTTTTAAAATTTTATTTATTTATTTATTTATTATTTTTTGGGAGGGTACACCAAGTTCAATCATCTGTTTTTATACACGTATCCCTGTATTCCCTTCCTCCCTCGACTCCCCCACCACCCTCCCTCGAGCCCCCCCACCCTCCCCGTCCCAGTCCTCTAAGGCATCTTCCATCCTTGAGTTGAACTCCCTTTGTTATACAACAACTTCCCACTGGCTATCTATTTTACAGTTGGTACTATATATATGTCTGTGCTACTCTCTCGCTTCATCTCAGCTTCCCCTTCACCCCCTGCCCCCTCCCAAACCTCAAGTTCTCCAGTCCATTCTCTGCATCTGCGTCCTTATTCTTGTCACTGAGTTCATCAGTATCATTTTTAGATTCCGTATATGTGAGTTAGCATACAATATTTGTCTTTCTCTTTCTGACTTACTTCACGCTGTATGACAGACTCTAGGTCTATCCACCTCATTACATATAGCTCCATCTCATCCCTTTTTATAGCTGAGTATAGTCCATTGTATATATATGCCACATCTTCTTCATCCATTCATTTGTTGATGGGCATTTAGGTTGCTTCCATGTCCCGGCTATTGTAAATAGTGCTGCAATAAACATTATGGTACATGTTTCTTTTGGGATTATGGTTTTCTTTGGGTATATGCCCAAAAGGTTTTAAAGGTTTTTTTAAAAAAGGAGAATATATGACAGAAACCTATATGACCTACACAAAACCTAAAATATTTACCAGCTGGCCCCCTTTTCAGAAAGTTTGCCAAACCTTGAACTAACGTGCTAGTCCTAAGTAAGATTAAAAACGATGATGTTCCATTTCCTATCATAACCGACATTTTCCTTTATGGATTTCTGCCATTTAGAGCTCTCCTATCAAGATGTTTTACTGACAACATAAGCTTCTCGTTACCCATCTAAAACCTAAACTTTTATATTTAGATGCTCATAAGACTTCTGAAAAGCTAGTTTAGGTAAAATTAATAGTTCAAAAATTGCACTTATTAGTCAACCTAGGCATAAATGAGCTGAAATGAACTTAATAGGTTTTTTACTTATTTTTAAATAATTTAGAGGCTGAGATCCTTTATTCTCCAACTCTATGAAAGTCTAAGTCCATAAATGAAAAAGCAGTTACTCTGCAGTTACTCCTCACTGCAGTGGTTAAAAGAAAACAGTAAGTTCCCTACATACAAATCTTTAAGTTGCAAACTTTCAAAGATGCGAATGTGCCCATACTATATGTACTACTCTACTTTTCAAAGTACTGTACTGAAAGATTAAAAATGTCATATTTATTTTCTGTTTGTTTGTTTTTTATGTATTATTTGTGTGAAAAGTATTATAAAGCTATTACAGTACAGTTCTACATAGCTGACTGTGTTAGTTGGGTACCTAGGCTAACTTTGTTGGACTTATGAACAAACTGGACATATGAACGCACTCTCAGAATGGAAGTCGTTCGTATTCAGGGGACTTAGTGCCTCTAAGGATTCCTAAAGGTACAATGCATTGTGGAGCTTTATTTACTCTTCCAGAGCAACCCAGGTCCTAATCAAAATACCATCAAGTAAAAATCACCAAATTAAAAATTAATAATGTCCTAACACTTGTGATACTGTGGTTTTATCATAGATATTTTGGGTAGGATTATGCCCCAAATTTGAAGAAGTTCTACTGACATTCTATCCTTCAGAGTAGACTGTACCTTCATTTTAAATAAGTTATCTAGTCACCACTCTGACAGGGAGATGGGGGTACCACCCAATGAGGGTGGTAGCCCAGATTCTCCATTCTGCCTCCTTTAACACTTGGAGATGCAGGGAATCCTGGTTCTTTCTGGATGGGGGATGGAGGGGCACCCCATTACTTCTCCCTATATGACCTGCACTGAGATTAAGCGGGTGGCCCCGGTATACCTGACAGGGGTAAAAGCCTTAACTCTTCACTAGGCTTCTTCTAATGCCACCTCAGGAAAGATGGAGGTATCTCATTATTCCCTCCCTACTCCTAGATAATGTGAAATCCAGGCTTCCCACATCATCTCCACTGGCAATGTCAGGGAGGGTTCCCCTTAACATCTGGCAGGAAAGACACTGCAGCTGCCCCTCTTGGTCTTCACCATCAGTCCCGTGGGAGGGTTGGGACACTTCATTACACCTGGTGAGGGTGGAGATCTCTCCATTTAGCCTTTGCTGCTGTGGGTGGTCCATAGTTTTTTCTGTATGGTGCTTGACTGTAATAGAAGAGCTACTGTCCAGAAGTTTTCTCTCTTGCTAGTTTGCCCCTTTTGCCTTAGTTCTTTTGCTAGAGAGCAGACGTTTGTCGGTGCATTTTTGTCTGCACCTGTTGGCATTTTCAGACTGCTGGCTCTCCAGTACTCAATGTGGGGTATATGAGGCAAAAAGAAAACCCAGGGTACTCATATTGGTGTCGTTCCTTGCAAGGTCCCTAACCAGTTAACCAATCTACCTTCATTTATCCACCTTTCAGAGTCTTACATGTTTATTTTACATATAATATCCAGAGTTTTTAGGTGTACTTTAGGTGGGAAAAGTATTTCTATCTACTTTGGATGGTTCTGTCTCTTATACACCATTTTACATAACTCTCCCAATTTACTAAATAGTTTACTAAAAATGTCTTTCTCATCTTATCCGTACCCTGCCCAAAAATATTCCACAGCTCCAGATTTATACAGTATAAAGTTCATATTCCTTTGGCTGCCATGGGAATATGAACTTTATACTGTATAAATATATATTTATATTTTATATAAATATAAAATATGGCCTTCCCACTGCTCCCACTATGAATTGTCCAATCAGGCTGGCAAGTCACTGTTCTCTGAAACTGTTTTAAACACGCCTGCTTCTGCACCTTCTCTCATGTTTGCTCCGCCTTAGAACCTCCCTTCTGGCTATCTTAATCCTATCTTTCAAGGTCCTATTACATCAGTGAATCTTTATGTGCCCTGAAGCCCAGAGTAATCTTTATAGCCTCTGGATTCCTGTAATATTTATTCCCTTTACCTCCCCTTTGCATTCTGCTTTATACTGGTATTATACTTTCATAAATAAGTTATCTCCTCCATCATACTGTAAATTCCTTGAAGGCAAAGATTACATTTTATACTTCTTTATATCCTCTACATCACTTTATACAATGCCTGGCACATAGCAGATACTCAATAAATGCCTCTGACGTGATTTAGTTCTTGATTTGACACCAAGGTAAGTTATAATAGTGAAATTTTCATAAAAATATGGTTTAGAAAGTATTAAGACAAACCCAATAAGATAACTGATAAGAGTAAAACAATTTTCTTTTAATTCAATTAAAACATATTACTCACTGATTAATCCAGTGCCAGATACTGGGATATGATGGCCAATAAGGAAGACACAGTCCCTGCCCTTATGAAGTTTATAATTTAAAATTCACATTTTTAAGCAATAAAATATTTCTATTAGTTTTACTAGAGAATACTTTAGCATTGATAAAATCAGTGTAAGCTATAAACTGTTATCAGTACAAATATGGGGGGAAATGTAGAACAAACAGAAGATAAAATAAAGGAAAAAAGCAAAACAACAGAAACTATAAGTTTCTCTGGCAAGGTGAAATACTGGACTGACAGACTACAAAGAAATAAAGTATTGGCATTGGTCCCAGCAATTTTAGTAAAAGAAGGCTGTCCTAATGGAGAACATTAAAAAATCTTTCCTCAGGTATACAGTATTCTCTAAATCGAAAGGAACAGGTAACAGTGGTTATCTTCAGGAGGGGGAACTGGGTGGCGGGTGACAAGGATCAAAGGGACACTTACTGTTCACTGTATACCCTTTTGTACCTTTTGAATTTTGAACCATGTGCATATATTACCTATTCAAAAAAATAAAAAAAATTAAAGCTGAAATGTCAATTACCGAAAGAAAAAAAACTTTCTGCAAGGAAAAAAGCAGACCCTTAATTGATTTTAAATAGAATTCCTTGAGAGCCTTTCAAGCCCTTATCCTAGACCATGATTATATCTAAAGTAAAACTTTTAAATTTATTTTAGGTGCCTGCAAATTCTGACACTATTCTGGATATTCCAACAGCTCCTAGCCAAACTACCTACCTCAATAAGGGCCATCCTTATCTCTGGAACCTTGTTCTTATTACACAGCAGGATCCTAGATGATGTCAACTGTTCGTTCTGCTACACACTTACAAGGGCAGGGCCTGTGTCTACCTTATTCTTCCTTTAATCTCCCACACTTAGCATGGAGGAATGCATAAGCCAATCAACTCTTTCCTCAATCTGTACCTAGTTTACAAATTAAATTTTTGTTTTGTAGGCATTCAATAAATACTGGTTGAACAAATGAATACACCATGCTTATTATTTTAGTTACCATTTACACAAGCAAAACATAAATCTATCCTTCAAAATATACTATCCCAATTTACTACCATGTGCATTATTTTTTCTATACTAGTCTTATGCATGCAATAAGACTTTCTTCTTATTCCTACTGCATCTTTGTCAAGCACTTTTATTAGCTAAACTAGTTCAGTTTCTACCCTCTAGTCTACCCTACACTTCTACAACCACTGTTCTTAAAGATCCACAGTCTACCCTTGTCTGAAAGAACAAGTAATGCTCTTTATCCTCATTTCCCAGTATTTAACCAGATTAAGAAATGACTTCTCATTTGAGTTTTATCTCTCAATACCTCTTCTACTGCTCATCTCCACAGCATGCAAAATTCAAACAGTTTTACTTCTATCTTTTAAATATCTCCAAATATCCCAATTTCTTCAATGAGCTTTCTTGGGCTGATCAATAAAGAACTAAGAGTTCTTCCTGCTGGTTATTAAGACTGGAAGTTCTTTTCGTTACTTTTCTTAGTTCTCCTCCCTCCTCCCCCATTTTACTCTTGCCTCCTATCATTAAATTACTTTGTAAAATTGCATTTAACATAGCTATTGTCTCTTTATTAAAAAGTTCATTATTCCACACCTATATACTCTTATCTATATCATACTCATCCTTTAGTTGTATTCTCAAATGTCACTTTTTCAGAAAAGCCTTCCATGTTCTCCTTCTCATCTAAGATTAGCTGTTGTATACTCCACAGAACACTGTAATTAGCCTCTAACATTTCTAGCACCTGTCCCTTCCCATCTATCTAGGCTGTGAACTCAATGATAATACTATTTTATTCACAACTGTATTCCAAGCATCTTGCACAGGGCCTGATAAATAACAAAACTTAAGAAATATCTGGTGACTAGTTGACTGATTATTGCATTTAAGAACTGTCTTAAGTATGGAACAGACCTACTGGGTTATCTTCATAGTCAATTAGATGCCTGATGAACATTTTCAATAGAGACAATGTCTCTTTAAACATAAAATCTTAAAAAGAGAGACAATTATAATAGTCAATTTAGGTCAACATTTAAAACAATGCCATAATTTCAAATTATTTCTATTAGCTATTCAATGCTTCCAGTGAAAAATAACAACCCCAAAACCACCTTAAAAATTAACATTTAAAATTCTACTGGAATTTATAGTATTCTAACACAGATTTAGCTTTTTTTTTTTTTAAACACAGATTTAGCTTTAATACTGAAAACATTATTAGTTATTAGAGCAGCATTTACATATGTTACCTACCATATGTGACATTGTGATTTAACTCAGCTCTTCGTAAGGATTCATCCAGAACATCATACATTAATTCACTTGTCCTGTTTAAAAGATATTTTATTTGCAACAGAATTATAGTATTATAACTCAATAAAACATAGTTTTTCAAACTTCTCTCTCTTTAAAACTAAGGATCTATAGAAAAGTAGTGAAAGAAATTCATTTTATGAAGTTATGGGAATTTCACTTCTTAAAGATTCCATTTGCGCTTTTTCATGACTTTAACTTCCTGTTTTATTAAAACTGACGAGTCAATGACAAGATAAGCCAATTAACTCTTTCCTCAACCTGCACCTACTTTACAAAGTTTCTGTTTGGTTGAACATGCTTTTATAATTTTCTTTGTAATTAATATTTCTACCTGTTTAAAGTTACTACAGTAATACTTCACATAACCAGATAATTCCAGACAGTATATTATCTGTATTTTAAATACTTCATTTTTTAAAAATATTCAAATATTCGTCTTTCTTTTAGCAGTACTAGGTTCTTCAGAAAAAAAATTTTAACTTTTATTTATGTTAAATATAAAGAAATTATATTTTGTGGAATTAACAGATTAATACCATTCCTATGTCTTTATGGTCACTGATTACAGTTATAGTTACGGGGCTGAGGTAGATATACAAATACATATAAAAATGTAGTGTTTTAGAGCCCTAGCACTCTGCCACCAAGCCTTTCCTCCAAGGAAAAGTCTTCCCCAAGAGACCAATGTGAAAACCATGGCTTCTCAGCTGATATTTTTGTATGTTTTATAGACTCAAAAAGCACTAATAGAAAAAAGTACCATCAACATAGAACACACAGGGACTTCCCTGGTTGTCCAGTGGTTAAGACTCCACACTTCCAAGGCAGGGGGAGTGGGTTCAATCCCTGGTCAGGGAACTAAGATCCCACAAGCTGCATGGTGTGGCCAAAAAAAAAAAAAAAATGCCAAACCATAGAATACACAGTAGTTTCTGGCGGAGAAACTACACTGTAAAACAAAGATAAAGGTCAAAATAATCTGGGGCTATCCAAATTATATATCATGTATGTGACAACTTTCTAAGAAATCATCTTTTTTTTTCAAATATACATGTACTTTTATTGCATCTTAACTGAAGTATAAATAACCAGTGAGAATCCATATTCTAATATCCCTCATTTTATTATGTAAGCATTTCTTCCACAGACAACAACCATATAGTAGACATTACAAATCCTTCCCTCCCCAAATTTGGTAATACTACACTTAGATTACAGCATAGTTTTCCAATTTTAAAAACCAATGTCTGGCATAAGAGCCATAATTAACCACATGAAAGGTAGAAACATTAGCAGACATGACTGAGTTAAATGTTAATAACCTAAGAAGCAGAATGCTATAAAATACAATATTCAAACAATAGATATAAAAGACCCTAAATATGAGACTTTTCCAGTAAATTAATTCTTTCAATTAAATATATTAGAATCTTGTTATAAAATAACATTTTTACTTTGCCACACTGAACTAATCATATCTTAAGAAATATATGTTAACAGAAAATGTCATTAGAGTTGGGACAACAAAGGAGGAAACAGTCTAATGTTCCATAACATTATAAGAGCATTCTACTCTTTATCCATTTAATTAAGCCTAATTAGCATTCAACTGAGCCCTCTGAACTCTATTCAACATACTTATCTTTGCAGTATTCTCCAAATTCATCCATGAAGGAAAGAAGGAAGATAATGAGCTAATGAGTTTAGTAAATTCACTAAATGCCTCCAAGGTTACTTCCTGACAACATATGATGGCATTAAATCTTTCTGGGACTTCCCTGGTGGCACAGTGGTTAAGAACCTGCCTGCCAATGCAAGGGACACGGGTTCGAGCCCTGCTCCAGGAAGATCCCACATGCCGCAGAGCAACTAAGCCCATGTGCCACAACTACTGAGCCTGTGTGCCACAACTACTGAAGCCTGCACACGTAGAGCTCGTCTCTGCAACAAGAGAAGCCATTAAAATAAGGAGCCCATGCGCTAC
This sequence comes from Hippopotamus amphibius kiboko, assembly GCF_030028045.1. Lineage (NCBI taxonomy): Eukaryota > Metazoa > Chordata > Mammalia > Artiodactyla > Hippopotamidae > Hippopotamus > Hippopotamus amphibius. The sequence continues at coordinate 193,388,703 of NC_080187.1, read as the reverse complement.
AATGAAGAGTAGCTCCCACTTGCCATAACAAGAGAAAGCCTGTGTGCAGCAATGAAGATCCAACACAGCCAATAAATTAATTAATTAATTAATTAAAAAAAAACTTTTTGGACCAGTGAGATCTGAATCCATTACTATGAAATTAGTGGTTTTAAAACAGAATTCTAGTGAACTCCAACTAGAGCTCCACAATAGGACAATCATTTCTAATGTGTGTGTGTCTGCTCCATTAACTCCAGGTTCTCACCCTGGATTTCAATCAACGTTGAGATTCATAAACACTGAAAAAGTAAAATAGCAATACCGACAGTGATACAGCCTAGTTAGCGCTCACCAGGAGCTCACTGAAGATGGATGCTGATATGACATGACGCTGAGGAGGCATTACTAGGAGCAATAGCCTAGAGGACAATCCCTTAGTAAAGTGAGACTTAAGAATTAGCATATAAATGTACCTTACTGTATAAAACAGAACCATATCTCTAAAGTCAGAACCCGATTAATAATATTTTCTCAAGACAGAAACACATCAGGGACTCAAGCCATGGTCCTTGCTCTCGAGGGGACTAAACCTAGTTGCTCTCAAACAGTTCAGAAAAGAATTTTTAAATAAAAATAATATGTGTGCACACATGCATATACAGGGAGAGAGAGAGAGAGAATGATAAAGCACATATAAATAATTGATGAATCTAGGTAAAGAGAGCTCCCTGTACTATTCTTGGAACTTTTCTGTAAGTTTGAAAAACTATGGCAAAATAAAAAGTTACAAAAAATATATGCAACTGGAAAGGCACCCATAAAAAGTTTAATAAAATTACTGCCTAAAAGAGTAATTCAGACAAAGGAATTGTTCCAACTAGAGCAACAAGGTCAGCAAACTACAATCCGCAGGCCGAATCTGGCCAGACGTCTGTTTCTGTATTGGCTGCAGGCTAAGAATGGATTTTACATTTTTAAATGGTTGAAAAAAAAAAAATCAAAAGAATAATATTTCATAACAAAAAGATTATATGAAACAAGTTTTAATGTCCTTTAAAAGTTTTTTGGAACACAGCTGTGGTCATTCATTTACATACTATCTATGGCTGCTTTTGAGCCGTACACAATAGCAGAATTAAATGGCTGCAATAGACAACATATAGCCCACAAAGCCTAAAATATTTATCTGGCCCTCTATAAAAACGTTTTCCACCCCCAAACTAGAATGGTTAAGAAAGTTGCACAGAAGATATGGAGCTTCAAAGGTATCATGAAATGTGAGTAGGACTGAGACAAACAGAGAGCCAGGATTATCCCAGCAACCTGAATTTATACAATTCTTACAGTGGCTTATTTATCACTATTAAGTCAATTAAGCTTTGGGAGAATCTTGTTTATCATGAAACCTCTAGGTGACTAAAGCCTAAGACTATCAAATTAGAATAGTTTACCTTTGATCATCTTTTCCTAGAAGCCCTAGTATTCTCAACAGCTGAATTTGTAACCATGGTGCTGGTACGCTGTGGTAATTGAAATCTACTGGGAGTTTTCCTCCAACCACTTGCTTCAAAATTGTTACGAAACTCCCAGTCAAGTCTTTATATGCAGATGAATCCTCCTACAACCAAAAAATAAAACAAAGTAAAGCAAAACAAAAAACTTTCTGTTAATAATAATGTCTTAAAAATAAAACAGACCTGGCTGAAATGTCATATAGAATCTAATACATGCTGACTTAGAAGTTTCATGTTCACATTTAATGACACAGTCCTCTAATTTGTATAATTTCTTCCACAATGAAACTCCTCTGGCTACCAGATCCAGAGCTGAATCATGCCCCCAACAGCTTCCACCACTCCCTACTTGTCCCCACATACAGTTTAATCACATTTCCAAAGTTCCATAATTACATCTTAGAAATTTTAATAACTAATATCAGCAATTAAAGAAAAAATTGAAAAGAACTGGCATACTGAAAAAAAAAGCAGTAATACCTCTACTTTTGATGAAAATCAAGTCCTGTTTGCAATCTCTGAATTTGGCTTGCAAAAGACTTCTTATGTAATTGAACTAAATATGTTCCGGGTGGAAAAGTACAGCCAACACTACTCAAATATTCAAAACCCCCAAAACCAGTAAGCCTGCTTATGAAAAATTAATTAACTCTATAATATTTAAACATATTTGTGATTCTGAATGAGTGTGCCTTGATTATCTATCAAACTAATCTCTTGGACTGGGGAAATTTTCTTTTTCATCTTATTTTTTTTAACTGAAGTATAGCTGACATACAATATTATATTAGTTTCAGGTGTACAACATAGTAATTCAACATTTACATACATTATGAATTGATCACCACTATGGTCTAGTAACCATCTGCCTGAACTGGGGAAATTAAATACACATTACTCAAAATGAATGTTAGACTCTTCATTGTAATTTTTATTATGCATCAAGGAGAAATTTAGGAAAGGAAATAATAGCTCTTTCAGAGTTTAAAATGTTAGAGGGAAAATAAGATTTAATACCAATTATCTATTTATACCACACTATTTTGGAACACATAATGCATAAAACTGAAGACAACCTTCAGTTTCTATAATTTTATATTGATTTCAATAGCACATTCCACTTCATTATGAGGTATGATGAAATCTCTCACAAATATATACTTTCAGCCACAAAGGGTTTCAGGCAATACACTGGGGTTGAATTAGTATAAACCCGTATTATCATTTAGAAAAATTTTTTACCATACTATTCAACTCTCCTTCCTCCTCTAACACAGTATCAATGTATGGAGCCAACACTGTCGACTATGCCTTGCACATCCCCACCAGCTCTCCTCATTTCTATAAGCCGTTATATGTATACCATGAAGTTGTATAAAAGGGAGTCACTGCCTGAAAAACCACAAACCTGCAAATTGCAACCACCTTCCAGAGCTACCATTTTTCCATGCTTCTTTCGTAATATGAAAAAATTTCAGGCATTAAAAAAAAGACTAAATCTATAATGTGTCTATAACTCATGCGATCAACAGCATACAAAAATTACTATTAAAGTGTCAATAATACAAACTTAAATGTGACATAAGCATTTTACTGAAAAACACAAGTTTTCTTTTAATTACATAATTCTATTTTTCTAACGGTAGCTACTTAGCACCTGCTCAAAATGCCAATTTACCTTAATCATCCTAAGGTATATGTGCAAGGAAGCAGCCATGACCCCAACATCTCTGTCACAAAGTGCTTTCCGAAACTTAATATGGATATGCTGTACTTGATTAGGAGCAATGAGATAGAATTTATATAATGCTAGGACAGCTTTTCTTCGTATAATCTCCCTAAAGATAAAAAATAAAATGTAAATAAACCATCTGAATTATCAGGAATTTAGTTTGAAAAGATTATGGACCATATGATTTTATAGTACCAGCTATTACCTTAATCTAAAAAGAGAGAATTACACATTTATTATTAATTTTTTATTCTAATCTGCCAAACTATAAAAAGTGGTTATCTCTAGGAGGTAAGACCTCAAGAAACTTTAACTCTCCGTGTTACATATTTCTCTAGTTATAAAATTTTTTGGTAACGAGCATATATTACTTTTAAAACCAAACAAACCAAGAAAGATAAACAAATTCCTTCATTCTCTAATTCCATTTTGGAAAGCCATATCTCTAGAAACTGGGAAAAGAATCAACAGTAAGTTTAAATGAGAGGTAATTTCAGCTAGTAACATTAAACAGTCTCTTCGTTAATATTAAAAGTCTCCTTAACATTCTAGCTTTTCATATTTCTTTGTTTATATCATGGGCAAACATATTCCAAATACTTTAGGGGGGCAGGGGAGTATGAGGGGGACTTACATTAAAAGATGTTACTCCTCTCCTTGCCCAGCTCATGTTTCAAAAACCTCATTACAATGAAGAGGAAAGTATACACAAGTCTTGCACTTCATTTGTAACAGATAATGTCTAGCACACAAGAAGCAAAAATAAAGAGTTGCTATCCTATGAACATAATGTAGTTTCCAAGGAATTATATTCCTCGTTTTTCTCTCTCATGCCTGTTTCCACATTGCTCATATTTACAGACTATGTTGGCAGTACTCACAACAGCAGTACTGAAGTACTTACTTTTAGGGTTCCTTAATATGTATTAGTTACCTAAAATCATAGAATCTCAAAATTCAGATTACTCAATGCAATCCTCTGTGTTGCACTCAAGAATATCTTTTATAAGATTCCTAACAAATGGTCATCCAGCTTCTGCATTAACAAGCAACCTACTATCTTCCTAGGTAAACTATGTCATGATAGAAAGTACTTTTCACATAAAAAGAAAAGCTGATTAGCAACAGATCTGCCATTAGTATTAATACTATAGTAACTGAAAACTACATCCCAATGTATTGCTATTGCGTATTAACCAATATGAGTTCTGGGAGAAAGTAAGTAAAATGAGGTGAGGAAAAAGAATACAAACTCTAAACAGGCTCAAGAATCCCTAGGTCTGGCCCAAAGTGGTGGCAATAACAAAAAACCTGGATTCGGGCTGTGTGTCTGGTATGCTGAAATATAACCAGGGATTCAAAAGTCAAGTCCAAGCCCTGTCTCATAACTTTGTTGTCACATATGCTGGCTTATCTGTAGCTCTGTTCCACAGCTTTGTCTTCAGCTCTTTACTCCATAACATGGAGTTAGGTATGGCCCTAACTGCAAAAGCAGAGTTTCAGAAAGTCTAAACTCTAACTGGTAGATGACAGGAAAGGCCAGGACTTGAAATGAGAGTAGGTGGGAAGCAATAAGGAAAAAACTGAAAGGGTAAATGGGAAGCAACAAGGGAAAAACTCAATTTTCAGAGGGATTTCACACGAAGGGTAAGTATGGCTACCACAAGATAGAGGTGGTATGGAAAGTTTTCATAAAAATATGCTCTGCTATGATCAGATCAATCTCTAATTATCTAAGAAAGGCTAATATTTTATTTCCAGTAATTAATTTTCCATACCCATCAATTGTTCTGAACACAGATTTGACATAAACAAAACATTACAAGTCTGAAAGATCTATGAAGTTATTCCATAATTCTTAGTAAAAGCTTTCATTTTCAGCTGGAAGATTCATGCTCCAAGATTTAAAGAATACAAACCATAAAACATTTTATAATCTTAGAACACTAAACATACTGACTTAAAAAAACCTATGAGGACTTCCTAGGTGGCGCAGTGGTTAAGAATCCACCTGGCAATGCAGGGGACGCAGGTTTGAGCCCTGCTCTGGGAAGACTCCACATGCCATGGAGCAACTAAGTCCAGGCGCCACAACTATTGAGCCTATATTCTAGAGCCTGTGAGCCACAACTATTGAGCCCGTGTGCTGCAAGTATTGAAGCCCAGGTGCCTAGAGCCTGTGCTCTGCAACAAGAGAAGTCACTACGATGAGGAGCCTGCGCACCACAATGAAGAGCAGCCCCCACTCTCAGCAACTAGAGAAAGCCCGTGTGCAGCAACAAAGACCCAATGCAGCCAATAAATAAATAAATAAATATATTTTTTAAAAAGTTAAAAAGCATATGAAATAAAGAAATATTATATGAGTCACAAAAAAAAACTTTATCAAAAGTGTATATATAACCAAAAACTGTAATCACAAAGGAAAAATGGCAAGTAACTGCAAACTTTTCCCTAGCTCTAAAGGTCATGAAATTAAGGGGCTTGGTCAAAAACAAAATAATTCAAAGTATGGTGAAATAGTAATTAAGTTGATAAGGAGAAAGTTAAGGAATCCTACAAGATTTGCAAAATACTACAAGTTAAGGTTCATTTGGATATATTCTACTGTAAAGCAGAATTTGAAAGCTGAAGTTTTGATATAAAGCATCCCCAGTATACTGAAGCGCTGTATTCATAGCACTTGAATCACTTTTAAATGTTTTAAACATTTCACTTTATCCTCAAAACAACTCTGTGAGGACTTCACAGAATCTGCCTGCCAATGCAGGGGACCTGGGTTCGAGCCCTGCTCTGGGAAGATTCCACATGCAGCGGAGCAACTAAGTCCATGCGCCACAACTACTGAGCCTGCACTCTAGAGCCCGCGAGCCACAAATATTAAGCCCGTGTGCTGCAACTACTGAAACCCACACACCTAGAGCCCGTGCTCCGCAAGAGGAGAAGCCAATGCAATGAGAAGTCCGTGCGCTGCAATGAAGAATAGCCCCTGCTCACCACAACTAGAGAAAGCCCATGTGCAGCAATGAAGACCCAGCGCAGCCTATAAACAAATTAAATAAATAAATAAATAAATTTATTTAAAAAAAAAAAACTATGAGAACTAAGGAGCTTCAACCAACTCTGCAGAGCCAAGGGAAAAACAGGACCTGTGACGGTTAGCAGTAGAAGTGGTAAGAAAGCCAAGGATTCCTGATGCTAAGCCTCGCTGTCTCTCAGTTTAACTTTAGAAAGTTGCCTAACATTTTTCTAAACCCACATAAAAATAATGGACAATGCTGTCAGGAATTTTTGCATTATACCTGGCAGTCAAAGAATATCCTCTATCCTGGTAGCATTAAGTTAAAATTAGAAAAAAATTTTGAGTATACATTTTTCTTCTGAAATACACAGTGTAGACACCTATCCAAAAAGAATGTACTTACTTAGAATGTTGAAGTTTATCTTCTATTAATGGAAGTACAGCTGGAATCATTTCTCGAGGGAAAATCTGGCTGACGACAGTAAGTGCCATACATACTTCTACCAGGTTAGTACTCTGCAAGTCCTGACATAATTATTAAGCAAAGAAAACATTCAGTGCAAATTCCGAAACTAGGAACAGTGAGCTCAACACTGAATGGTCTTACACACTTAACAGTCTTCTACTAACTTTTTAAATTAATTTATACATTTAGGCTTACCTCATATTTTATAGGAATATCCCTGTTTCATTAGCCTTAATAGAGTCAATAAAGACAGCCAAAAGGCAACCAATCTAAAGGAAACTGTATTTCTGTTCTGACAATAACCAAAGTAGTCTTCCTTATTACAGCCTTTAAAACTTTTCTAAACTAGTAACAGAACAATATTACGAATTTTTCTTGTTAACCAACAACATAAGTGGAAGTTTAAAAGGAAGCAATTCTTGAATATACACAATAAAATGTATGCATTCGTATATACTTACATAAGCACAAAGTTTACAAAGTATTCTAACAGAACCCAAAACTACGTTTTTGAAAGTTTGGAAAAGTTTAAGCTACTAGTAACCTTAAGAGGGTATATGACTTACAATTCAGAAAGTACTACACACACATACACATACACACACTCTCTCTCTCATACATCAAAAGACTGAAACAAGATAAACATGAAAAAGCTCAACAATTCATTACCAATTTTCTTTAAACGTATAACAGGAAAAAATACTGTGTGTGGATTAAATTGTGTTTTTATTATCTATATATTTCAGTTACCCAATTATACTCTATTCTTCTTGAAACTGACTTTTAAAATTTAAAAGACTTCAATTATTCTGTTTACATCATATCCCTTTAAAACAGATCCTAGTGAAAAAGACAACAGCATGGAAGATGCATCTGACTAAGAGTCTGGAGATCTGAGTTATAATTCCAACTCTGCTTTTTTATTTTTATTTATTCTTTTACTGAAGTATAGCTGATTTACAATATTGTATTAGTTTCAGGTATACAGCATAGTGACTTAGTATTTTTGCAGATTATACTCCATTATAGGTTATTACAAGATAAATGGGTATAATTCCCTATGCTATCCTTGTTGCTTATCTATTTTATATACAGCAGTTTTTTATCTATTAATCCCACACTCCTAATTTATCCCTACCCTCTCTTCCCCTTGGTAACCACAAGTTTGTTTTCTATGTCTGTGAGTCTGTTTCTGTTCTGCATATACATTCATTTGTATTATTTTTTAGATTCTACATATAAGTGATATCATACAGTATTTGCCCTTCTTCTGTCTTATTTTACTAATATTTAATTTTAAGAATTTTCTCTAGGTCTATCCACATTGCTGCAAATGGCTATATTTCATTCTTTTTTGTGGCTGAGTAATATTCCATTGTATATATATACACACACACAAATTTTCTTAATCTAATCATCTGTTGATGGGCACTTGTTGCTTCCATGTCTTGGCTACTATAAATAGTGCTGCTATGAACACTGGAGTTTTGCATCTTTTTGAATTAGTGTCTTCATTTTTTCCAGATATATATACCCAGGAATGAAATCACTGGATTATATGGCAGTTCTATTTTTAGTTTTTTATGGAGCCTCTGTATTATTTTCCATAGTGGCTGCCCAATTTACATTCCCACCAACCGTGTAAAAGGGTTCCCTTTTCTCCACATCCTCACCAACGCCTGTTACTCACAGACATTTTGGTGATAGCCATTCTCAACGAGGTAATACCTCATTGTGGTTCTGACTTGCATTTCTCTAATAATTAATGATGCTGAGCTTCTTTTCATTGCCTGTTAGCTATCTACATACCTTCTTTAGAAAAATTTCTATTCAGATTTTCTGCCCATTTTTTGATTGGGTTGTTTTTGTTTTTGATATTGAGTTGTATGACGTGCTTATATATTTTGAATATTAACCCCTTGTCAGTTTCATGATTTCCAAATATTTTCTCCCATTGTGCAGGCTTTTTGTTTTGTCAATTATTTCCTTTGCTGTGCAGAAGTTTTTAAGCTTAATTAGGTCCCATTTGTTTATTTTTTCTTTTATTTCTTCTGCCTTAGGAGACTGATCCAAGAAGACGTTGCTACAATTTATGTCAGAGTGTTCCATCTATGTTTCCTGTTAGAAATTTTTTGGTTTCAGGTCTTACATGTAGGTCTTTAGACCATTTTGAATTTTTTTTCATTAATTCTCATTTTTTTAATGAATAATAAAAGCAGCAGTAGCAGCTATTATTCTCTGTAGTGTTTCATTTAACCCTCACAACTTGGTTAAGTTCAATTATTATCCTCATTTAAAGACCTGAAAGATCTTTCTAAGCCCATTCTGTAAACCTACCTTCTTTCAAAAATACCTAATTTAATATGATTGATGAGAAATGTCAGATGCCTGAAGGAATAATTTAAGACTTCATATTAACCAGCATGCAATACAGTACCTTTACAACTGTATTCACAAGGAGAAGCAACAGTTCATGACTTTCATGTAGAAATAAAGAAACAGCCAAATAACCTATAAAATTTGAGAGGAAAAGTCTCATAATTACCTGCCAAAAATTAACTTCTCCCAAGAAGTTAAACAAAACAATAATATATTCCAAAAATTAAGTGTCATAAACCCCAATTACAGGTAACTATAAAAATAAATAGTAGAATAACAAGGTTCAAAAAATTCAGTAAGGAAGATTTCAGGTGTTCTTCATCCTGAAGTCTTTCATAATTAGGTATTTCACAGGATACAACTGAAATGGAAAAAAAGCTATGCACACCAACTTAAAGTCCTATAAATGGCATTAGGAACATATACCTTTTATCTTCTGTGCAACTCTCTACACAATCAATCAAAACATTTTCTGTCTTGTAGCCAAATATAATTATTCAAAAACTAATAGCTGCTACAGTTAATAAATAGTGAGTTATTAGCTATTTGTATTTTTGAATGAGCTACCTAATACCAATCCATATGACGTAAATCATATAGTAAGCCATAAACAATACCTTATTTTCTCAATTTGAAGATAAACTATTGCATGAATAGAAGTTGTTGAGGAAAAAGAACAATGACTTAAGCACTTTTAATAATATCAAAACATTAAAAAATACATCTTAAAATTGAGGAAGTACCTTAATAGTATGACAAATACCATGTGCATGAAATCTAGATGCTCCACGTCAGTTTCCTGTTTGTCACCCTTCATATTGATAACATGTTAGTTACTATGGGTCAACTGCATTACAAGCCTCACCTCATTTAATCCTCACAACAACTCTACAAGGCAGATATTATTATTATCCCCAATATAATAATAAGGCCCCCAAAGGATAACCGCCCAAAGTCTACAGCTACAACATGGTGGAGCCAAGACTACAACCCAGCCAGCAGGAGTTAGTTCATGTTTTTTGGGGTTTTTTTAAATAATTTTTTTAAATACATTTACTTATTTATTTAATTTATTTATTGGCTGCGTTGGGTCTTCGTTGCTGCACACAGGCTTTCTCTAGTTGCTGTGAGCGGGGGCTACTCTTCATTGTGGTGTGCAGTCTCCTCATTGCAATGGCTTCTCTTGTTGTGGAGCATGGGCCCTAGGCACGTGGGCTTTAATAGTTGCGGCACATGGGCTCAATAGTTGTGGCTCACGGGCTCTAGAGCACAGGCTCAATAGTTGTGGCGCACAGGCTTAGCTGCTCCGTGGCATGTGGAATCTTCACAGGGCAGGGTTCAAACCTGCGTCCCCTGCATTGGCAGGTGGATTCTCAACCACTGCGCTACCTAGGAAGTCCAGTTCATGTTTTTAAACATGAACTGTGCTATTCTGTCTCTCCACACAGTGTACTTTGAGCCCTTATTCCCATCTGCATTTTTTTTCATTCTTCTCAATTCTTTCTGTCCTTTTGTTAGGGATCTAATTGTCTGAGTCTATTAGGGAAGATGGGAAAACTGTTAAAAATTTCCTATTCTCATAACCAAGGAGTAGCAGCATGACCCACTGCAACATCTTCACTGAAGGTCAGAGAAGCAGAGCTATCACTTCCACAATCAGGACAGAAAAAAAGAACAAACCAGGACCAGGAAAGAGAAAAACCCTAGATAGCATTTAAGGCAGAAATTAGGCCTCATCAGATTACATCTGTTCAGCTAAGGTATCACCCACACTCAAGTCACTAATATCAAGACAGGAGAAGATCAACAAACTAATCCAAAGACCACTTCAAAACCTTATGAAACCTTAATTCTATCTGTTACAAAGAATATCCTGTTTTGACAATCAGGGAAAACAGGGAAACTGTTTTGATAATCAGGAAACAAGGAAAAAGATATTCTGTGACTCAAAACATTTAAAAGTTTTCAGGAAAACAGAGAGTAACAACTATGATTATAGAGTACAGTTAATATGACTAAGAGTGAGGTACAGGGTAGGAATACAAGCTTAGACTCACAGAAACTTGGGTTTATATTCTGGCTCCACCATTTAGTAGCTCTATGACCTTGGACAACTGATTTGATCTTTCTGAGCTTCAGTTTTCTCCTCTGTAAAATGAAACACTATCTCACAAGATAAAGCATCTAACATAATGCCTGTCTTAGTGGGTACTGAGATTTATTTACTCAACAATATTCATGTGAAAAATAAGAAGGCATTATTCATCAGAGAAAGCCCCAAAACTAGCTTTAGAAATCTCAGGAGAGTAGATGAGGCAATAATACTAGAGTAAAGGCATGAAAGATTTAAATGCTATTTAAAAAAAAAAAAACTTCCACTCATTAGTACACATAAAGAATATCTGATACCCACAGACATGTCTCTCTAGGTGCCAATAAAATACTTTCCTAAGGAAGATCATGAATCTCAATAAAAATGACTGAGGTTTCCTTAGTCACTGTAACTATTAAATAACACACATACACGGTCATTCACTGCAACATTATTTAGGAGAGCAAATAATAAAAAACCATCCATATATTCGCCAATAGGGACCTGGTTGAAAATACTACGGTACATCCATCCATCCAATGAAAACTATGCAATTGTATAAAAGTATAAAGATGTCAAACAAGGTATAGGATAATCTCTGTAGCATGCTATCTTTTGTGTAAGAGAGAGTATGTGAGTGTGTACCCATGAATTTGCTTGCTTTTTTCAAAATGACACAATGGAAAGATTAATCAGAAACTAATGAAAATAGTTAACCATGTGGTAAGGGGCAAACCTGGTACAGGGGCTAGAGATAAAAGTGAAATTTCTCTGGTTTTACCTTTTTATCCGGTCTGAACATCTGGATCATGTAACACATGTAATTTTTACATATTTTAAAAATAAAATTTAGGGAATTCCCTGGCGATCCAGTGGCTAGGACTCGGCACTTTGACTGCCGTGGCCTGGATTCAACCCCCTGGTCGGGGAATTAAGATCCCACAAGCTGCATGGCACGGCCAAAAAAAAATTATAAAATAATGAAAATAAATAAAAATAAATATAAAAACAAAATTTTAATTGAAAATGAAAAAACTACATGAAAGTCTAAAAAGCAAAATATAGCATCAGATGTACAAAGTATAGACTATTGTTTTCAAAACTTCCTGCTGTTAGGGATCTTAGAATTAGTTTGGAAAAGACATGAAAAGACAAATACATAAGACAACAGATGGTAGGAGCCACCTGCGTGATCACAGAAGACTTAAAACTTGGTTTGGAATACAGAAAGGGAGAGACAGGATGCCAAAGGATATTCTACTTGGAGGAAAGAACGTAATGAATCTAGAAGACAGAAGAGTATTTTCAGTGGAGTGAGGTTCAACAAGTGGAATATGTGTGCATATAGTCTCAGATTCTTTACCAAGACATCTCCCACTACCTCCCCATCATTTGACAGCAAAGATCAATATAACTTGAGAAGAATATTGGTCCCTGACAACAGGACACTATCAACTTCTTTAAATAAAGAACACGTTCTACTCCTATATTATTCTAAAGTGCTTCCTTCTTAAGTTTCTGATATAAAGCTGAACCTATACGAATACAAGATTTAAGTCCTTGAAAAGAGTTTTCCTAATAGCCTTAAAGGTTGACTATAGAAACAAAATGTTTTAAAAGATACCTCAAATCCTTATAGCGAACATTTGTGATACTAAGAGCAGGATATCTAAATTATTAAAGTCAATTTCAGTTTTTATGTATAAAAAATCATCCCTGATCATTAAACTGATGAAGTTTGACTTTTTAAAATAAGCTTTACTGAGGTATAATCTACATATAAGAAAATTCACCCTTTTACGTGTACAGTTCAATGAGTTTTGACAAAGTCATCTAACCGCCATCATAAGAACAGGTGACTTTTAATCTTTAACTCCAAAATGCTATGAATCAGGAAAATTGATGCTATTAACAGGCTGTGAGTTCTTGAAATGTTACCTCTAAAGCTTTGGAAATCACAAGGCTGTGTTCTAAAAACATATTACATATCTGCCATCGTTCATTTTATATAATAGACAGAACTTTAAGGACAACATTAAGTGCAAAAGTCTTAAACACATACATACCTACTCTTTTTTCTAAAAGGTTTCCCTGTTGTGCCAACTTGATTGCATGTATATAGCCAAAGGAAGCATCATATCCAAGCATTTCACAATATATAAGTCTCACCATACATTCCTTCATCATTTTCTGAAAAACAAAATATCCAGTAACCATATAAATAAATAGAATTCTTTGATTTTTAAGTATGTTGTAATTATTTATCGGAGAATTCTTTAATCCTAGCAGTGAAGAGGTAACATATATAAATTAATCACCCAAAGTCAGACTTTATAAATAAAAGTTTGTCACAAATTTAACTACCAACAGTACTCATTTTAGTAAAATTATTTCAATATTTTGTTAGTAGCAACAACACAAAATAAATCAACTGTAGCTATTTCTAATTCTAGGTGCCCCTCATGTAAAATTGGGTTATGTGAGATACACGGTCCTCAGACAAAACTTCACCACAGTCTCTAACTTGGCTTCTAGAATGCAGCACATCATTTTAATATACTTTGTCAAATTAAAACATCCATAGTGCTCCCACAAGTTGGTAATAATTTTCTGTAATGAAAATATTTTTCACATTTAAAGACCAAACTGCACCTGGAGTTTCTTCAGAATTATTATGCTGTATATAATACACAATAGGTTGTTTTATAAGCATTACTTTTTCAACAACTCTCACAATTATTATGATTTTATTTATGGTATAATCATTCCAATATTTAAATTAACTGGGCCTTCCAATACTTCTAACACAAGCTAATAACTTGTTTTAAGAGATTCTATAAAGTTTTTATTAGTTTGAGAATATCTGCATTCTCAATATTTATAGCAAATTTTAATCAAAAATTAAAAATATAAATGTGTTTCAAAATAAGAAAAGCTCAGACTATTATACTATCTAAAAATTAATCAAGGTTAACATACTACAGGATTGCTGGATCACAAAATGCTTAAGAAACAGTAAAATAAAATGTTTTAAAGTAAGGATAACATTTAATATTTCATATATATTATATATAGATACATAGGTTTTACATATATATATACACACATGTAAATATGAAGAGTTTAAAAATAAACCATAGGAAAATCTTAAGGGAAAAATATTTAATGATTTAATTTAGGTCACTTGTGTTTAAAGCAA